>NC_090326.1:149733234-150043202 GCF_035084215.1 Heptranchias perlo | reverse complement strand
GAGAATTTGAATTCAGTTTTTAAAAATCTAGAAATAAACAGCTGATATCAGTAAAAGTGTCCATGAAGCTGTCAGATTGTTGTAAAAATTCAACTCGTTCACTAATGTCCTTTAGGGAAGGAAACCTGCCTTCCTTAGCTATTCTGGCCTATATTTAACTCCAGATCCACACCAATATGGTTGATTCTTAACTGCTCTCTGAATTCTTAACTGCTCTCCAACAAGAGAGAGTCTAACCACCTCCTCATGACAATCAATGGCATTATCATCGCTGAATCCCCCACCATCAACATCCTGGGGGTCACCAGAAACTCAACTGGATCAGCCACATACATTTTTTATTCATTCATGGGATGTGGGCGTCGCTGGTGAGGCCGGCATTTATTGCCCATCCCTAATTGCCCTTGAGAAGGTGGATGGGAGCTGATGCAGTAGCACTCAAGAAGCTCGACACCATCCAGGACAAAACTGTCCACTTAATCGGCAGCCCATCCACTACTTTAAACATCCACTTTCTCCACCATTGGTGCACCATGGTTGCAGTGTGTACTATCTACAGGATGAACTGCACCAACTCGCCATGGATTCTTCAACAGCACCTCCCAAACCTCCGACATCCACCACCTAGAAGGACAAAGGCAGCAGGTGCATGGAAACGCCATCATGTCCAAGTTCCCCTCCAAGTCACACACCATTCTGACTTGGACATATATCGGCATTTCTTCATCGTCACTGGGTCAAAATCCTGGAACTCCCTACCCAACAGCACTGTGGGAGTACCTTCACCACATGGACTGCAGTGGTTCAAGAATCTCGAGGGCAACTAGGAATGGGCAATAAATGCTGGCCTTGCTCGTGACACCCACATCATGAGGAATGATTTAAAAAATTCTGTGTCAAGTTGAGAGACAGACAGAAGAGCTGTCATATTTGCCCCTGAGCCCAAAGGTCATAGATTCATGTGCCACTCCAGGACTTCAGTAAATAATCTAGGCTAACACTTCAACCCCATTTTTAACCCAGGGCAGGAACAGGGAGGGGCGGGTGACAAGTCCCCATTACGTTTCCGGCATGAGACACATAAATTGTAACTACTAGAGCTCATTTAAATTTGATGGACGGTCTGCCCTCCTAATTGCATGCAGAATCAAACAGCTCACCGACATAACATGCACAATTTTTGGCGTGACTCCTGAAGCCTATTTCTAGCTGGGATGCAACCCCTGCCTGCATTAGTCATTGAACAATTCTTCAACACTTTTTGGCCAGATTGATGTCACAGAGCTGCCTCCCACTTTTCGAGAAAGTGAGGACCAGGAGGAAGCAGCTCTTCCCAAAACCCGCAAGGGCATCCCCAAGGCCAGGATGAAGCAGGCCTGGACAGAGCTGCTGACATGGTCAGTGCTAGCAGTATAACCCCCCAAACCTTGGTTCAATGCAAGAAGAGGTTTAATGACCTCACAACAGAATCAAGGGTGAGGATACCTCTCCACCACTCTATCAACAGCACCTTACAACACTCCTATCACCCCCTCCCCCACCATTTTCAACAATTCCCTCCCCTCCACCGCATCCTTCACTATATAATCACAAGGCTACATTAAAACATCTCTCTTTCTCGTTTCAAACACACTCACCTCTTTTTTTCCTCTCACACTAGTACATTCTGTTCTCACATACTACCACTTGCACAACCATCAACTGCTCCACCATTATCTCCTCACTTCACATTACACACACATCTCTTTACATTCGAAAGAAAGAAAGATAGAAAGAACGAACTTGCATTTATATAGCATCTATCATGACCTCAGGATATCCCAAAACGCTTTACAGACAATAAAGTACTTTTGTAGTCACTGTTGCAATGTTGGGAAACATGGCAGCCAGTTTGTGCACACAACATGTTCCTGCAAACAACAATGAAATAATGACCAGATAATCTGTTTTCAGATGTTGGTTGAGGATAAATATTGGCCAGGACACCAGGAGAACTCCCTTGCACTTCTTCGAATAGTGCCATGGGATCTTTTACGTCCACCTGAGAGGGTGGAAGAGGCTTCAGTTTAATGTCTCATTCAAAAGATTCAGTACTGCACTGAAGTGTCAGCCTAGATTGTGTGCTCAGGCCTCAAGAGTTCTGATTCAGAGGTGAGAGTATTACCCATTGATAGTTAGCATGGAGGGCTACAGTAAAGGAGAAAGTGTAAAACCGAATACATATGTTGGGCATAGTTCAGTAGAAAGCTTAGAATATCTGGTGAGAAAAAATGAAAAATAGCTTAACAATACAGAAGTCAGTATCTTTGTACTATGAGAATGTATTCTGTGTCACAGGGGATAACGCATGGTTTAGATTTGATTAGGATTCTGCTGGCCAAAGCTGAGCAAGCAGGATGTGTTGTCAGTTTATGGCAATTTACGAAGCATCAAAGGATTTGTGTAAAGAATTATGGCTAGTTTGGAAACAACATGACTGCTTTAAGTTGCTATTATTCTGGAAAGTGTGTGGTGTTTATAACTATGTAAAATCATTTTATCTTTTACTGATAATAAATTAAATGCCACCCACACTCCAGTGAGAATGAAGTATATGTGATGCAATCTTGACATCCACTGATGTAGTAGCATATGATGCATAAGGATCACATGTCAATAATGTTAGAATTGATAGGTTCAGAGGAAGTCAGCTGACTTGCTTAGAAACTGTTCCTCGAGGTGTACAAATAGGATCACTTTTCAGTAGTTATTTGGTAATCAATACTGAGATCTAACCTGGATTGGAGTTGCCTCAGTCCCTGATAGATATCCTACTTGTAAGTATATAGACTTACTTGTACTTTCTGTCGATATTGATAAAACCAACAAGTTGATTTATCTCTGGTGTCTGAACCTATGTAATTTGGATTAATCTACTTGGTTAATCTGACATAAAGCATTCCAGGGAGGTTAAGGTAGTTGAGGCAGCAACACAGGAAAATCCATGGCACAAATTCTCTGGCGGTTGTTTAACGAGAAAAGGGTCATTAAATGCTGTGACATTTTCTACAGACTGGCAGACCAAAATAAGGAGAATAATTCATCACGTTATGACAATATTAGAAGATTGCTTCCTGACTCAGTGGTTCAGGAAACCCACAAGAAGTGGTTCATTTCAATACTTGTTTTTTTATGCGTGACCTATTGAGTCCTGAAGCAGCTTAACCGTTAGGCAATAGTGACTGTGGCATAACCTTCAATCTGATTTAGAAAACCAGCACAGGCATATGACCAAACCTTAGTAGAAAACCCCAGACAGGCAAACTTCAGAGGTATGATGGCTGAGTTTAGTAACATAGACTCAGGCACAATTCAAAAATAAATCTGCCAAGGATAAATAAACATCTGGCATGCACCAAACTATCACTGAAGAGCAAGAGGGTGAATTAGCCTCACACCAGGCACATCTCTTTGCCAAAGCCTCTCACATGAAGCCCTGACGAGTGAGCCTGGCTGGCACACCACAAGCTGTCCTGTATATCTGACATGCTTGGGCTGATAAGTGGCAAGTAACATTTGCGCCAGACAAGTGCCAGGCAATGTCCATCTCCAACAAGAGAGTCTAACCACCTCTCCTTGACATTCAATGGTATTACCATCGCCGAATCCCCCACCATCAACATCCTGGGGGTCACCATTGACCAGAAACTTAACTGGACCAGCCACATAAATAATGTGGCTACAAGAGCAGGTCAGAGGCTGGGTATTCTGCGGCGAGTGACTCATCTCCTGACTCCCCAAAGCCTTTCCACCATCTACAAGGCACAAGTCAGGAGTGCGATGGAATACTCTCCACATGCCTGGATGAGTGCAGCTCCAACAACACTCAAGAAGCTCGTCACCATCCAGGACAAAGCAGCCCGCTTGATTGGCACCCCATCCACCACCCTAAACATTCACTCCCTTCACCACTGCCGCACAGTGGCTGCAATGTGTACCATCGACAGGATGCACTGCAGCAACTTGCCAAGGCTTCTTTGACAGCACCTCCCAAACCCGCGACCTCTACCACCTAGAAGGACAAGGGCTGCAGGCACGTGGGAACACCATCACCTGCACGTTCCCCTCCAAGTCACACACCATCCCGACTTGGAAATATATCGCCATTCCTTCATCGTTGCTGGGTCAAAATCCTGGAACTCCCTACCTAATAGCACTGTGGGAGAACCTTCACCACATGGACTGCAGCGGTTCAAGACAGCGGCTCACCACCACCTTCTCAAGGGCAATTAGGGATGGGCAATAAATGCTGGCCTTGCCCGTGACGCCCACTTCCCATGAACGAATAAAAAAAAAATGTAGAAACTCATCACCACTTTCATGAGTCTCCAATTCAAGCTATTTAGTAATGCACACCCATTATCCAATTTGGAGTGTAGATTGGCTTAGAGGCTGACAAGTGCAAGAATATTGCTGGAATTTAATCAGCTAAAACAGCATAGTTTACCAACACAGATCACTAGTAAACTCCCTGCTGACTTGTGCAGTCAGGACCCTCCTAACTGTTAGAGCATTGATTTCTGGATTATCGAGCTGAGTGAAAAGAATCCCAGAACACAGTGCCCGTCTGCCCCGAAAGGCCTCATTAATGAGCCTGACTGGTTGTTCATTCATTAACACTAGAGTACTGTGGACCTGCCTGGATCAGGTATCAGATTACATAATCTGCCACAAAAGGTTGACGGCTCCACTCTTTTACCATCAGGTATATTATCTTGGAGGCACCTTGACCCTGCAGGCCAAAGCTCCAATGTGTAGGTAATCCTAGCTGGACAAGCAACAGCATGATTACCAGCGACCTGTTCTTTTAAGCTGCAGGGTTTTAGCTGGTTAAATTCAAGTAGTACTCACATTTGGGGCGTCCCTAAGTCTTGACTCTGCTTACTAACACCTAGGCTCTGGACTAGATAAGAGGAGAAAGAGTGTGCACTCCAAATTGGACAATGGGTGCACTTTACTAAATAGCTTGAATTGGAGACTCATAAATGTGAACAGGAGTTTCTACATGTCAGATATGCAACTGCCCCATCCAAAAAAGCCACCTTGAACTCGAGTGAGGATCATCACTATTGGTCATTGGATAACTAAAGTGTGGAATTAATTCCTTGCTTGGTAGGCAGCTGGCACCAGAAGTTCCCCATAAGTGATAAAATGAACAGTATAAATCACCACAGAATGTGTGAGTTCATTGCTACAATAGTACCTGGCAACTAACTGTCAGAATTTCATGCTGACAGTTAGTTTTTTTGGAGGCCTGGTCAGCATGTCAGCATTTGCGGACAAAAGCTGTGAATCCGACCCTCTTACCACAGTGCTACTGCTCAACTAATTCTCTATTGTATCTAAGTCCGGCTGCTAATAGAAAAGACCCCATTCTCCTCAATGCTGCTAACGGCAGTGATCCTAGCCAGTGATGGCAATTCTCACAAGAACATGAGTTTGTATAGTTTGTAAAGTAGACAGTGTCTGGAATCACTGTCATTTGTGGAAGGAGTGGTCTGGTCCTTTAACATTCTGTAAAATCTGGGGGATTATGTTGCAGCCAAGAGGAATCACAAATGTTTTAAAAATATGTAAATGTTTTGCTTTAAATGTTAAACTACAAGTGTGTGTATAAAAACTGCTGGGAATAACTTTGATACAGCACAAGCTTGAATGTACAGACTTTATTGATCTGAGGAGGGGAATGGATAGCATTGTGGGGAGAAATGGCAATAATGGGAAAAGGAGAACACAAATGGGAGAGGGGAGGGAAAGATGCAATGAATGGAGAATGGATAGTAACACAGCGGAAATGGATGGCGATATGGGAGAATGGATGGCATCGAAGGGGAGAGGAAAGGGGAGGTTTAGGGAAAATAGATGGCACTAAAGATGACAATGAAAGGGATGGGGCAATGGATGGCAGTGAAGGGAAAGGAAGCAATGGATGGCAGCGAAGGGACAATAGATGGCAACGAGGTATCAGATTATAATCATTCCGGCTAATCTTATTAACTAATAGGCCCGAGAGTCTAGTGTAAGCAACTTTAATACTTTATTAAGAAATACAAGATTTAACTTCTGCCTTATCTTATATTGATATATCAATCATAATAAACATGTCAGCCCCATGTGTCCGAATTACTTACATCAGTCAGCCCGCTGGATGGAACCTTGAACGCCCTAAGGTTGATCTCCAGTGTCCTAAGTTCATGTTGCACACGCTTACACCAGTATACTCTCACTTTTTATACTCTATAGTGATCCATCTATGTCACTTGACCCTTCTTTGTCTTCTCTCCTGTTTCTGGTGTAAAGCTAGCAATAGCAGCTGGACTCTCTCTAATCTCTGATTTACAAGGACACATTCCTTGGTACAGTACCTAGCAGTTACTTTACTTCAGTATTTGCCTCATTATCCCTAGATTAACTTGCCTACTATTAATTATATTATTTCTCATAGTTTCACAATCATGGGTATAAATATCACACATTATAATCTAATCTATTCTATTACTCACTCTGACTTACATAAGAACATAAGAAATTGGAGCAGGAGTAGGCCAATCGGCCCCTCGAGCCTGCTCCGCCATTCAATAAGATCATGGCTGATCTGATCCCAACCACAAATCTAAAGAACACAAGAAGTCGGAGCAGGACCCGGCCACATAGCCCCTGGGCCCTCTCCGCCACCCACAGGGCATTGACCGATCCGAACTCAGCTTCATGCCCAATTTCCTGCCCGCTCCCCATAACCCCTAATTCCCTTTACTTCTAGGAAACTGTCTATTTCTGTTTTAAATTTATCTAATGATGTAGCTTCCACAGCTTCCTGGGGCAGCAAATTCCACAGACCGACCACCCTCTGAGTGAAGAAGTTTCTCCTCATCTCAGTTTTGAAAGAGCAGCCCCTTATTCTAAGATTATGCCCCCTAGTTCTAGTTTCACCCATCTTTGGGAACATCCTTACTGCATCCACCCGATCAAGACCCTTCACAATCTTATATGTTTCAATAAGATCGCCTCTCATTCTTCTGAACTCCAATGAGTAGAGTCCCAATCTTATATTGTGGTTAATAATGAACAAAGCACAGTTCTCCCTCCTTATTGTGTTAAGGTTCCAGCTATTCGACTATGAGAAATGTCTTCTCAGTGTTGCCTTGGCAACGTGTCTGCAGTGAAGTGTCTGTCTGAGTTTCTAACTCAGGCTAACTTCGCTTTCCCATAATGCATATTATTATCAGCCATTTTAATATCTCTATGACGTAGGTGAGGGGCAAAAGGTAATGGATGTCAATGAAGATAAAAGGATAGGTGAAAATGAAGGCGCGAAGAAAGGGGCAGAAGCTGGGAACGGTTGGGGGAGAGGAAGGAGAGTACTAGCATTAACTAACAAAGTGGGGATAGTTAATGGAGGGTAAGAGTGCCAGCTTGAATTGGGGGGGGGAAGGGAAGAAAAGTGCCATCTTGATCACAGGATGAGGGAAGAAAAGTTCTAGTTTGAATGGAGAGTGGAAGATGCATAGCTGTTTTAAGTGGGTTGGAGGGGAAAAGATTGCCAGGTTGTCTTGAATGGTGGGGGGGTGAGGGTAGGGCTCGGTGTGGGAAAGGCATTCCAATATGAACTGAGAGGGTTGAAGGAGGAGAGAATCTTTGTAAGGATTGGAACCAGCATCTCTGTGAACTTGATCTGGAGGGCATCGAATCCCTCTGTGAACTGGGGTGGGGCGTTCAATCTGGGAGTGATTTTGTTGAGGTAACTTTTGGGGAAGCGAACATCTGGTTGGTCTTTTAAAAATCCAAACATAATTTTTTTTTCAGATTAATAGTTTATTAATTGGGAAATATAAAAGCACTTAAAATTAACCATAATGCATCATTTTTTATATTAAAATATCATTTTTTTGGTTGAAGCATGCCCCCAGACCTCCCTAGAACTGTACCACAATTTAGTACCTTTAATATTAGGATTTCCCTCTTCAGGTTTTCATATACTTGTGTTTTTTCCCCCTCCAAATGAAAGAATGTTTCCTATACTTACAGCTGAAGTTACAAAGCCTTGGTTGGACATGTTCCTGGAGGTTTCATCACATGACCCCCAGTCTCCAACAGCCCTGCCCAGTCAAACAGCCTTTCCCCCCCGCCCCCATCTCCAATATTTTTATTACTAATAAACAAAAGTGTTCAAAGAAAATCCAAAAAAGCACAATTTTTTTAATGCCCCAATGATTTATCTCCTGCTCGCAGCAGTATCCAGAAGATTTAACTTTAATTTCTGGATTCTTCTGGACAATCCTGGAAGGTTGGTAACCCTAACTATATTTGTATTAGGTTTAGATTTTGCTAATTTATAGGTTGGCATGCATGAACTAAGTCCCATTGAATGGTGTTTCCACCATTTGGAGGTGCATAGCTTCAGTAGCAACTGTTTGCCTCTATGCAACCCAACCTTGGTAGGCATTGAACCCTGGATATACAAGCAAATATTCTCATACTCTCCAGGTAGGTAACAGAAGGGTAGATGCTTCATAGAATCATAGAACGATACAGCACAGGAGGCCATTCAGCTCATTGTGCCTGTGCCGGCTCTTTAAAAGAGCTATCCAATTAGTCCTACTCCTCTGCTCTTTCCCATAGCCCTGCAAATTTTTCCACTTCAAGTATTTATTTAATTCCCTTTTGAAAGTTATTATTGAATCTGCTTCCACCACCTCGCTGCGAAAAACATTTTTTCCTCATGTTGCCTCTGGTTCTTTTGCCAATGACTTTAAATCTGTGTCCTATGGTTACCGACCCTTCTGCCACTGGAAACAGTTTCTCTTAATTGACTCTATCAAAACCCTTCATGATTTTGAACATCTCTATCTTTACTGTTCTAAGGTGAACAATCCCAGATTCTCTAGTCTCTCCACGTAACTGAAGTCTTTCATCCCTGACACCATTCTAGTAAATCTCCTCTGCACCCTCTTTAAGTCCTTGACATTCAGCCTAAAGAACTGGCCACAATACTCTAGCTGGGGCCTAACCAGTGCTTTATAAAGGTTTAGCATAACTTGCTTTTGTACTCTATGCCTCTACTTATAAAGCCAAGGATCCTGTATGGCTTTTTAACATCCTTTTCAACTTGTCCTGCCACCTTCAAAGACTTGTGTACATACACCCCTACGTCTCGCTGCTCATACACCCCCTTTAAAATTATACCATTTAGTTTATATCGCCTCTCCTCATTCTTCCTACCAAAATGTCACTTCACACTTCTCTGCATTAAATTTCATCTGCCACATGTCTATCCATTTCACCAGTCTGTCCATGTCCTCCTGAAGTCTTGTTACTAGCCTCCTTGCTGTTTACTACATTTCTGAGTTTCGTGTCATCTGCAAACTTTGAAATTATACCCAATTCCAGGTCATTAATAAAGATCAAACCTCTTCAGATTAATAAAGCCTGTAAATTCAAGCTTGTGGTATATCAAAGTTATTCCCATCACTTTAGATATACACAGTTGTAGTTTAACATTTAAAGCAAAATATTTCCATATTTTTAAAACGTTGGTTTTGGCTGTGATGTAATCAACCAGACTTTACCATGTAACCTTTTGTTTCACTGAAGCGGGAAAAGTCGTCACCGAAAACACAATGCAACATGTTTCATTTTTTAACCCCCCCCCCCCCAAAAAAAACTGACCCTCTCTCCGTTTTTGGTTTAATTATGGGAAGACAATTGATTCACCCTTCCATCAGGGATGGGGGAAACTCGCATCCGTACGCATGCGCGGCGGCGTATTCCTCCAGTATCCCGTGATGCTCCACGGGAACAGCGCCATTCCGCCATGTTGTGATTTACTCTCTCTCGAGACGAGTGGGGGGGAAAAAAAAAGCGAACATTTCAGTCGGGTCTTTATTTTCCTTTTTTCTCTCGGCTCCCGGACGGGTGAAGTGAAGTCGATCCAGGTTAATGCAGCTCCGACAGTGGAGTTAAAAAAAAATACAACCGCAGCACGATGGCCTGCAACGCACAAGGTAATTTTCTAATCACCGGTTAATTTACTAAAACCGAGGCATTATGATTATGAAGAGTTCTCGTTTGTTTAAGGCTGTCGGTGATGAGGCCAAAACCCGGCGTGTAAAAAGAGAAAGAAAGAGGCCTAGATCCTGGTCCGGCGCCGGCCTTGGAGTAGTAACCGAGCCCAGGATGGTTATTGTCTGGCTCGGTTATGGAGGCCGGTGCTGAGGCGCCAGCGGGTTCGCTTGTCTGATGCAGCTGTGGGGTTGATGGTTTCGTCGGTAAACATCTCCACGCCCCCCCCCCCCCCCCGGTTTGAGGGAGAAGGGGTGGGCTGCGATTTAAAGATCCAGGTGCGGGGAAGGTATTGTGTCGTCGGCCGCAGCCTTCACTGCTGGATCCCCATCCGACTGATGCTCTCGGCACCCTCCCCCTTTCCATTTACAGCCATCACCACAATATTGAAAGGGGATCTGCTTGTTACTGGAGTTATATAAAAATAGTTGTTTTCTTGACATAAATTTGTTATTCTGTCTGCACTGTTTTCTTCCATTAATACATTTCGAGGTTGTTGGACAAAGAGTTGGCCAATGTACCACTTTGAAAACTAACGTGTTTACCATTTAGTATCAAAAGCATCAGTTTCCTGCATTGTATTTTTTGTGTTCATTTAATCACTACTTCCTGATTTACCTGATTTTTAAAAAACTTTTTCCAAACTTGGTATTGCCTGACACTATGGACCTTACCAGTTCACTATGGTGTCTGAATAATGAATGAAGTATAGATAACCTAGCAGATCTCCTGCTGTGCTGCTCATATGTAGTCTGGAGCACATTTGTGATGTTTAGATCCTAAACTGGCCTGTGCCTTTTAAGGCTACAGCTTCAAAGGAGCAAATCCAGATGATTATAGCTAATTATGAAATGCTTAATTCTATCAGATGTCAGTTGTAATTGTTTATAAATTTCTGGCTCCAGGTCAGTAATTAACATTTTAACAGTTCAATTCCCATTTTTAAAATTGTTTCATTCAAATTGGTGGATAATTCAAAATTTTCAATGCTTCAAAAATAGTTTGAATTATCAAGCTATAACACTATAAAACTCGTGCTTTGAGTGCCAAGGTGCAAATATATTCTCTGGGGTTCAGGAGTTGCGCTGTTTTCCAACTGGCAGTAGTTGTGTATTCCATTCAACTCAAGTGCTGAGAAATGTTAGCATTTTGTATATTGTATGTATGTGTGCATGTTACAGGAAAACAGTATGCTTGTTATGTATTAAATCTTAATGTCACAATGTGTATTTGGGAAAATAATAAAGAAAAAATCGTTGAGTTCAGTTGGAATTTTTTGGGCTTGATCTGTTGCGGAACCTACCCCCATTCCCCACAAAATATTGGTGTATGCAATCTTGAAAAAAAATGGGAGGCTACTATTCATACATTTCCAGGGATGAATTTGGAGAACAAATGAAAATTATGGAAAATCAATATTTTTGAGTTATTGGGAAAAAAAATAGATAATGTTTAGGATGTTCTGCAGCTTTAAAAGAATGACAATAAGAACTGGGGGCCACACACTACTGGAGAGAAGTAACTGAAATACTGGCTGACTGCAGCTCTATCATCTTTATAGTGTTCCTGGGTTTTTGGGAAAGCTAATTTCTAAAACCCAGTATTCGTGATCCATTTGAGCAGTTGACTACATTAAGGAAATGTTTTGATCTTTGACCTTCATTTCCCTTTTACTCTTTTTCCTCTTCTGTTCAAATTCATTCGACTACATTCATTTTTTCAATGTGTAGCACTGAAATGTAAGCACTAAAACTAAGTGTCCAGGATTGTACCAAGACTGTTCTGGGTCTAATGGTTGTCTAGTGAAGAGAAAGTGTAAAGTAAAATATAAATGCTGTAAAAATTATTAAATGAAAAGTGACAGCAAGTCAAACCTTTCTAATGTAAACAATTTTACAACACCAAGTTATAGTCCAGCAATTTTATTTTAAATTCACAAGCTTTCGGAGGCTTCCTCCTTCGTCAGGTGAATGATGTGAAACGATTCACCTGACGAAGGAGGAAGCCTCCGAAAGCTTGTGAATTTAAAATAAAATTGCTGGACTATAACTTGGTGTTGTAAAATTGTTTATAATTGTCAACCCCAGTCCATCACCGGCATCTCCACATCATGACTTTCTAATGTAGCATTTCTATGAGAATCACACATCTCATTCAGATAGTCACGGATAAACACTACCTCATATACACTGCCTGGCTTTAACTGCTGCTCTGCACACTTCGAAAGTATAGACAGCCATGTCCTTGCTGTCTAAGCGTTTAAATTAACTTGCGTAGGAACCTGCTAGCACTTGATTAACTCTGGTTTGGCACACCAGAGTTATACTTGGAGCTTTCTCCCGGGAGTCTTGCAATGCTGCTTTCAAGTCAGGTTGGTCTTTGATTCTGAATTTACATTGCAACTTAAGCAATGGTACTAAAGTTGTAGCACAGATGCACTGAGTTTTAAGTGTCACTTATGTTTATGGGGTCCTAAAGTAGTTCGTGTACCATAGAATTTTGACAGTTCTAACTACTATAGTTACAATTCTTAAAATGTGTGGTTTTGTACTATATACCCATTTTATACTGGTTTCATTTAAGATTTTGACTTAGAACAATTATGTATTTTTACAAACTTCTGGTTAGTATCCATTTAAAAAAAAAAAATTGCTTTATTTAAAAATACAATGGATCACAAAAATGTTGGCTATGTTCTGGATGGTGTCGAGCTTCTTGAATGTTGTTGCGGCTGCACTCAATCAGGCAAATGGTGAGGGTCCCAGCAAAGTCCTTACTTGAGCCTTGTAAATGGTGGAGAGGCTTTGAGGTGCCAGGAGGTGAGTCAGTCATTGAAGAGTACCCAGCCTGTGGCCTGCTGTTGTAGACGTGGTGTTGAAATGGCTGGTCCAGATAAGTTTCTGATCAAAGATGGCCTATCAAAATGTTCATGTGGGTCTTAGCGATAGGGATATTGTTGAAGGTTGTGGGAGATGGCTGGTGCTCAAAGGGTTGTGGTGGTATACAGTTCTATTGATGGCCTACAGTATCTCATGGTGCCAGTTTTGGGCTGATTGACCATAGTTTGCCCCACATAATAGAGTGGTATTACACTACATGACGGAGGTCTTCGCTGTGGAGATGAGATTTTGCCTAATTGCTAACCTTGCTCGAGGCTAGTGAATTTTATACTTGTGTCCTCGTTCATTTACATTAATTGTGAATTTGTTTGACTTGCTGTCACTTTCCATTTGATTTTGTATTACAGTTACATTAAGTGAGCACTAATCAGACTAATTGTTGGTATAAACCTTAAAATTGGGCCTATAGTACGTGGATCAGCTGGTATTTGTGCAATAGGTCCTTTACAACCATTTAATGTACCTATGGCTCCATTGTCATTAAAAATAGAATTTATTGTAGACAATTATATGTGCGAGCAATATTCCAACACTGATAATTTCTCATCTTGACCACAAAAGGTAACCTAAAATTAAGATCAGTAGGTTTGGAATTTGTCAGTACAGTGTATACATTAAACTGATTTGTAGTATTTCTGGAGAATGACTTGTGTTTGGCAAACTAAATGTTTGTTGTTTGCTTTGTAGAAGATGAATTTGACCAGGTTGACAAACCCGGCGCTGAAAGATTTCGGAGAAGACGAGCTACCAATGAAGAGTGGGACAGGTAGCTCAAGAATCTTATTCTTTTACATTGTTTTCAAAATTCTGAATTACTCTCTTTTAAGCAAATGATTAACAATGCATCTGTTACTAGCAGATGATAGATAAGTAAAAAAAAATGACGGTGGAGAAGATATTCCTTTAATTGGTGGATGCTAAGACGTAATATTGTCAAAGAGAAAAGCAAAGTCTACTTCCTTCCATTGAATTGGCTCATTAAGGCCTTCAATCCTGCAGAGCATCCACCTGCTTTTCCAAGCTCCATGCGGATGGGTCCTTACTTAGCCTGTTGGAGTCAGCTAGCAACTCAGTATAGTATTGTCTTGAGGCCTCCAGGATAGTCTCATGGAGCACTGGTCTTGGCAGTCTTTGACAGTAGTGCTGAGGAACTCTTTTAACCATTACTAACTTTAACAAAAAAACACTTACAGATCATGGTTGTGTAATTGCATCCCCTTGCGAATGAATCAACTCACTGATCCCACTTCATCTCCCTAAAGATCCTTTTTGCCTAACAACATGCTGCATCATAATCTATCTTTGCAGAAGCTCTTAATTGCTCTGAAAAGATTTAAAGTAAAACTTTAAAGACCCTTTGTTTATGCCTAACAACTTTTCTTTACCATTGCTGTTACTTAACAGGTTGCTGCTTAATGCATGAGCACCTAGCAGGCTCTAGCTTCAGCATTTTTGATTTTAGCTGCACAGGTAAGGAAATTATTGACCACGTCAGCTGTCATATGGCCCACCCTATTGGCAGTCATACAGACCTGATCCCAGGAGTCTCTGTTGAAAATATCTTCTGTGTGGTTGATTGCCTTGATCTGATCACTCGCAACGCAGAAGCCAACAGCCTAAGGCCACTAATAGCTGCTCTCTTGACAAAATGGATTCCCTAAATCAGGTTCTTGGACTTGCTTATGCTCACTCGGGGAAAAGGAGCATAAAATATCAAAGGGTGAGTCATACCCAGTCCATTTGTACATCTAGTGTCTGTTTACAGTGTAGTATTGGCAGAGGCATGGGCTATTTTAGCTGATTGCCCATTCTTTTGGTGGACAGTAATGCTGGGGGTAGCTGTAAGCAAGGGGAGCAAAATAACTCAAAAATGGAACAAAAAGTCAATAAAACTTAATTAGTATACAGCTATGGTTAGCAATTGCTGGTCTAAGATACTTCACGTTGGAGTTTAGTAACCCTTCTGGGCAAGTTTTAAACAAAATATGTGTGAGCTGCAATGGGCCGAAAGTTGACGAACTTTTTACGAGGTAGTGATAGTAACATTTACTCTTCCAACTCTTTCAAGATAGCTATCAGAGTTAAATTTGTATGATTATAATGCTATGTGCATTTGTCGTTTTAGTGTTGTGCTTCATCTGCATTTAAAACTGCATCAGGTATTTGATGGAAGATATAGTACCATAGTTTCATAGTGCTGTGTGACACTTTCTTTAATAACAGGCTCTTGTTTATGAAGAATTTTCATCAATTGATGATTTCCCTGTATATTGAGAGCAAAACCTAATTATGAAAAGACATAATAAGAATCATTAGTTATACTTATGATATTAGCTGAAGCTGTTTTGGAACAATTGGGTTGAAGTGCCAGCTAGAATAACTTCAGCTCCCCAGCTTCAGCAGCAGGTAGGGATGGTAGCAAAATGAATCCCAGTGTGAAGTGCATGCATGTGTAAGCAAGTTTTCATGCTGCAGCATGTCTTGCCTTTGTATTGGTGCTGATGTAATTTACTAGGTTCATATCCTTAGTGTTCAGTCCCAGGGTTAGTAGAAGTAAGCTTTAATGCATTTCCCTTGATGCTGTGCACAGGAGACTTGGAGAATATTAGAGTTATACCTCTGCAAATTCTAAAGTGCAGGCTCCTATATGTTAGCAGCAGATAGTCTCCTAATATCATCTGGTGATAAAATGCTACTGAGTTAACAGTTAAAGCTGTTATTGGTAAGTGGAAATTTCTACCTTGATGTTCATTTTCATTGTGTAGTTAATACAAAAATGAAATCTAAGAGCTACTCAAGGATTACATTTGCCATAATTAGACTGAAGTTTATAAAATTACACACAAAAGCTTTTTGTTTTTTTGGAAAAAAAGCTCTTTTTGCAAAACAAATGTCAACGGCCTTTTCCGTGCTACAAGAATGAGGCCAGTAGGCCAGTAGATAGTGAGGTAAAAATGATAACAAGCTTCCGTATTCAACACATTTTGGAAAAGGCAGGTTTAAAAACATAAAGAATGGAACAAGAAAAAGGCACCAAGGCCTTCCACAGACCTTGTGTATAATCACCCTGTAACAGTTGTTATTGTACACAGTTAATATCCTGATGGATAGTTCTGCATAATTTCTCCTCCATTTCCATAGATAATGAAACCAGCATATTTACAACGGAACTGCGTACGCCATGCTCCTATTTGCGTTCTCAAATGTCCTGATAATTTTGGTGAGAGTTGGAAAAAGATAGACTTGCATTTATATAGTGTCTTTCACAACCTCGGGACGTCCCAAAGCGCATTACAACCAATGAAGTACTTTTTGCAGTGCACTCACTGTTGTAATGTAGAAAACATAGCAGCCAATTTGCGCACAGCAAAGTTCCACAAAGAGCAACGAGATAATGACCAGATAATCTGTTTCAGTTGAGGGAAGACCATTGGGAGTTGGGGCTTCAGTTTTGGGAGGCCAATGAGAGTCTGGATTGACAGGCTTTTTAGAACAGACAAAATTCTGCTAAATGTAGAGGAGCCTGTACTCTAGGGATATGGAGTTCATTCTGTGCAGCATGAAATCATCTCCGCAATGCTCCACGTTGTAATATACAGATGACGGTAAGTGAAGGAAAGAGTTTGGGGTCCTCGAAGGGCTTGGTAAGCTGCTTCTGCTTCCTGGCTTACTAAAAAGCAATAGCTGAACTTAATTCCATTTTAATCATATCAAGAGTCTGTTTCTCAACATATTGACTGTTCTGCCTGGTAAAATTGAATTAGAAAACCTCGGGGTGGGGGGGGGGGGGTGAATGAAAGCAAGTATCGTGTAAGTTTGAACTGAAATTCTATGATTCATATTTGCTGCGCGCACCAGGTCAGCACTGAATTTTCCGTCAAGTTTTCAAAATGTACCAACAGGCTTCTTGTGGCATTGCTCACAGTGAGTTGGAGGTGTTATAGGGTCGGGGTGTTATGCCAATAATATGACCAGGGATACTGATTTTTCTTTGGCCCTGGGATCTAGGAAGGGGACCCTGAGATGTGGCAGTACTAGAATGGGGGTCTCAGGGTTTGGGTACACTAGGAAGGGAGTTCTGAGAACATTGGTGTAGGTCCTGGGATCTGGGAGTATTGAGGAGGAAGGTCTCTGATTCTGAGAGCACTGGGGCTGGTCTTAGAATCAGGGAGCACTGAGATGGCTCTTGGGATCTGAGAGTTGGGGAAGATGTCTGAAGAAGAGAGTGCATATCAGGAAATTGCACATTTTCATCCATTCAGATAATCATGGCTTTGAACATACAGTTTCGTGATGTGCCAGGAATGTGGAAGAAGAAAATATACCCTTAAGTGCATTAAGGCATGCACCAGGAGTGTAGGACTGGAAGATTTATCCTCCAGTGCACTATTAATGAGTTTGCTGAGTTATACAGTTATACGTCTAGACGAGAGATTCTTTAACTGAAATTTGTACAGAAATAAAGAAGCGAGTGGCCAAAAAAGAAATGCATTCTCCAGTCTTTTTATTTCCTTTTCGAAGCAACCCGAAATCACAGATGATGCTGATCACAGGTGTGTCTTTCAGGAGTCTAAACAAAAAAAGTAGCAGTTGTTAATAAAATAAATGTTATCACATTTAAATTAAAGTTTTGAGAATTCAATTCTGTTTTATTTGAAAGTCTTTTGGAAAAAGCAAAGGAACTTTCAAAGCTGCATAATGTGAGGGGACAAAATGTTGCTGATGCACAGATTGCCTACATGCAAACTTCATATGGACAGAATGCACGGATGCATTAGGAAGCTTTGCCCAATTGTTCTGCAGTAAATGTAAACGGTCAAAGGCAAGAGGCTGACCTTCAAGGAAGGACTTCAATGAAAGAAAGAACTTGCATTTATATAGCACCAATCACAACCTCAGGATATCCCAAAGCGCTTCACAGCCAATGAAGTACTTTTGAAGTGTAGTCACTGTTGGAATGTAGGAAATGTGGCAGCCAATTTAAGCACAGCAAGCTCCCATAAATAGCAATGAGATAATGACCATATTCTTTCATGGTATTGTGAAATATGTAATTTTCTGGAATTCTTTGTTTCACTGCACATGTTGATGTAATTGTTACTGGAAGCAGCACTTGTCAACAGAAAGTGTGCTGTTAATCAGATTGTTAATAACAATATAGCTCCTTTAACGTAGTAAGATGTCCCAGTGTGAAAATTTGACACCGAGCCACATGTGATATGAGGACAGACGACCAAAAGCATGGGCAAAGAGGTAGGTTTTAAGGGTCTTAAAGGAGGACAGAGGTAGAGAGATTTAGGGAGGGAATTCCAGAGCTTAGGGCCTGAACAGCTAAAGGCACAGCCGCCAATGGAGGGGCGAAGGAAATCGGAGATGCACAAGAGGCCAAAATTGAAGGAACGCAGAGTTCTGAGGGTTGTAGGGTTGGGGGAGGTTGCAGAGATGAGGGGCTCAGGCCATGGAGGGATTTGAACACAAGGATGAGAGTTTTAAATTTGAGGCGTTGCTGGACTGGGAGCCATTGTAGGTCAGCGAACACAGAGGTGATGGGCGAACAATACTTGATACAAGTCAGGATATGGGCAGCAGAGCTTTGGATAAGCTGAAGTTTATGGAGGGTGGAAGATAATATACTAATGGATATTCCATAACATTGCACAAGGCAAGTTGGTGAATATGGTATCTATTGCCCTCTTTTTGGGTGGAAGGTGTTGAGTGGTGTGGTGGGGAAAGGAGCTGCCAATTACTGTATTTTCTAGTGGGGGAAAAATGTGAACAGCAGCCCTGAGCGGTGCCCTTCCCATCTCCACCACATTGCTCCCAAATGTGTCCCATACCTCTTCACCTTCCTACCACCAATTAGAGCTAGGCCATTTAGGAGTGAATTCACGAAGCAGTCTTTCATAGAAATGGTAGTAGAAATCTGGAACTCTCTTCTCCCAAAAGGCTGTGGTGCTGAGTGAATTGATGCTTTCAATACGGAGATATAGTTAGATTTTTGTTACATAAAGGTATCAAGGTATATGGTGCGACAGCAGGCAAATGGATTTGAGATACAGATCAGCCAAGATCAAATAGAATGCTGGTGGAACAGGCCTGGGGAGCTGATTGGCCTATTCCTGTTCCTATCTTAGATGAGGTTTATATTTTCTTGGCTTGCTGAAGTTGGTGTCATAATGCAAATAGACTTTATTTTAAGGGTTGTCTAAATACAGTTGATGTTATGCCATTGTAATTTTGAAAGTTGAATTGCATTATGCTTTCTATTCAGATTCTATTAATTTGCACCAATTATGGAGCGGTCATGGGAACGATCACTAATCTTCAAAGACCACACTTTAGGGTGAATGCTTATGTTGATGAAATCTACAACAATATAGCCGAATCTTTTAAGCCACTTTTACACTTGTGTTGGATTCCATGCGCCAACTCCCTAAGTTTATACTGCTAAATTTGACTCCCTTTTGGTGGGTCTACAATTTTGCCATGATAAGGGAGACAGATTCGCTTGTGTAAGTGTGGAGAAACGGATCACCGACATCTGTCGCCCTGGAATCTGAACTATAAAAGTGGCTTTTCATATTGTTGAAGTAGTCGTTCATACTTGTCAAGTCCGTGAGACCTTCTAAGCAAGTTAAGAGTTTACAGTTGTGTGCAATGTTGCATCTTACTCATATTATTGTGGATGTAATGGTCTTTTTAGTTGAGTTATGCAAGGAAAACTGAATCATAGCAAACCTAGGTGTAATAGTAAACTTGGATCACTTTCTCCTGAGGGCAGTTTAATTGAATTTAATTGCATGTGCTGTATTGTTTCTGTCTACTGCTTACTTATTGGGTCATTGGGTGGCATTAAGTTGTGGGGGCCGTGTAATTTTTGATACTAACTTCTCAATTAGGATTATTATCCTGTATCACCTGTTTGATTTTAAGTTATTTCAGTTGGTTTGGGTCCAAAAATATTAAGGCACAGAGTTGTGGAATTTTATAATTGGTGTCTTTTGAAATGTGATTATAGTGACAGATAAATATTGTATTCTTATGCCATGGTTTAATGAGCCTGCAACACACTTCACTTAACTGGATGTAAAGGAAATTTAAATGAACTGTAAATATTACCTTTGAGGTTCTTGGTACTCTGTAAAGTTACTAAACGGAGTGTGTTTGGATTCAGGAATACAGTAATTTCTCAGAGGGGGGGGGGTGGGAATGCTGTATAGTTTTTGTGAGAATAAGTAGATACAGTATTTGTTCTGTAAAAACAGAAATCAACAGAATACCAGTATGATGTAATGGGGAGGAGGACATCTAAGTGGATAGAAGCAAGCTCACTCAGTGCATCTGCAGTCTTTTGAAAACCACTGACATTTCAGAAGCTGTCTACCTTGCACTTTGAACAAGTTAAAGAACAAAGGAAATCCAGGGGCAGTGCTTTTGGTTAACTGTGGGCATGATTGGTGCTGTGGAGTAAAATCTTAAATTGTTTGGTTGGTATGCATTCAAGAATATACATTTGACTCAACATTAGTCTTCACGGACAGGTTTTTAAAAAAGAATTACAAAATAGGTGGTACGACGAGGCAGGGGTTTTAATGTAGGTCTTAAAGGGTAGGAAAGTTTACTGGCAAATTGTTGAAATATATGGGCCCAGACGTTAAAGTACTCATCTCTGTTCCCCCTGTCTTTTGTAGAAAACGGTTCCTTGGCAACATTTTGATTTGACACCTAGTTTTAAAAAAAAAAATCTTACTGGCATAAAGCTGATCTTCCTTGCTGCTAGATATGACGTGGAGATGCCGGTGATGGACTGGGGTTGACAATTGTAAACAATTTTACAACACCAAGTTATAGTCCAGCAATTTTATTTTAAATGGCTTCAAGGAGCTCTTGAAACATTTGCCTGAGGAAGGAGAAAATCTCCGAAAGCTTGTGAATTTAAAATAAAATTGCTGGACTATAACTTGGTGTTGTAAAATTGTTTACAATTGCTGCTAGATGGCATCAGTGATATCACTGAGCAGTGTCCTGGAGCAGTTTCATAATAAACACTGGGGGGTGCAACTTTATATTGGTCTGAGAAGTACAACAATCGCCAGACAGGAGGGTTCCCTCCCAGTCGGGGAACACTTCAGCAGTCAAGGACATTCAGCCACCGACCTTCGGGTAAGCGTACTCCAAGGCGGCCTTCGAGACACACGACAATGCAAAATCGTCGAGCAGAAATTGATAGCCAAGTTCAGCACCCATGAGGACAGCCTCAACCGGGATCTTGGGTTCATGTCACGCTACACGTAACCCCACCAGCGAACAAAAGTTATCTGTTTTTAATATAACTGGTCATTTGCTGTCTTTCTCTTCCTTCCGGATGTTTCTATGTTTGCCTCTTTTTTTTTTTGGTTGTTTGTATATTCGGTGGCCCTGTAGGTAACACCTCTCTGTCTGAACACTTTGATTGCCTTGGCAACGGGCAGTTGGAAAGACTATCTGTAATCACCAGGTATTGTTCTGTGATTTATAAATGCGAAAGGTTTGAGGATTTCATTTCCACATTCACCCGAGGAAGGAGGAAGCCTCCGAAAGCTTGTGATTTTCAAATAAAATTGTTGGACTATAACTTGGTGTTGTAAAATTGTTTACAACTTTCAGGAGAGGAAGGGCAGAAATGGGGAGAACATTGGCAAAACAAAAACAATAAATTAATAGCTTTATTGAGACCAATTTATTTTAGCAGACCATTGATTGTCATGTGAACCAGTGAATTTCCTTCAGTGGCAGTTCGTGGTCACTCAGTTTTTGTATTGACTTTTTACAGTGCTCCAATAAACATCTGCTTATACAGTGTTGATTGGTTAGTGCATTCCCTGTATATATAAAAAAATACTGCATGAGTGACTTGGTCAGGTACTGGTTTCTGGTCTGCAGCTTTATTCTGGAGCCAATGATATTGCCTTAACAGATCTATTCAAAGCACACTTGTGATATTTTTAATATGTGGTTTTTGAAGGTTCTGTTTAGCCTTTCATGAAAGTAAATCTGTTTTAAAAACAATGTCGCACTTAAGTTTTGTTACAACTCTGGTGTTTTCTTGTAATTTTATTTTATACAGTTGCATATTCACTCTTGCACACACTTCATTAAAACGTACAAAATGTTTTGATCCTGAAGACTTTGTTAAAACTTGTATATGTGACCGATTATAACTAATCATCTCAAGTTTTCTCGAACATTTGCTTTTGTTAGTAGCCCTGTTACCTACACCAGTGTAGGTTAAATCTTTGAAGAACTTACAAGAGAAAGGGTACTATTTCAGTTGAGCAATGAGTGCTGTTGTGTTGAAGTACAGTGACTACATTTACTGTCCACACACACTAAGCTCCAGGCTAGTGAGTGACCAGGCTATCTTTCATCCCAGTTTTACTTTCTTTACATGGCCACTTCACACAGTGGATACCCGAGAGCAATTACAAGAAGATCAATTACATTTGATGATGTCAAACAGCTAACTTTACAAGGCAGTAATCTAATTGGAGGGGTTTAATGCCAAACTGCTAAATTTGGACGGCATTAATCTAATTAGAGGGATTTGATGTCAAACGTACGCAATTTATGGTGCACTCACACATCAGCTTCAGTGTCGCAGCAAAGTGGTTTTTGCTGCACTGAAACATTGAATTTGATGTGTTGGCGGAGATTTGGGCCAGTGATCTGAGTGGATTGCAATGGAGCTGTAGAAGTAAAAATCCTAGGAGCTGGTAGTTGTAAACGATCTGCAAATCGCCAACTGACGTGTAAACATGGTCCTCTGCAGTTCAGCTTCAGAAGTACATAGTAGGGCGAGGGCAAAGCTGGAATATTGCCAGCAAGTACTGAATATATAATTGCAAATTTAAGCAAAAAACTTTTGAATAGTTGGTTGTCCCTTCTGAGGCTAATGTAGGAAATGTTTTTAATTGCTTGTAAATCATCACACGCATCATGATGCAAGGACATCATCTGCACAGCATTTAAACCCAGGAAGTCAAATTAGTTATTGGAAGAGCCAGTATCAGTCGGTGCTCTAAACCCTAAGTGAATTTGGGAGGGATTTGCTTTCAGTTTGCTTGGTGCAGTATAAATAGATCTTGATAGATTTTCATTGCAAGAGGATTTGATTTGAGTATAGGAGCAAGGATGTCTTACTGCAGTTATGCAGGGCCTTGGAGAGACCACACTTGGAGTATTGTGTGCAATTTTGGTCTCCTTACCTAAGAAAGGATATACTTGCCATAGAGGGAGTGCAGCAACGGTTCACCAGACTGATTCCTGGGATGGCAGGACTGTCGTCTGAGGAGAGATTGGGTCGACTCGGCCTGTATTCACTCGAGTTTAGAAGAATGAGAGGGGATCTCATTGAAACATATAAAATTCTGACAGGGCTAGACAGCCTGGATGCAGGGAGGATGTTTTCCCTGGCTGGGGGGGTCCAGAACGAGGGGTCACAGACTGAGATGGGGAGAAGTTACTTCACTCAGAGGGTGGTGAACCTGTGGAATTCTCTACCACAGAAGGCCGTGGAGGCCACGTCACTGAGTATACTTTAGAAAACTATCTAGCTCCTTCTTGACACAAAAGGCATCAAGGGGTATGGGGAGAGAGCGGAAATATGGTATTGAGATAGAGGATCAGCCATGATCATATTGAATGGCGGAGCAGGCCCGAAGGGCCAAATGACCTACTCCTGCTCCTGTTTTCTGCGTTTTCTATGTTTTAAGTCATCTGTGCATGAGATTATCCCTAAAGTTGTTGTACATTTATATAGATGGCTTTAATTCCTCTGGTGTATTTTCTATTAATGCTGGTAGCAGCTATCAGCGGTGCCAGCAATTGACCATTTGCTCCTTGATCTTGGTGCATGGTGTCCAGATAGAAAGATTAACAAGTGAGCAATTGTTAATCTTTTAGTCTGTTTTATTTTAAAATCTGTAATTACTTAAATCCCATATCTGTTATTGATAGTACTTCTGCAATCACTGAATTTGACATTTGGTTTCACATTGAAGTCAATGGGAATCAGGGGGAAAACTGTCCAATGGCTGGAGTCATACCTAGCACAAAGGAAGATGGTCGTGGTTGTTGGAGGCCAATCATCTCAGCCCCAGCACATTGCTGTAGGAGTTCCTCAGGGCAGTGTCCTAGGCCCAACCATCTTCTGCTGCTTCATCAATGACCTTCCCTCCATCATAAGGTCAGAAATGGGGATGTTCGCTGATGATTGCACAGTGTTCAGTTCCATTGGCAACCCCTCAGATAATGAAGCAGTCCATGCCCGCATGCAGCAAGACCTGGACAACATTCAGGCTTGGGCGGATAAGTGGCAAGTAACATTCGCGCCAGACAAGTGCCAGGCAATGACCATCTCCAACAAGTGGGAGTCTAACCGCTTCCTCTTGACATTCAACGGCATTACCATCGCCGAATCCCCCACCATCAACATCCTGGGGGTCACCATTGACCAGAAACTTAACTGGACCAGCCACATAAATACTGTGGCTACAAGAGCTGGTCAGAGGCTGGGTAGTCTGTGGCGAGTGACTCACCTCCTGACTCCTCAAAGCCTTTCCCCCATCTACAAGGCACAAGTCAGGAGTGTGATGGAATACTCTCCACTTGCCTGGATGAGTGCAGCTCCAACAACACTCAAACTCAACACCATCCGGGACAAAGCAGCCCGCTTGATTGGCACCCCATCCACCACCCTAAACATTCACTCCCTTCACCCACCAGTGCACCGTGGCTGCAGTGTGTACCAGCCAGTGGTGCACTGCAGCAACTCGCCAAGGCATCTTCGACAGCACCTCCCAAACCCGCGACCTTTACCACCTAGAAGGACAAGGGCAGCAGGCACGTGGGAACAACACAACCTGCACGTTCCCCTCCAAGTCACACACTATCCTGACTTGTAAATACATCGCCATTCCTTCATTGTCGCTGGGTCAAAATCCTGGAACTCCCTACCTAATAGGACTGGGAGAACCTTCACCTCACGGACAGCGGCGATTCAAGAAGGCGGCTCACTACCTTCTCAAGGGCAATTAGGGATGGGCAATAAATGCTGGCCTTGCCAGCGATGCCCACATCCCATGAACGAATAATTTAAAAAAAAATGTGAGATCATATGCACCCTATGTCATCTATGAAATTTTAATGGCCCACAGAATGTGTAACTGTGGTCTGCTTAATCAGCCCATGATTCAAGCTTCAACAACTCTTAGATACCAACACCCCTTTTGATCCTTCTTCCTCTTCACTTTGCTCTGAACCTATCCCTCCCTCCAATCTCGCCCCTTGTCGTGTTTTCACTATCCCCTCTGACCTTCCCCTCTCTGACCCGGAACGATTAGTCCTCAGCAAAGGCCTGAGCTTCATCCCCTTACACCCCCACCTCGATGAATTTCGAGCTCAACACGAGGCTGAGCTCTTCTTCCTTCGCCTCCGCGCCCACTTCTTTGGCCAGGAGCCCTCCCCCAGCACAGCGGAACCTTTCTCCCATCTTCAGAATTCTTGTTTCACTTGGACCCCTCCCTCTGACCTCTTACCCTCTCTTGATCTTTTCATTGCGAAGTGCCGGCGTGACATCGGCCGTCTCAATTTCTCTACTCTCCTCACTCACTCTAACCTACCTCCCTCTGAACTCGCAGCGCTCCGTTCTCTCAGGTCCAACCCTGACATTGTCATTAAACCTGCTGACAAGGATGGTGCTGTTGTGTGGCGAACAGACCTCTACCTCGTGGAGGTTGAACGCCAACTCTCCGACTCCTCCTCCCCTGGACCATGACCCCACCGCCGAACGTCAAGTCATAGTTTTCCCAGACCGTTACTGACCTCATCTCTTCTGGAGATCTTTCCTCCACGGCCTCCAACCTCATAGTCCCCCAACCCCGCACAGCCCGCTTCTACCTCCTACCCAAGATCCACAAACAAGACTGCCCTGGGAGACCCATCGTTTCAGCCTGTTCTTGCCCCACAGAACTTAATTCCTCCAATCTTGACTCTTTTTTCACCCCTTGTCCACTCTCTTCCAACTCCGCGTCTCTTCTGATGCCCTCCCCCACTTCAACAGTTTCCAGTTCCCCGGCCCTAACCGTCTCCTTTTCACCGTGGACATCCAGTCCCTCTACACCTCCATCCCCCACCAGGATGGCCTGCGGACTCTCCACTTCTTGCTTGAACGGAGGCCCAACCAGTTCCCCATCCACCACCACCCTCCTTCGCATGGCTGAACTTGTTCTTAACGTTGAGCAACTTCTCCTTTGACTCCACTCACTCCAAATAAAAGGTGAGGGTATGGGTCCCAACTATGCCTGCCTTTTTGTGGGATACGTGGAACGTACTCGGGTCCTCTCCCTCACCTCTTTTTCCAGTACATTGATGACTGTATCGGTGCCGGTTCCTGCTCTCGTCCGAACTGGAAAATTTCATCAACTTTGTTTCCAATTTCCACCCTTCCCTCGCCTTCATGTGGTCCCATCTCCGACACTTCCCTTCCCTTCGACTTTTCTATCTCTATTTCTGGGGATAGGCTGTCAACTAATATCTATTATAAGCCCACTGACTCCCACAGCTACTTTGATTACACTTCCTCCAACCAGCTTCCTGTAAGGACTCGATTCCCATCTCCCAGTTTCTCCGTCTCCGTCTCCGTCGCATCTGTTCTGATGATACCACCTTCCATACCAGTGCTTCCGACATGTCTTTTTCCTCAACCGAGGATTCCCCTCCACTGTAGTTGACGGGGCCCTCGACTGTGTCTGTCCTATTTCCCGCACTTCTACCCTCACCCCTTCCCTTCCCACCCAGAACCATGATAGGGTCCCCCTTGTCCTCACCTTCCGCCCCACCTGCCTCCACATTCAACGTATCATCCTCCGCCATTTCTGCCACCTCCAGCGTGATCCCACCACAAAACACGTCTTCTCCTCCCCTCCCCTTTCAGCATTCCGAAGGGACTGCTCCTTCCACAACACCATAGTCCACTCTTCCATTACCCCCAACACCTGCTCTCCTCCCCATGGCATGTTCCCGTGCGCGCGCAGGCGATGCAACACCTGTCTCTTCACCTCCTCCCTTCCCACTGTCCAGGGCACCAAACACTTCCAGGTGAAACGGCGGTTTACTTGTACTTCTTTCAGTTTAGTATATTGTATCTGCTGCATACAATGCGGTCTCCTCTACATTCGGGAGACCAAACGCAGACTGGGTGATCGCTTTGCTGAACTGCTCTGTCTGGAAGCGTGACCCTGACCTGCCGGTCGCTTGCCATTTTAATTCCCCATCCCACTCCTACTCTGACCTCTCTGTCCTTGGCCTCTTACACAGTTCCAAAGAAGCTCAACATAAGCTCGAGGAACAGCACCTCATCTTTCGTTTAGGCACTTTACAACCTTCCGGACTCGACATTGATTTCAGTAACTTCAGATCATAACCACTGCTATTTTTTTCAGTCAGCTTGTGCTGGTAATGGTTCTGCTGCTGCCATTTACAGCTACTCCTGATCAATCTTTTGTTTCTTAACCTGTCCTATTACCACCCTCCTTGCCTTGTAACATCATCCCTTTTGTCATTTAATCACTCGAACCCTCTGCCCTATCACAGACTTCCCCTTTTGTTCTTTCCCTACTCCCCTTTCCATGGCTCTATACTTGCTCAAAAACTTAAACTCTTTTAACATCTTCCAGTTCTGACGAAAGGTCTTCGACCTGAAACGTTAACTCTGTTTCTTTCTCCACAGGTGTTGCCTCACTTGCTGAGCTTCTCCAGCATTTTCTGCTTTTATTTAAAATGGAAGGGCTGGTAGCAGGAGTATTAATCTTCTTCAAATCAACTTTTGACAAAAAAAAAATGTTCTCTGATAGCATATTGGGCAAATACACTCCTTGGCATTGAACCATGCAAACCAGGAAGGTTCCAGGATCAATTCCTGCTCCGTGGTGTTAGTTGTTTCCACCTAGAGGAGCAGTTGGGAGGACTATAATTGGTTAGGGATGGGGAAAGTCAGCCAGAGTTCTTGCAACTGATTGCAAACCATTGTACCCCCACTGTAAATCATGTATGTATGTTAGGTAAGGATAGGACTAGACTGTGCTGCGCTGTGATATCCTCACTTGAATAACTTGGTGTCAGTCACAGTCCAGGTCCACATTTGGGTGAGGTGTTGGAGGATGCCGGGCACCAATGGCACTGTATCCTAACATGAGTTTGTGCTTTCAGGAGATGACAGTATTGCAGAACGAGAAGGAAGAAAAATTGATGAGTTACTAGTGACGGACATAGGGTGAAGTACTTGGTGTCAGCTTTGGCTCAATGGTAGCATTCTTCTCTGAGTCGGAAGGTCACGGTTCATGTCTAACACAAGAGAAAACAATCTAAATTGACACTCCAGTGCAGTACTGAGGGAGTGCTGCACTGTCAAACACTTTCTTATGGATGAGATATTAAATCCAGGCCTGTCTGCCTTTTCTGGTGGATATAAAAGATCCCATAGCATTATTTGAAGAAGTCCAGGGGAATTCTCCTGATGTTGTGGCCAACATTCCTCTCTCAACCACCACCACTAAAACAAATTAACTGGCCATTTATTATTGCTATTTGTGGGACTGTGCTGTGCACAAATTGGCTACCATGTTTGTCTGCATTACAACAGTGACTACACTTAAAAAAAAAAGTACTTCATTGGCTGCGAAGCACTTAGCACATTGAGAATGTGAAAGCTATATAAATGTTTTTTTTCTAATAATAGTGTATATAAAGCCATAGCTCTGCAAAAATTTCAGTTAGAAATGAGTGGAAATTGATAATTGCTGCAAACCTGTTCTTCAATGAGACAAGTTTTATTACAAACTTGAAGACTTTTTCTCATAAGGAGGTTCTTAAACTATTTTGCTTATCATAGTAGCAATTCAACTGGGCACTTAGGCTGCATGGGGGAGGCGGGTTGGTGGTGGGTGGGAGGGAGAGGAGAGAGAACTGTTATTGGGAAAATTTCCAATAATGGGGAAGGGGTGGAGTGTGGAGGAGAGGATTATTTTAGAATAATACACAGTGGTAGTAATTGTACCCCTACTTGGATGGAAAGATTCCAAGAGGACTTTTGCAGAATTTATGGTTGCTATTTTTGATGTACCTTGGAAGCCCTCAGTTTGGACCAGTACCTCTAATTCTTAAATAAATAGAAGCTAACACAAAAAAAATCAAAAGGGAGTTCTGCCTAATTATTGAACTTAACAACAAATAGGGTGCAAATGAGAACATGAGCTTTGGCGAAGAGAGAATTGTTTTTTCTCCTTCAGTTTTCTCCATTTCTCCCCATCTCTCCTAAGCTGTGGACTCTTGCTTGGGTACTGTTCCACTGGTGCCCACAGCCCTCTGGTACATTCCAGGAGGTGGTCACCCACAGCCACAGAGTTCAGGATAAGCAAGTGGGTGGCCACCCAGAAGGGTAGGAAGAGGCAGGCAGTGCAGGAATCTTCAGAGTGTGTGGCACTCTCAAACTGGTAGGATGACGTCACCTCGCAGGAGTGCAGTTCTGAGCATGGCACCATGGGGCAAAGGACTACACAGGGTCACAGTGAAGTGTAGAAATGCTGTAGCTATAGGGGATTTGATAGTCGGGGACAGACAGGCATTTCTGTGACCACTGACGTGAGTCCCACATGGTGTGTTGCCTACCTGGTGCCAGGGTAAAGGACATCAAGGAAATGGTGCAGAACATTCTGCGGGGGCAAGGGGAACAGCCAGAAGTCATGGTCCATGTGGATACTAATGACATAGGAAAGAAAAGGGATGAGGTCCTGCGATTAGGGTTTCAGGAGCTAAGGAGGAAGTTAGAAAGCAGGACCTCAAAGGTACTAATTTCTGGATTACTTCCGGTGCCATGTGCTAGTGAGTACAGCAATAAGATGATAAGGCCAGTTAACTTCGGTGGTGGGGAAGCTTTTAGAAACAATAATCTGGGACAAAATTAACAGTCGCTTGGACAAGTGTGGATTAATTAAGGAATGCTAGCATAGATTTGTTAAAGGCAAATCGTGTTTAACTAACCTGATTGTGTTTTTTGATGAGGTAACAGTGAGGGTTGATGATGTGTATATGGACTTCCAAAAGGCGTTTGATTAAGTGCCACATAATAGGCTTGTCAGCAAAGTTGAAGCCCATGGAATAAAAGGGGCAGCATGGATACAAAATTGGCTAAGTGACAGGAAACAGTGTTTTTCGGACTGGAGGAAGGTATACTGTGGTGTTGCCCAGGGTTGGTACTGGAACCGTTGCTTTTTTTTTCATATATATTAATGACTTGGGTGTACAGGGCACAATTTCAAAATTTACAGATGACACAAAACTTGGAAGTGTAGTGAACAGTGAGGAGGATAGTAATAGACTTCAAAAGGTAATAGACAGGCTGGTGGAATGGGCAGACAAGTGGCAGGTGAAATTTAATGCCGAGAAGTGTAAAGTGATTCATTTTGGTAGGAAGAACAAGGAAGGCAATATAAACTAAATGGTATAATTCTAAAGTGGGTGCAGGAACAGAGAGATCTGGGAGAATATGTGCACAAATCGTTGAAGGTGGCAGGACAGGTTGAGAATGCGGTTTAAAAAGCATATGGGATCCTGGGCTTTATAAATATAGACAGAGTACAAAAACATGGAAGTTACGTTGAATCTTTATAAAACGCTGGTTCAGCCACAACTGGAGTATTGTGACCAATTCTGGACATCGCACTTTAGGAAGGATGTGAAGGCCTTAGAGAGGGTGCAGAAAAGATTTACTAGACTGATTCCAGGATGAGGGACTTCAGTTATGTGGATAGACTGGAGAAGCTGGGGTTGTTCTCCTTAGAGCAGAGAAGATTTGATAGAAGTGTTCAAAATCTTGAAGGGTTCAGATAGAGTAAATAAAGAGAAACTTTTCCCATTGGCAGAGGGGTTGAGAACCAGAGGACACACATTTAAGGTGATTGGCAAAAGAACTAATGGACATGAGGAAAAACTTTTTTGCGCAGCTATGATCCGGAATGCGCTGCCTGAAAGGGTGGTGGAAGCAAATTCAATCATGGCTTTCAGAAAGGAATTGGATAAATACTAGAAAGGAAAAAAATTGCAGGGCTACAGGGACAGAGCGGAGGAATGGAACTAACTGGATTGCTCTTATAAGGAGCTGGCACGGGCTCGATGGGCCGAATGGCTGCCTTCTGTGCTGTAACCATTCTATGATTCAGTGGTACCTCATCCAAGGACCATTTTGCTTGTTTGTATCTAACATGAATGTCAGTGGGATATTTAAGCATGGAGCGTGTCACAAATTAGTCTAATTTTACCCTCAGCCTAATGCCTACACATGAGCACTTTCCAGCAGGAGTCAATAGCTATTAATTGGGAGCAGAAACTCTTAGTGTTATTTTCCATCACTAGCCCAGAGGTGCACAGGCTAATTATAGCAACTGGTGCTCTGGCTGACATCAGCATAGATGAGGAATTCTGTTGTAGAATTACTCTAGCCAGCATCGTTATCCACTGAGGAATTGCAACTGGCTTTCTTAAATGAACTACCTAGACAAACGTTTTCTGTATGTTTCTACTCCTTATTCGTATACTTTTTTAAAATGATGTAAATACAGTGTGAAAGGCCATGGCACAAAGTGCAGGACATCAACAAGATTGAGTCATCATAGAAAGTCACGGCACAGAAGGGGGCCATTCGTCCCATATCCATGCCAGCCGAAAAAGAGCTATCCAGCTTAATCCCACTTTCCAGCACTTGGTCCATGTCCCTGTCGGTTACAACGCTTCAAGTGCACATCCAGGTACTTTTATATTTTTAATCCTTCTACCAATTACTTTAAATCTATGCCCCCTGGTCACTGACCCCTCTGCTACGGGAAGTAGGTCCTCCCTGTCCACTCTATCTAGTCCCATCATAATTTTATATACCTCAATTAAATCTCCCCTCAGCCTCCTTTGTTCCAAAGAAAACAACCCCAGTCTTATCTCATAGCTAAAATTCTCCAGCTCTGGCAACATCCTCGTAAATCTCCTCTGTACCCTCTCGAGTGCAATCACATCTTTCCTGTAATGTGGTGACCAGAACAGTACGCAGTACTCAAGCTGTGGCCCAACCAATGTTTTATACAGTTCCAGCACAACCTCCCTGCTCTTATTCTATGCCTCGGCTAATAAAGGAAAGTATTCCATATGCATTCTTAACCACCTTATCTACCTGTCCTGCTACCTTCAGGGATCTGTGGACATGCAGTCGAAGGTCCCTCACTTCCTCTACACCTTTCAGTATCCTCCCATTCGTTGTGTACTCCCCTGCCTTGTTTGCCCTCCCCAAATGCATTACCTCACACTTCTGCGGATTGAATTCCATTTGCCACTTTTCTGCCCACCTGACCAGTCCATTGATATCTTAGAATCATAGAAAGGTTACAGCATGGAAGGAGGCCATACGGCCCATCGAGTCCGTGCCGGCTCTATGCAAGAACAATCCAGCTAATCCCACTCCCCTGCTATTTCTGCGTAGCCCTGCACATCCTTTCAAGTACTTATCCAGTTCCCTTTTGAAGGCCATGATTGAATCTGCCTCCACCACCCCCTCGGGCAGTGCATTCCAAATCGTAACCACTCGCTGTGTAAAAGCTTTTTATCGTGTCACCTTTGATTCTTTTGCCAATCACCTCAAATCTATGTCCTCTGGTCCTTGACCCTTCCGCTAATGGGAACAGTTTCTCTCTATCTACTCTATCTAGACACTTCATGATTTTGAATACTCTATCAAATTAAATCTCCCCGCAACCGTCTCTGTTCCAAGGAGAACAAACCCAGCTTCTCCAGTCTATCCACGTAACTAAAGTCCCTCATCCCTGGAATTATTCTAGTAAATCTCTTCTGCTCCCTTTAAGGCCTTCACATCTTTCCTGAAGTGCGGTGCCGAGAACGGGACACAATACTCCAGCTGTGGCCGAACCAGTGTTTTATAAAGGTTCATAACTTCCATACTTTTGTACTCATTGCCTCCTTTATAAAGCCCTGTATCCCGTATGCTTTTTTTAACCACTTTCTCAACCTGCCACCTTCAATGATTTGTGTACATATACCCCCAGATCTCTCTGTTCCTGCACCCCTTTTAGAATTGTGCCCTCTAGTTCATATTGCCTCTCCTCGTTCTCCCTAACAAAATGTATCACTTCACATTTTTCTGCGTTAAATTTCATCTGCCACTTGTCCACCCATGCCACCAGCCTGTCTATATCCTTTTGAAGTCTGTCACTATTCTTCTCACTGTTTACTACCCATCCAAGTTTTGTGTCATCTGCAGATTTTGAAATTGTGCCCTGCACACCCAAGTCCAAGTCATTAACATATTTCAAGAAAAGCAGTGTTCCCAGCACTGACCCCTGGGGAACACCACTGTACATCTCCCTCCAGTCCGTAAAACAAGCGTTCATCACTACTCTCCGTTTCCTGTCCCTTAGCCAATTCTGTATCCATGCTGCTACTGCCCTCTTTATTCCATGGGCCGCAATGACCATCTCCACAAGAGAGTGTCTAACCACCTCCCCTTGACATTCAACGGCATTACCATCGCCGAATCCCCCACCATCAACATCCTGGGGGTCACCATTGACCAGAAACTTAACTGGACCAGCTACATAAATACTGTGGCTACAAGAGTAACTCAGAGGCTGGGTATTCTGCGGCGACTGACTCACCTCCTGACTCCCCAAAGCCTTTCCACCATCTACAAGGCACAAGTCAGGAGTGTGATGGAATACTCTCCACTTGTCTGGATCAGTGCATCTCCAACAATACTCAAGAAGCTCGACACCATCCGGGACAAAGCAACCCGCTTGATTGGCACCCCATCCACCACCCTAAACATTCACTCCCTTCACCACCGGCGCACAGTGGCTGCATTGTGTACCATCCACAGGATGCACTGCAGCAACTCACCAGGGCTTCTTCGACAGCACCTCCCAAACCCACGACCTCTACCACCTAGAAGGACAAGTGCAGCAGGCACATGGGAACAACACCACCTGCACGTTCCCCTCCAAGTCACACACCATTCCGACTTGGAAATATATTGCCGTTTCTTCATTGTCGCTGGGTCAAAATCCTGGAATTCCCTACCTAACAGCACTGTGGGAGAACCTTCACCTCAAGGACTGCAGCGGTTCAAGAAGGCAGCTTACCACCACCTTCTCAAGGGCAATTAGGGAGGGGCAATAAAGGCTGGCCTTGCCAGTGATGCTCACATCCCATGAACGAATAAAAATCTTGATGATAAGCCTACCATGCAGCACTTTATCAAACGCCTTTTGAAAGTCCATATACACCACATCAACTGCATTGCCCTCATCTACCCTCTCTGTTACCTCATCAACAAACTCTTTCTGGAGTCTACAGCTTTCCTTCTCACTATCAACCTTATGGCCAATTTTTGTATCATCTGCAAATTTCTTGATCAAGCCCCCCATATTCAAGTAAAAGAGAATACATGGTAAATTAGGAGTAGTGATCAGGTGATGCCAAGTTTGGTTATAACAACTAGAAGATAGTAGGAGGAACGAAAGATTGAGAGGATAAAAGTTCTACAATTTTGAGGCCCAGGACAAAAATGAGTTGGAGTAGAAACTGAATCATGATTTAAGTTCAGAGGTACTGACGATAATAGCATTGATAAAGTAAAAACGAGGGAGGGGAGGGTAGGGGCGGTGAGGGAAGGAGTGGCAGGGAAAGAGAGAGGAAATGAGAAAACAATTGCTTATCAAATGACCAGATTTTTTTTTTCTTGTGGCCGTTTCAGGATAGTGAAGGAGAGCTAGAAGAGCCTCCCCAATTTTAAGATAGTATTTGTCTTTGGGTTTGGGGCTTTATAGAGAATTATGAATTATTGATGGAAAAAGTGTTTGTTTCAATAGAGGAGACAGAATTTCATTTAAGGTGAGAGGAGGTTGTGAAGTCAAGAATGTTGATAGTTGAAGGAGTACGGGTACAAAACACAGGTGAGTGGTGGTGGGTTAGATTTGGAAGACATGAACAAACTACATGAAGAACTGAAACCAGATTTTTATTGTCCCATTGAAAGATGTGGAAGAAATCAAGACATGAAATTCTTTGAAAATGTCCAAGGCAATAGCATTCATCCAAATTTTGAAGTGCGGAATTTTAGATCTATATTAAGGTAACAAGATCACCAGTAGAACAGAAATTCCAAAACCAAAATGGTGATTGTGGTTTCGGCTGGAACTTTTCAATGTGATGAACAATGAGAGTTAAGCACAGCTTCCATTTTAGGGATGTAGTGAAATTGGCATGAGAGAATTACTTAAGATTATGGTGGGCAAGCAAATTTCAGAGGAGATGGAAAGATTGACGAGCTTGCATAAGGTGGGATCAGTTCAGTCATGCGCATCTTGAGGTTAGTGGGAAGCAATAACATCCTGACCGAAGTCTTAGGAATATGTAAAAAGCCTTATCGGAATGTAGAGGGTATGAATTCTGGTAATGATGCCGGTCATAATGATTGAACCGGATGGAGTGAGTTTTCTTTTCTGTCCAAGTTTAAGATTATAGTTGGAATAGAAAAGTAAACTAAAAATGCCACTTCCTTCTTTTGAAGAGCCAGCAGCTGTACATCAGGATGAAGGGTAAAAAGTAGGATTCACAGAAGTTTTGGTAAGGGACCACAAAGAACGGCTGGTGGAGAGCCAGGAAAACAAAAGAAAAACGTTCATTCATGGTGTGCTTTATTACGTCTGAGTTGTCCCAAAGTGCTTCATAATGAATGAATGTGCAGTTGCTGTTATGTGGTTAAATATGGCACCAATTTGAATGCAGTAAAGTTCCCCAAACAAAAATTCAAAGTTTAAAAACTTTATTTTGCATGTTATGTTCAGACTGGTTATTAAAACTACAACATTTTTCATGCATCCGGTAAGATTCAATGCAAACTTGGCACTAAAAGAAAGAATTGCTTGCAAAGCAACTGCTCTCAAATGCCCTACTACTCTACTTCAACATGGAGTCCTTGGTGTGCATTTGTACACAACACACATATATATGTCCAGCCCATTGAAAATCCCTGCTCACCCTTCTGTACTGACTGTTCCAATTAATTATTCACTACTGCAGCTTTCCACCCCCTCCAGCTCATCTCATGGGTACAGTTGCCAACTTTTCAGCATTCTGTATAACGTGGATCGACACAAGGATTTTCACCTGAGGGTAGAGTCTGATTAAATATGCAGTGATGAATTTTGTGTAAGGTCTATCTTGGGTGGAGGGTAAAGGTAGAACCTGAATCTGTTTTATATCTGCAAATGTTTTTGCATTTGTTAATGAAATAAAATGGAAAATGCTGGAAATATCTAGTGGCCTGGCCAACATCTTAAAGAAGAAAAGATAATGACTCAGGCAGAAACCCTTCATTGGTATTTTGGAGGTTTGGGCTGGGGCATGTTGTCAGGGCAGCAGAGAAAGAGCTTTAATTTGCATTTAATCTATGTTGTATCTGATGTGAAAGTGCTTAATGCTGATGCTGTGTGCCCAAAATGGAAAGGAAGGCTACAGTTGACTCTTTATAAAGTTGGGTTTAGAGATGCTAGTAATGGATTTACACAAGTGAGCAGAGATCAAGTTGGCTTGGCAAGCTTCACACTGATCAAAATGTCGGGTGCAGTGGGTAGAATTTTAATAAGTATCAGCGGAATGGCATGCTTGATGGAACCATGATGTACATTCAACAGAAGTGGATTAGGTATGAAACCTTGCATGCCAGCTAGAACAGTGTTATTCAGTAGAAAGCATTGACTAGTCACAGGCATGGTTATGGTGACACCGTTTTAGCCACATGGACTAATTTTAGTGGAAAACCTGTACATTTACTTAATAAACCATTCAGTGCCAAATTTGCAGTTTTTCTCTTTCACCAAAGTTTGGAATTCTAGCGTGAATTTCAGACATCATACATCTTAGTGCAGCTTCTAAGTTTTTGTCCAGTTGCGAGCGGAATTTTAACTGACTTTGTTAGTGATTGCTGAGAATGTTGACTTGGACAGCATGATACGCCAGACCCGCCCCCGCTCTCCATCCAGACCGTGGTTGGATGCTGCTTGCCCTTTGCCATGATGTATCATGTTAGAGCTGCTAGTTATTTGGTTAGGCTTGCATTCTTCTGCTGGCGTCGAGTGGTTATTCCGAGTGGTTATTGGTCAAACTGTCCACGATGACAGTTTCTCTCTCCACCCATTTTAGCATATCACTAATCATCAGTAACCAAGTAAGTAAAGCACACAACAATCAAAAAACACTCACGTGCTCTGTTCTTTGTCTTAACCATTTTACCAACAAATGCAGAAAATGTTTAAGGCTCACATACATTCCCTGTGTGACTGAGTATTGAGATCACATGACCAATGACAGTCCCATGCATTTTTGATTTACTAATCAAAAATGCAATTAGCTACATCTGGATTCCCAATTAGCCACATGTGGCTATTGTATTGGACAACACTGTGCTAGAATAAAATCAGTTATTTCACTGGCATATAGAAAAGTTGAAAGCTCTTGGTTTAGGGCAAATAAGGAAAGGATTTTCAAAGACCCTCCCAGTTGACTGATTTAATGCACAGAACAAAACAGTACTAGTTTACAGTGTGATTTGTTGTAAGGCATTCTTCAAGAAGTGGATATGAGACAGTAGTCATAAGAGGCAAGGATATGCATGCAGTACAAAATAGAATTATAGAAAGGTTACAGCACGGAAGGGGGCCATTCGGCCCATTGAGTCCATGTCTGCTCTATGCAAGAGCAATCCAGCTAGTCCCACTCCCTGCCCTATCCCCGTAGCCCTGCAAATTTTTTCCTTAAAAGTACTTATCCAGTTCCCCTTTGAAGGCCGTGATTGAATCTGCCTCCACCACCCGCTTTGGTAGTGCATTCTAGATCCTAACCACTCGCTGTGTTTTTAAAAAAAAGTTTTTGTCTCCTGTCACCTTCTGGTTCTTCTAATCACCTTAAATCTATGTCCTCTGGTTTCTTGACCCTTCTGCCATTGGGAACAGTTTCTCTCTATCTACACTGTCCAGACCCTTGGTGATTTTGAATACCTCTCTCAAATCTCCTCTCAACCTTCTCTGTTTTGGGATTGGTGGTGAGAAGAAGGTCTAGGTTACTTGCATTATTGGGATGATCAGGGATATGGGTAAACTGACTTGTTTGAGATCATTCAGAATGTCAATAAGAATTCCCAATATATAAACCCATGTTCTTAAGATTTTTTCAGTTTTATTTTTGGTGTTAAAAAAGATGGGAAAAATTGGGCCCATAAAATTGGAGAAAATCATCAAGAAAGCAAGCAAGGAACTTAAAGGTACAATCAAGCTAAATGAGAACCTACAATTATTTACACAGTTCATGGACACCACCTTTATGGGACTCGGACTCTCACTTAATCCCTCCATAGTTTTTTAAAAATAAAGATCAAGAACTTATGTTTGTTGTGGCTTCAATTACATACCTGCCACTATGATAGTAGATTAATCATTTAAAAATGATAGGTTATGGGGAATAGTTGCAATCTTGCTTCCCCTAATATCTCCTCCTTTGGCTTGGCGTACATTTTGTATGGTTACACTTCTGTGAAATGCCGTGGAACATTTTTCTATGTTAAAACTCTATGTAAATGTCCTGTCCTTATTGTAGTACACAATGCCTTGGTGTATGATCTGATAGTTCCCTTAAGACAGGGGTCAATCAGGTGTTATCCTTGCTCCACACCTAACCTAGGAACGAAAAACTAATATTTGCTACAGTGTAAAGAATATAGTCCTCACAGTAACATGTGAAGATGATCCAGGTCTCGGTGTAAAAACAATCCAAATTTCACAGTCTTCATTTAACGTCATGCCAAGAGTCAGGTGCACAGATGCCTGTGCATTGCATCAGTGATATCATCGTGGTATGTAGAGCACGCAGTGGATGCTAACATCGTGGATGCATTGCACAGGTATCTCTGGACCTGATTTTTGGCAAGAAAATGATGGAAAATTTTGGGGAACTTTTAACTCTAATTTGGGAGGAAGTCGATTTTTATCCGTTCACCATCTGAAAAGATATGAGAATTTATTAGTAGATGAGTAGAATCATTGTTGATGGTGAACACTGAAGTCACCAAAAAATATAATTTCAGTAGAGGTGATGTTAAAGGTAATAGATTTTGCTTGACAAAATATTGATAAATTCTACAAAGCCATCAATGTTAGAGATAGCAGATGGGTTTAATGATGTGAGAGAAAGATATTTTGGCCACAGGATATTGAGGTAGTGATTCAAAGGAGCTAAGGCAAGCAGCAGGGATATCGGAACAACACCTGCATCTCCCTGGATCAGAAGTTGGAGTAGAAAATGTAAAGGAAGTTGAAAGGGAGAAAGAATAAAAAAAGTGAAACTTGGATTTTAGTGAAATGATGTCATTCTGCTAAATTTGCTAGGCAATGATTCATTCTTTAACTTTATTTAGGAAATGGCCATCTGTAAATACCACTGGAGTCTGCCCTAAAAGTTGGTGTTGTAAATAGGTTTCAGTCTTTGTATATGTATAGTTAATTCTCATGCCAAATTTCTAATAGTAAGAAATGTTTTTGTTCAACCTGAAGCTGCATGAAAGTAAGGATTGGAGCACAGACTTGGATTAGATGAACTTTTGATTTCAACAGGATGAAAATTGGGTGGCTTCTATAACGGGTGGGCGATCAGCTCCAGCAGTTACTGCCCCACCTGTTGTGTTTTGCAGAATGTGTACCGTATTTTAAATTAAACTGCTTTATTGTGAGAGGATGTCTTTAATTTGATTGGTGCTGTTGCTTCTGATGCACCATCAGGATATGACATGGATTGTTCACCTATTGCATCTGCTCCACCATAGTGAAAGGACTGCAAAGTGGAATTATGCATGTATGTTTGTGTCCTTTTATTGTCCTCCAATTTAACATTGGGAAGACCAAAGCTATCTTCGGCTCCCACCACAAACTCTGTTACCTCGCCATTGATTCCATCCCCTTGCTTGGCCACACTCTCGGGCTGACCCAGACTGTTTGCAACCTCGGCATCCTATTTGATCCTGAGCTGAACATCCGACCCCATATCCTCTCCGTCATAAATACTGTCTACTTCCACTTGCATAACATCGCTTGCCTCCATCCCTGCCCAGCTGATTTGCTACTGAAACCCTCGTCCGTGCTTTTGTTACCTGCAAAACCGACGATTCTAATGCTCTCCTGGCCGGCCTCTCCAAAACTCTGCTACTCGTATCCTAACCTGCACCAAGCCGTGTTCACCCATCACTGCGCTCACTGACCTACATTGGCTCCCGGTCTACCAACTTCTTGATTTTAAAATTCTTATTCTCGTCTTCAAATCCCTCCATGGCCTCGCCCCACCCTATCTCTGAAACCCTCCAAGAGCTCTGTGATACTCCAACTCTGGCTTCTTGTGCATCTCCCACTCCCTTCACCCCCCCCCCCCCCCCCATTGACGGTTGTGCCTTCAGCTGTCTAGGCCGTAAGATCTGGAATTACTTTCCTAAACCTTTCGCCTCTTTACCTATATCTCTTTGACCAAGCTTTTAGTCACTTGTCCTAGTATCTCCTTCTTTGGCTCGATGTCACTCTTTGTCTGATTACGCCTGTGAAGCACCTTGGGATGTTTTACTACATTAAAGGTGCTATATAAATACAAGTTGTCTGGATCAAAAATGGAAATCTTGATGCAGAATTGGATGCACTTCTCTACTTGTCTTTAATGAATTAAGTTTATATATGCCTTTATATATAAAAAAATATATATATCTTTTTGATATAAATTAATGACTTGGATATAGAGGGTATAATTTCAAAGTTTTCAGATGACACGAAACTCAAATGTAGAAGATAGTAACAGACTTTAGCAGGGCATAGACTGGTGAAATGGGCAGACATGTGGCAGATGAAATTTAATGCAGAGAAGTGTGAAGTGATGCACCTTGGCAGGAAGAATGAGGAGAGACAATATAAACTAAATGGTACAAATTTAAAGGGGATGCAGGAACAGAGACCTGGGGATGCACATGCACAAATCTTTGAAGGTGGCAGGACAAGTTGAGAAGGTTGTTAAAAAAAGAATATGGGGTCCTGGGCTTTATTAATTGAGGAATATAGTACAAAAGCAAGGAAGTTGTGCTAAACCTTTATAAAGCACTGATTAGGCCTCAACGTGAGTATTGTGTTTAATTCTGGGCACCAGACTTTAGGAAGGATTTCAAGGCCTTGGAGAGGCTGCAGAAGAGATTTATTAGAATGGTGCCAGGGATGAGGGACTTCAGTTATGTGGAGAGACGAGAAGCTCGGGCTGTTCTCCTTAGAACAGAGATGGTTAAGAGGAGATTTGAAAGAGGTATTCAAAATCCTGAACAGTTTTGGCAGAGTAAATAAGGAGAAACTGTTCCAGTGGCAGAAGGGTTGGTAACCAGAGGACACAGAAGGGTTGGTAACCAGAGGACACAGAGGTGATCAAAACAAAGAAACATTTTTTTATGCAGCAAGTTATGATGATCTGGAATGTACTGCCTGAAAGGGTGTTGGAAGCAGATTCAACAGTAACTTTCAAAAGGGATTTGGATAAATACTTGAGAAAAAATTTACAGGGCAATGGGGAAAGAGCAGGGGAATGGAGCTAATTGGATAGCTCCTCTAAAGAACTGGCACAGGCACAATGGGCCAAATGTGCTGTACCTATTACGATACTATGCCATTGATGCATTTTTTAAAAAATAATTCTTCACAGTGGGTACATAATTTGCACTTTTGTGTCTTTTTGTTTACTATTGTACAAGTTTGCAGACCATGATAACTTGCATGTCGGTGCAACTTAATGTACCAAAATTTATTGAATATGCATTCTTTTTTATAGTTAGCTGAATCAGAATATTAGCCATTCTATGTCCCACTTAGTAAATGCTGCTCTGCTAGTGTATGGTAATTTAACCATTTCAAACTAGATAACACAGTGGTAAATCTGCAGTATGTGTCTTTGCATAATTTTTTTTGCAGCAGTGAATGAAATTATAGACAATAATTACTGTGTCTTTCTTACAGTGATCTTGAAGATGACCTGCTTAGTGATGACTGGGGGTTGAGCAAAAAGGTACGGCAAACAGAAAAGTTTCTGTGGTGGTTCTTTTGAGTTCACTCATTAGACCATTAAAATGTTCCTATTTCTCACAATTTTAAATTTTTTTTGTATAATTAGTAACAAAACTAGCAAATGGGTACGGTAGCATAGTGGTTATGTTACTGGGCTAGTAATCTAGAGGCCTGGACTAAAATCCAGAGTCATGAGTTCAAATCCCGCCACGGCAGCTGGCGAATTAAAAAATTTAATTAATTAAATTCAATTAATTAAATAAAAATCTGGAATTAAAATACTAGTATCAGTAATGATGGCCATGAAACTACCGGATTGTCGTAAAAACCCATCTGGTTCACTAATGTCCTTGAGGGAAGGAAGCCTGCCGCCCTTACCCGGTCTGGCCGATATGTGACTCCAGACCCACAGCAATGTGGTTGATTCTTAATTGCCCTCTGAAATGGCCGAGCAAGCCACTCAGTTGTAAAATCTCGCTACGAAAAGTCATAATAAGAATAAAACAAGACGGACCACCCGGCATCGGACCACTAGGCACCGGACACGACAACGGCAAAACACCAAGCCCAGTCGACCCTGCAAGGTCCTCCTTACTAACATCTGGGGACTTGTGCCAAAATTGGGAGAGCTGTCCCACAGACTAGTCAAGCAACAGCCTGACATAGCCATACTCACAGAATCATATCTTTCAGCCAACGTCCCAGACTCTTCCATCACTATCCCTGGGTATGTCCTGTCCCACCGGCAGGACAGACCCACCAGAGGTGGCGGTACAGTGATATACAGTCAGGAGGGAGTGGCCCTGGGAGTCCTCAACATTGACTCTGGACCCCATGAAATCTCATGGCATCAGGTCAAACATGGGCAAGGAAACCTCCTGCTGATTACCACCTACCGTCCTCCCTCAGCTGATGAATCAGTCCTCCTCCATGTTGAGCACCACTTGGAGGAAGCACTAAGGGTAGCAAGGGCACAAAATGTACTCTGGGTGGGGGACTTCAATGTCCATCACCAAGAGTGGCTCGGTAGCACCACTACTGACCGAGCTGGCCGAGTCCTGAAGGACGTAGCTGCTAGACTGGGCCTGCGGCAGGTGGTGAGCGAACCAACACGAGGGAAAAACTTACTTGACCTCGTCCTCACCAATCTACCTGTCGCAAATGCATCTGTCCATGACAGTATTGGTAGGAGTGACCACCGCACAGTCCTCGTGGAGATGAAATCCCGTCTTCGCGCTGAGGACACCATCCAATGTGTTGTGTGGCACTACCACCGTGCTAAATGGGATAGATTCAGAACAGATCTAGCAGCTCAAAACTGGGCATCCATGAGGCGCTGTGGGCCATCAGCAGCAGCAGAATTGTATTCCGGCACAATCTGTAACCTCATGGCCCGGCATATTCCTCACTCTACCATTACCAACAAGCCAGGGGATCAACCCTGGTTCAATGAGGAGTGTAGAAGAGCATGCCAGGAGCAGCACCAGGCGTACCTAAAAATGAGGTGCCAACCTGGTGAAGCTACAACTCAGGACTACATGCATGCTAAACAGCGGAAGCAACATGCTATAGACAGAGCTAAGCGATTCCACAACCAACGGATCAGATCAAAGCTCTGCAGTCCTGCCACATCCAGTCGTGAATGGTGGTGGACAATTAAACAACTAACGGGAGGAGGAGGCTCTGCAAACATCCCCATTCTCAATGATGGCGGAGTCCAGCACGTGAGTGCAAAAGACAAGGCTGAAGCGTTTGCAACCATCTTCAGCCAGAAGTGCCGAGTGGATAATCCATCTCAGCCTCCTCCCGATATCCCCACCATCACGGAAGCCAGTCTTCGGCCAATTCGATTCACTCCACGTGATATCAAGAAACGGCTGAGTGCACTGGATACAGCAAAGGCTATGGGCTCTGACAACATCCCAGCTGTAGTGCTGAAGACTTGTGCTCCAGAACTAGCTGCGCCTCTAGCCAAGCTGTTCCAGTACAGCTACAACACTGGCATCCACCCGACAATGTGGAAAATTGCCCAGGTATGTCCTGTCCACAAAAAGCAGGACAAATCCAATCCGGCCAATTACCGCCCCATCAGTCTACTCTCAATCATCAGCAAAGTGATGGAAGGTGTCGTCGACAGTGCTATCAAGCGGCACTTACTCACCAATAACCTGCTCACCGATGCTCAGTTTGGGTTCCGCCAGGACCACTCGGCTCCAGACCTCATTACAGCCTTGGTCCAAACATTGACAAAAGAGCTGAATTCCAGAGGTGAGGTGAGAGTGACTGCCCTTGACATCAAGGCAGCATTTGACCGAGTGTGGCACCAAGGAGCCCTAGTAAAATTGAAGTCAATGGGAATCAGGGGGAAAACTCTCCAGTGGCTGGAGTCATACCTAGCACAAAGGAAGATGGTAGTGGTTGTTGGAGGCCAAACATCTCAGCCCCAGGACATTGCTGCAGGAGTTCCTCAGGGCAGTGTCCTGGGCCCAACCATCTTCAGCTGCTTCATCAATGACCTTCCCTCCATCATAAGGTCAGAAATGGGGATGTTCGCTGATGACTGCACAGTGTTCAGTTCCATTCGCAACCCCTCAGATAATGAAGCAGTCCGAGCCTGCATGCAGCAAGACCTGGACAACATCCAGGCTTGGGCTCATAAGTGGCAAGTAACATTCGCGCCAGATAAGTGCCAGGCAATGACCATCTCCAACAAGAGAGAGTCTAACCACCTCCCCTTGACATTCAACGGCATTACCATCGCCGAATCCCCCACCATCAACATCCTGGGGGTCACCATTGACCAGAAACTTAACTGGACCAGCCATATAAATACTGTGGCTACGAGAGCAGGTCAGAGGCTGGGTATTCTGCGGTGAGTGACTCACCTCCTGACTCCCCAAAGCCTTTCCACCATCTACAAGGCACAAGTCAGGAGTGTGATGGAATACTCTCCACTTGCCTGGATGAGTGCAGCTCCAACAACACTCAAGAAGCTCGACACCATCCAAGATAAAGCAGCCCGCTTGATTGGCACCCCATCCACCACCCTAAACATTCACTCCCTTCACCACCGGCGCACTGGCTGCAGTGTGCACCATCCACAGGATGCACTGCAGCAACTCGCCAAGGCTTCTTCGACAGCACCTCCCAAACCCGCGACCTCTACCACCTAGAGGGACAAGGGCAGCAGGCACATGGGAACAACACCACCTGCACGTTCCCCTCCAAGTCACACACCATCCCGACTTGGAAATATATCGCCGTTCCTTCATTGTCGCTGGGTCAAAATCCTGGAACTCCCTTCCTAACAGCACTGTGGGAGAACCGTCACCACACGGACTGCAGCGGTTCAAGAAGGCGGCTCACCACCACCTTCTCGAGGGCAATTAGGGATGGGCAATAAATGCCGGCCTTGCCAGCGACGCCCACATCCCGTGAACGAATAAAAAAAAGATTCATTATTTGGACAGCTAGTTTTCAAAACCGGATAGATACACAAATTTGCACAAATAACTCTTTTAGTGGAGATGTACCTTTCAGTAAATGCACAGAATTGCAGCAGAACATGCTATAAACTTGGTAATATTTTACATTAAAATGAGCAGTGCTGTATATATTGCATGAGTTGCTGTATGATAAGTGAGTGCTCGGAAAAACACAATTGGTAATCTTTTTCTGCTACAAATTGTAAAGCACTTTGTATGATACTAAATGGAGTAATAAAATGTCCTCAGTTCACCAACTAATCTCTGGCTGCATCATCTTGTTGCTGAATGATGTGAGCGGTCAGCACTCTTCTCAGGGTGCATTAGCTTTTTCCAAGTGAACTGAGAACAAATTGCACTTAAATTTGCTGCAGATTTGAAGCGGTCCAATTTTACTTCTCGGTTTTGAAACCAGTGTGGAGCCTTTGGTGACATGTTAGTGTTTTGAAGGTGCCCTTGATAGTGGCATGCATTTTGAATCCGAGCTACAGAAGATGGTGTTTACACTGTGGCCTGAGATCTGCAGCTGCTGGAGATTTCACGTCCAATGTTCTGATGTAATCCACAGTCAAATCATTAATGTGAATTCCTATTTACACATCAACTTATTACAATTCTAAAATTGTTGTCTAGATGCATCCACAGTGGCATCAATGACCAACAGAATGTATTCATTTACCTGCTAATGTCACAAAATGATGCAATCACATACTTTTGAAAATGAAATCTACGAGTACAATACAGATATTTGAGAATGCAGCGAGAATCAGTGCTATCTTTTGCAATACAGATTTGGTTGAGAAATGTACCAAAAGCCCTTTTCTAATTTATAGTTATGGTCTTTTTTGCATCAATCCTCCAAGTTGTTCATTTAGTGTGTTTTAAAACTTGCATTTGTTGATTAGAAACAGTTTTAAAAATAACTACAGATGTAGACTCTACATGGTATGGGTCTGACAGGTTAAAACTGAAAATAGTACCAAATTTAATGAAAGTTTGTTGGATAATGAATTTTAGATGACGTTATTTAGAAATGTTTTTAAATTAAAGTATTCTTACTTTCGTGTTTAAATGCATTTGGTGCTCATTTTATTATTCTTCCCACATTAGAATCAGTCTGACCTATCTGATGAAGAGCTTGATGATAACCTTTTGCAAAGTGATGAAGAAGCAAATGAAAGGTACAGTAGATTCTGCCATGTATTTTGTACACCGTGGAATCACAAAATTGTACACATAAATAAAAATGACGATGGTCTACAGCCTTTAACGTTAGACAAAAGACTATAAGTATCATAGTAGGTACAGCACAGGAGGAGGCCATTCGGCACATCTTGGCAGTGCCAGCTGTTTGAAAGAGCTACCCGATTAGTCCCTTTCCCCGTAACGCTGTAAATTTTTTCCTTTCGAGTATTTATCCAATTCCTTTTTGAAAGTTACTATTGAATCTACTTCTATCACTCTTTCAGGCAGTGCATTCCAGACCATTACATCTCGCTGCGTAAAGAAATGTTTCCTCATGTCTTCTCTGGCTCTTTAGTTGCTCACCTTAAATCTGTGTCCTCTGGTTACTGACCCATCTGCCACAGGAAACAGATTCTCCTTATTTACTTTGTCAAAACTGCTAATGATTTTGGACACCTCTCTCAAACTTCCCCATAACCTTCTCTCTTCTAAGGAGAACAACCCCAGCTTCTCCAGTTTCTCCACATAACTGAAGTCCCTCGTCCCTGGCACCATTCTAATAAATCTCTTCTGCGCCCCCTCTAAGGCTGTGACATCCTCCCAAAAGTGTGGTGCCCAGAATTGAACGCAATAATCCAACTGAGGCCTAACCAGTGTTTTATAAAGGTTTTGCATAACTTTGTTGCTTTTGTACTCCATGCCTCTATTAATAAATGTAAAGAATCTTACAACACCAGGTTATAGTCCAACAAATTTATTTTAAAATCACAAGCTTTCGGAGATTATCTCCTTCGTCAGATGATTCTCCCAGTCCATCACCGGCATCTCCACATCATGTCTATTAATAAAGCCTAGGATCCCATATGCTTTTTTAAGTGTTCTCAACTTGCCCTGCCACCTTCAAAGATTTGTGTATGTGCACCCCCCAGGTCTCTCTGTCCCTGCAACCTTTAAAATTATACCATTTAGTTTATATTGATACTCTTCATTCTTCCTACCAAAATGCAACACTTCACACTTCTCTGCATTAAATTTCATCTGCCATGTGTCTGCCCATTTCACCAGTCTGTCTATGTCCTCCTGAAGTCTGTTACTATCCTCCACATTGTTCACTACATTTCCGAGTTTCGTGTTATCTGTAAACTTTGAAATTATACCTTCTACACCCAAGTTCAGGTCATTAATATATATCAAAAAGAGCAGTGGTCCTAATACTGACCCCTGGGGAACACCACTGTATATTTCCCTCTAGTCTGAAAAATAACCGTTCACCACTACTCTCTGCTTTCTGTCCCCTTGCCAATTTTGTATGCAAATTTGAGTACTGCCATTGTCCCTTTAATCCCATGGGCTTTCATTTTGCTAATAAGTATTACGTGGTGCTTTATCAAATGCCTTTTGAAAGTCCATATACACAACATCAACCGCGCTACCCTCAACAATCCTCTCCATTACTTCATCAAAGAACTCAATCGAGTTAGTCAAACACAATTTTCCTTTTAACAGGTCTGTGCTGACTTTCATTAATTAGCCCATACTTTTCCAAGTGCCAATTAATTTTGTCCCAGATTATTGTCTCTAGAAGTTTCCCCTCCACCGACATTAGGCTGACTGGCCTGTTATTGCAGGGTTTATCCCTTTCCCCTCTTTTGAACAAGGTTATAACATTTGCAATCTTCCAGTCCTCCGCCACCATCCCCATATCTAAGGATGATTGGAAAATTGTGGTCAGAGCCTCTGCAATTTCCACCTTTACTTCCCTCAGTAACCTTAAGGTACATCCCATCTGGACCGAGTGACTCTTCTACTTTGAGTACTGCTAATCTTTTAAGTACCTCCTCTTTATCTAGTCGCTAATCTGTTCTCATACTCTCTCTTTGACCCACTTATTCCCTTTTTTAGAACTCCTCTATACTTTCTGTATTTAGCCTGGTTCTCTACTGTATTATGAACCTTACATTTGTCATAAGCCTCCTTTTTCTGTTTCACTTTAATCTCTAGAACTTTAGTCATCTGGGGGGCTCTAGCTTTGAAAGCCCTTCCTTTCTCCCTCGCAGAGATATGTCTACTCTACCCGAACCAACTCCTCCTTGAAGGCCTCCCATTTATGGTTCAGACTAAACATTACTGTACATTGGAAATATAATTTGTTTTATGTGTTAAGTAAAATTAAATTCTGTTGAGTTACACAGTCTGCTGGTCTGCTTAAACAGATATCATACATTGAAATATAATATTTTGCTAGTTCCTTCCTGCTCTGTAGGTTGAGCTACCTTTTCACATGCCTAGATTTTGGCACATCTGATTCAATCAAAGTTTGATTACAGGCCTCACTGAAAGGATTAATAAGACAGATTTAAAGAACTTTATAGTAAATAAATGGGATAGAGGGTAATACATTACATTAAAATGCCGCCTTTATTTGCAACCATCAATTTACCTGACCTTTAAGGAGAAAGAAATTATCAGTAGCTGTTTAAAAAGCATTTTAGAGATATTCTGAAGGTTATTGTTGCTTCACCATCTTATGCTGCAATAATCTGTAAAGTTTCTGTAATATTTCATCCCCATGGCTTACAAATGATGAAGTTTAGCATTGATAATATTGACTCTCCCATCCCTACCTTTCTCTTGTGGGTCTCTGTTTTAGCCGCCTACAGCTGTCGTCCAAATAGGCAAAAATACAGTGCGCTGATTCAAGTCTGTAAATTCCACGCGCTATACTAATTCTGTGTCTGCTATATTTTTGTTCAACTGGGACTCATTAGATAGTTACTGTGCACTCTGAGTGAGAGCCACTTTTATATTATGCAAGTACTGTCAACTGCAGATGTATGGGTCTTGCACAGCTGACAGCAACACCAAAGACAAATGTGTCAGGTTTGTTAAAGCAGGGCCTGAGAAGAGCCATTTATGCTGAGTCTTCTGCGCCAGCACAAGTAAATCTGGCAAGTTTATCTTTGATGCTGTTAGATGTGCGGGACTATGACATATGGAGTTCAACGTGAGGAAGTGTGAGGTCATTGACTTTGGAACTGAGAAAGACAAATCAAAATATTTTCCCAATGGTGAGACACTAGGAAGTGTGGAGGAGCGGAGATTTAGGTATCCAGATACACAAATCAGGGAAAGCTAGTGCACAAGTACAAAAAATAATTTAAAAGGCCAAACGGATGGAATTGGAATTGAAATTGGAATTGAAGTGTGAGGAAGTGACACTTCAGTTATACAGAATCTTGGTCAGATCCCATCTGGAGTATTGTGTTCAGTTTTGGGCATTGAACCTTGGGAAAGATATATCGGCCATGGATGGGGTACAGTGCAGATTCACCAGAATTATACCAGGGCTCAAACAGTTAAATTATGAGGACAGGTTGCATAAACTTGGTTTGTATTCCCTTGACTTTAGATGGTTGAGGGGTGATCAAATCGAAGTATTTAAAATGGTTAAGGAACTTGATAGAGCGGATACAGAGAAACTACTTCTGGTGGGGCGAATCCAGAACAAGGGGGCATAATCTTCAAATTAGAGCTAGCCCATTTAAGAGTGAAATCAGGAAGCACTATTTCACAGTGGAAATCTGGAATTCGCTCCCCCAAAACACATTATGCTGGGTCAATTGAAATTTTCAAGATTGAGATCAATATGTTTTTGTTAGGGTATCAAGGGATATGGAACAAAGGTAGGTAAATGAAGTTGTGGCACAAATCAGCCATGATGTAATTGAATAGTTTTTTTTGTTTGTAATTGAACAGGCTCAAGGGGCTGAATGGTCTTGTCCTATTCCCATGACCCGCTCATCAACAGCCAGCGGCTCTAAGACAGCACTAGCAAAGTGCTTATTAGCATTATTCCTCTTTTCTTTCCACCCACTTCCACCACTCCTTTGTCCACTCCCTGACCTATCCTAAGAAAGTTATTCCTTTAAAGATTACCCAAAGTTACAGGCAATTAGTAAGGAGATTTTCCAAGTACTGCAGATTACAATCCAGTTCTATCCAGTAGTTTTTTTTCCCCAAGCATGTTACTTTTTCACAACTTGGTAATATGAATGTTTAGTTAAATTAAACTTAAATTAAGTTTACAGAATATCTGTGCGGCTGAACTTTCAATCTCTACTTCTGATGATTGGGAAAAAACAGTGACATAATTTGGTTTGTATTGTTGTATAAAGAATGTACTAAACAGTGAAATTCAGCATATCTATAAATTTGTTGCAGGATTAAAGCAAGCTGTATAAAAGTCAATATCCCCAGGATTAATTAATACAACAAAATGTAACAAAACAAACTTTTAGAGTACCTGTTAATGACCACCGCAGTTACAATTTGAAATGTAATGGTGTAGCTAACTACAATAAAATGTGCTGAAAGTACAGGCATTCTAATTTACTAAAATAACTATGTTTAGTGTAAAAAAAATTCTTAAACACAGAGCTGGGCACAGGGGAATGCACTCATAATTATGCTCTCTGGTAAGCTGTGCTTTACCTAGAGCAAGTTACCATTCCTGTTCTGCCTGAAGATCTTTGATCACAGGTTCTGTAGAGCAATTAGTTAATTGTACTGTGGTAATCTGCAACTACCTTTTAAGCAGTACAAATTCTCTTGCGTGTATTTGTTTTATTACTGTAATATGCAAATCTAAAATTCACACTGAGCACATTCTTCAGGGCACCTAAAATAAATAACCTTTAAATTAATCTTCAATGCAGTATTTTGCTGATAGGTGAGAATAACATGTATTAGGCATGTAACTTTTCCACTGGCCAGATGGTTTTCAAATTAGGTTACAAATTAATTAGGTGGTTCTTAGAATTTAGTACCAGCTGCAGATCTACTATTGGAGTGATATGGATAACTGAACCACCTGTCCTGTATTTGTTGTTAGATGAAATTGTGATTTCGAAAATGTAAATATCTTAAAATTTGCTTGATGAAGTGCTACTTAAAAGCTTCAACAGTAATATTCTACAAATCCATCACACTGACGTGCATTAACTGCATGCCTTCACAGATTGATTACAGTATTATTTTACTGAATCATGATTGCTTCATTCTTAGTGATTTGAAGAGAGCCAGAAGGCTAAGCTGCTGAAAAACTAACATTTATTTTTGTTTAGCATCCTCTTTACGTACTGCAAGATAAAACTCATGTTGTCTAGAGTAGAATCATGAAATGCAGTCCCTTTGACATCTTTGATATTGGCAAAATAGCGTTGGGATGCCGCCTGAATTTTCCTAATGCTATATAGACACCTCTAGGGATGATGTGTATTTCTTTTTCCCATGTTGCACTCGGGGATTCTCGGTTTGCTTTGATTAAAATACCTCTATTGTGACAGTTTTAATAAAAACACAGCTATGTCCATCATTTTATAGTGTTTGTTTTTATTTGCCTCTGTCTTAAAGGTACCAAGTCATACCAGCATATGGTTCAGTGGGTGCTGGTAGCCTTCTGACACCTTCTGCAAGTGGCAATTTTTCATGTGTGAGGTGGACAATTGAGTAACACGTCACACAGTGCATTTACCCACTGAACCATTTTAAGTTGCAGCTGTTGACAGTTCCAGATAAAGGGACAGAGTCTCGAGCAAGCTTCTCTTTTAACAGCTTAACTATTATTTGTCAAGGTGTTTGCCTTGGCTCAGTGGTAGCACTCTCGCATGAGTCAGAAGATTGTGGGCTGAAGCTCCATTTCAGAGACTCGAGCACATAATCTAGGCTGACAGCTCAGTGTAGTATTGAGGGAGCGTTGCGCTGTCGGAGGTGCCGTCTTTTGGATGAGACATTAAATCAAGGCTGCATTTGCGCCCTCGAGTGGACGTGAAACAATATTTTTTAAAAAAAATGATCTGGTCATTATCTCATTGTTATTTGTGGGATCTTGCTGTGTGCAAATTGGCTGCTGCATTTTCCTACATTACAACAATGACTGCACTTCAAAAGTACTTCATTGGCTGCAAAGCATTTTGGGACGTCCTGAGATCGTGAAAGGTGCTACATAAATGCAAGTTCTTTCTTGCTATTGAAAGAGAATGGTCATTGTGTAGCCATCTATGGAGGTGAAGCTACCTAGCACTAAGGTATATAGTGTTAAATGAAAAAAATCTCTTGCTGTACATCCAAAAGAAAGTTGGATTCCTCGCATTTCTGTAGCATTTGTTGAATTTGAAACAAAATTTGGTCAATCTGTAGACATTATCTAATGTTTCATATCCTGGGAGCATACCTCCATTTGTTTCGCGAATGGGGCTTGGGAATTGAATTGGATGGGTCACTCTTTTGACAGGTAATAAAAATTGTAAAGCTAGGCAGTTAGTGTGGAGGATTTACACTTGGGGTCTGCTATTTCTAACCAAAGTCTGGCCAAATGTCTAGATGAACATATTGTACATTATCCCCATATACATGAAAAGCCTTTGAATAATGCAAGATGGTGTGCTCATCTCCAACTTGGGCTACTCAGTCATATTTGATAGTGTCTGTAGGGGTGTTATTTTCACCAAATGTTGGGTATTTTAGCTTATCAGCCACAATTTGGCAGATCTGTTTTGATACCAAATTATATAGAGAAGGCCACCAAGCTGCTCCGAGGTACCTACTGTACCCAAGTTCTGAGGGGTGTGGATGACTATAAAGGAGGAAGAAAGTAAGATTGATTACCTCGTAGGATTGTTTAATTCTTTGAAGTATTATGCACTTACCAAGATTTCTCCATTTCCATGGCTTTATCATGGATTGATTGCACATTTTATTACATAAATATGTTTTGGGTTTCTGTTCTGCCTCATGGGATTAAGGAAACACTCAGATTCCTTTATACGGTAGTGGGAACATCATAAGACAGTAACGTCTCACAAATTCAAACATCTTAAGAGACTGTCTTTAATCTTTTCAATTCACAACCTGGGCTTATTTCTACACTATTTAAAACATGCTTTGTTTAAGGAGTGATAAAGACTCTGAGGTAATTTATCTTACCTTTGGTTGACACCTTTCCATTGTAACCTGGACCAAAAACAATGGAGTAAATAGAAAAACCTCTTGAAGGAACATATCTTCATAAATATTCACACTTAGTATTTCTGTCTCTGATTTGTAAGTAAATCTCAGAAGTGTAAATCTTACAGTGGCATCTGTTTTGTGTGCTATTGCTGTGGTCTAAGCATTGGTGCAGTTGTTTCAGTGGTACTGTCATCTGGGACAAGAAAATTTCAGATTTATAGATTGGGCTAGTGTTAGACTAAATGTTTATTTCATTAAGTTCAGGGCCTGATCAGTAGTAAATGTCGTGTGCTATTCAGGTTCTTCATAGGGCTGGATTTGTGGTGAATGTTGTACAATATTTAGTTTTATGTTTGGTATTTTTAGTGTTGGAGTTCTCTGGATGATAGAAATTCTATTTTTTAGTAATTCCTGGCGGTTTCTGCAGCACACTTTTTTGCATTGACTGGCTGAAAACTGCCTTATCTAGATTACAGTGGTAAACAATTTTACAACACCAAGTTATAGTCCAACGATTTTTATTTGAAATCTACAAGCTTTCGGAGGCTTCCTCCTTCCTCAGGTAAATGTCAGGAGCTCCTTGAAGCCTACGCATTTATACATCACAGAACAATACATGGTGTTTACAGACTGCCCCTGCAACTGCCCGTTGCCAAGGCAATCACCTTGTTCAGACAGAGAGGTGTCACCTACAGAACCCCCGAATACACATTCAACAAAAAAACAAACAGGGAAAAAAAAAGAGAGAGAGAGAGAGGCAGAAACATCCAGAAGGCAGAGAAAGCCTGCAAATGACCCATTATATTAAAAACAGATAGCTTTTGTTCGCTGGTGGGGTAACGTGTAGCGTGACATGAACCCAAGATCCCGCTTGAGGCCGTCCTCATGGGTGCGGAACTTGGCTATCAATTTCTGCTCGACGATTTTGCGTTGTCGTGTGTCTCAAAGGCCGCCTTGGAGAACGCTTACCCGAAGATCGGTGGCTGAATGTCCCTGACTGCTGAAGTGTTCCCCGACTGGGAGGGAACCCTCCTGTCTGGCGATTGTTCCGCGGTGTCCGTTCAACCCCAGTCCATCACCGGCATCTCCACATCATAGATTACAGTGTACGTTGAGGCCTATTAGGCTATAGTTTTTGTCCAACTTTCTTTTTAATACATTAGGTTTCCATTTATTGAAAACCAGTGCATGGAATGGGGCTTTTTAAACTTATTATTTGGTCCTCTGAAACTGTTCACTACTGAGCCCAACGGCTTTATATCTAATTGTGTTATTTTTTTTTATTCGTACGTGGGATGTGGGCGTCTCTGGCAAGGCCAGTGTTTATTGCCCATCCCTATTTGCCCTTGAGAAGGTGGTGGTGAGCCGCCGCCTTGAACCGCTGCAGTCCGTGTGGTGAAGGTTCTCCCACAGTGCTGTTAGGTTGGGAGTTCCAGGATATTGACCGAGCAACGATGAAGGAACGGCGATATATTTCCAAGTCGGGATGGTGTGTGACCTTGGAGGGGAACATGCAGGTAGTGTTGTTCCCATGTGCCTGCTGCCCTTGTTCTTCTAGGTGGTAGAGGGTTTGGGAGGTGATGGCGAAGAAACCTTGGCGAGTTGCTGCAGTGCATCCTGTGGATGGTACAAACTGCAGCCACAGTGCGTTGATGGTGAAGGGAGTGAATGTTTAGGGTGGTGGATGGGGTACCAATCAAGCAGGCTGCTTTGTCCTGGATGGTGTCGAGCTTCTTGAGTGTTGTTGGAGCTGCACTCATCCAGGCATGTGGAGGGTATTTGGTCATTGCCTGGGTCTTGTCTGGTGCGAATGTTACTTGACACTTATCAGCCCAAGCTTGGATGTTGTCCAGGTCTTGCTGCATGCGGGCACATTATCTGAGGAGTTGTGGATGGAACTGAACACTGTGCAATCATCAGTTAACATCCCCATTTCTGACCTTATGATGGAGGGAAGGTCATTGATGAAGCAGCTGAAGATGGTTGGGCCAAGGACACTGCCCTGAGGAACTCCTGCAGCAATGTCCTGGGGCTGAGATGATTGGTCTCCAACAACCACTACCATCTTCCTTTGTGCTGGGTATGACTCCAGCCACTGGAGAGTTTCCCCCCTGATTCCCATTGACTTCAATTTTACTGGGGCTCCTTGGTGCTGCACTCGGTCAAATGCTGCCTTGATGTCAAGGGCAGTCACTCACCTCACCTCTGGAATTCAGCTCTTTTGTCCATGTTTGAACCAGGGCTGTAATGAGATCAGGAGCCAAGTAGTCCTGGTGGAACCCAAACTGAGCATCGGTGAGCAGGTTATTGGTGAGTAAGTGCCGCTTGATAGCACTGTCGAGGACACCTTCCATCACTTTGCTGATGATTGAGAGTAGACTGATGGGGCGGTAATTGGCCGTATTGGATTGGTCCTGCTTTTTGTGGACAGGACATCCCTGGGCAATTTTCCACATTGTCGAGTAGATGCCAGTGTTATAGCTGTACTGGAACAGTTTGGCTAGAGGCACGGCTAGTTCTGGAGCATATTGGTTATATTTGTATGTATATGGTGCTTTGGATTTTTCTAAATTGTAAACTTACCCTTTTGAGTCTAAATCTCTTGCATTGAAATTTTTATTCAGATTGAATTTTTCTTTTTAAGTGCACATTGTGCTTCAATTTAAGTGACCATTTTAAGTTCTCCAGCTGTTTTGAACAGTTGCTTTATTTCCATACTTTGCAGGAAATTTGCCTGTTCCTTATCTTAACTGGGGTCTGTAATATTGATTTATGGATCACTTTCCTTTGGGTTCTTTTCAGAATTATTCATAGCATTTGACAGAAAAGCTTCAATTTCCACAATGGATTGATCTTTTGACATCTCAATGAATGATGTCAAACTGGTTCAGGGAAAATCTGAGGGATTTGGCAGTGATAGTAAACTCAATACTTAAAATGTCCAGTCACTGTAGAGCAGCATTCAACAAAGCAAACTGAATCCTGAGCTACATTCCCAAATCAGTAGAATGCAAGTTTTAAGCAGTCATACTGAAGTTATATGGTGTTCTAGCCAGGTGGCTTCTTAAGTACTGTGTTCAGTTCTGGACGTTGGAACACAAAGGAAACGGCCAAAGCTTTGGAAGAAGTGCAGAGAAAGGCATTAGGGTTGATAATTGTAGGATACGAGGTCATAGGTACAAATTAATAAAAGCACGTTCAGGGTTTGAGTTAGGAACCATTTCTGAGTGATTTAATACCTGATACGGTTTTTCGGGTAGGATAGTGGAGGTTAAGAATGGAATCATTCAAGTGATAATTGAGATGCTGTAATAGGAGGGATGTGGTATGAAGGGTGGGCTTGATGGGCTGAATGGAATTGCTCATCTGTACTTTGTGAACCTTGAGATCTGAGTCACCTTGTCGCTGTAATATTAGGGTTTAGGTATCACATTGTGAGCTGAAAACTCATAGCAACTAGCTGGTGCTGGGAGATTAGGATATCTTTGAAGCTACTGGATTGTAAAAAATTAATTTCATATTTTAAATTTACCTTAACTCTCATTTGATTTATTAGCCCACCTTAACAAAAAAAAACATCTTTCTGCTATTTGTATGTTGATGTTTTGTAGATATGAGTGCTTTTCGTGCTCAACATACAGTCAGTAAGACACCGAGGAAGCATCTTAAGAACAAAGTAGAAGGCAGCAGTCAAGATATTGCTTCATTATATTCCACATTCACTGACCTTTTCAAATGCTGAATATCTATCCCTTCTAGCAAAATCTAATTTGTTTCAGAAACATCAGTAATATAAAAAGAGGCATGGGGATAAGGAAAATATTAAAGCAAATATCAGTGGTAGGCATTTTGTCAATTACCCATTTGGACCTCACTTGGAAAATCAACATAATCATTACTTGACCAATCTTTTTTTTTCATCAGCTACTTCTGATGTTTTTCTTAACAAAAGGGGAAGCAAAGCTTGTTTAAAGTTACTCATTTGGTAGGTTACAGCTCATGTTGGTGACTGAATTTATGACATTCATTTTCAAACAATTCTTGCCTCTATTTGTAATCATTTTTATTCCCTTGCTAGTAAAATTGCATTAAGCATCCATTTCAGTGTGGCTGATTGACAGCGTGGGCTGTTTTTAACTGTTGAATCCTTTTAATGGTATTAGAATTCTTTTATATTAACGGACAGCAGTCCCAGACTTAAGGAGGTATCTGAAGTGAGAATTGGTGCTCTTGCTATGTCCTGCTAATGGGCACATTTTCCAGTCTTTCTTGGTTGGGATTGGGGATGGCTTGACATTTTTTTCCCAGCGCTTGCTGTCACACAAACTATGTAAAAAAATTATTAAACCTAAAATTGGAAAAATTGCTCTCATAATTGTTGGGGAGGGAGGATTTGTTTAGTAAAATCCATCTGTAAGCACTGACTTGCAACCTCAATAATTAAGTAACACCACCAGTTTCTAGGTAATCAGCCTTTGCTAGCATTTTGACTTCTTCATACTTTTCTGCAAAAGTGGGGTGCCTCAGCCATTTGTGTACTGTTTACATAATTTTAACATTTTACATAGGGCTCTAATATAATTGGATGCCTTTTTGTGAGTGGAGAGGAAGGAGAGTGACTTGCTGTGTAATCCTTAACATGAGAAGAAAGAGCTGTATCATTGTACCTTTTTTTCCTTCCTTCCATGCTTTTATCATTTTAATCCAAGGTTGTCAAAGAGAAGACCTCTATTTATAGAATACCCTCTTCAGGAACAAGGGGTGACTGAAAGGCACCAGAACACACACAGATTTCAATAACATTTAGGAGTAGGTGGCTATTACATAGAATTTAATAATTTCAGTCCTCCTCATCCGATTTCACCGAACCTTTTTCTTCTCAAATTCAAATATTTAAGTTGCTATTTGTTGGACATCTGGTTAATTTCAGTTCATTAATAGTTGAGTGCTCCATTTCTGCATGCTGATAATCCAATCTTTCTTTTCTAATCTTAGCCTCTCACCCCATCCCAAGAAATTAGCCACCGTCATGCCTGGTTTTTAGATTGCGAAGTGTACATCGGGGGTGCAATTTCCGAGAGCGATCCCCCCTGGAAGTACGCCAACTGCCAAATTGGCAGCTGGTTACTTACAAGCACATAGGGCAATTGCCTAAAGCAGGCGTGAAGCACCTTCAATATGCTAATCAGGGGCCCAATGCCTATTTCAGGACCCCATTGCCAAATTGGGTTTAAAAACTGGGTGGAGCAAGTGCTGTGCTTTGCCCTCTCAGCTTCTCCGGGTCTGCGGCGACCTAACCAGCCTTCCTTGAAGGGTGAGATTGCAGGATATGGTGGCAAGATTGTGCAATCGGAGTGACAAGTTTACATAGGCATTTCCCATGATAGATGTGGACATTATAATGGGAAAAGTTAATAAAAAGCATGACAAAAACAGAATAACAAGAAATCAAGTGGAAGATGGAAGTGGCAGCAGATGCAAGATTTTGTCAAATATAATAGATATCGATAGATCTATCTATATATAGTTTCTTGCTTTCGCTGGTGATCGCACTGCTTTTAAATAGTGAAATCTTTGTGTCATGCAATTTTAAAACGCCTGGTTTTATTATTTAAAACAGTTGCGAGGTTAAAATCGCAAGTGAATTGATTCATATTTAAGGTTTGCTGTAATTAAATCCTAGTGTATGGTACCAAAGATTTTATTTGGGAACCTTTTGAGTGTTTTTTTGTAGTGATACTTTAGGTTTATCGCCGCAGGGTATAAAACATGACCATTACATCAGTGTTTGTAACAAAAGGATAAATTTTATTTAGAATGTTGTGATTTTTATCTGGTATACATCTAAAATTTGTTTTCTTCCATAAAATTTGTTTGTATATTGCTTGAGTCATTGCAGTTTAGGAAAGATGGTGCAACTCTCACTGAGTTGCGTAACATTTTGATATTTAATGATGCATTTTTTTTTACACCTATTTACCGTGAATAAATGTAATGCTGAGGACAAAGACTTTAAAAAGCCAGGATTTCTACGTTTTAAAGCATCTGAAGTCATTTATTTTCCTTGCAGTTACCAAGGTGTATCTATCGACATCAGTGCCTCAGCATCTTTTACGGGTACGTCCTTAGAACTGTCCAAGAGTATCGGTGATAAATCTACTGAAGAGATATTCCATTATGCAGAGCAAGGTGCAGATGATGAAAATGCAGCTCTGGACACTGTAGAAGAAGCACAAGAAGAAATGGAAGGCTATACTCAGGACGAATACGTTGAAGAGGAAGAAGGTGTGCCGTATGAAGGCAACGACGCAGAGCTAGCAGATGACCAGATGGATTACCCGGTAGAACAGAGCGAAGAGATGTACAATGATGAAGTGTTAGACCTTGAAATCAATGACCCTCTAGATGATGAATTTCAAGTAAGTCCTTTTCTGTTGTATCATTTCAGATAACACTTCATCACCAGGGTCCAGGCTGATTTTAAAACTATTTCTGTCCCAGGGGAGGTGTGAAAATTAGACCTATTATCACTCGCTGTCAGTTTCTTTATCTCCTGTCTGACAAAGTTTATGTTGACAGCTTGTTTGGAGGTAGGCAATACTCTTCTGACAGGCTTAGAGACTGCTTGGCATTATGACCTTGAGGGTTGTATCTTTGTGAAAAAGCCTGCATTGTCTGATGCAGATACACTGCCAATTGTCAAGCACAGTTAAGGTGAAAGGTTTTTTATCAGCAGATTGGATGGGATCTGATTGAGCCCTGTAAAGGTGCATAGATTACTGACCTCTTTAGAATGTTAATTTTCCAGAAATGATTGATGTTCTTCGCATCCTTTCTTTCAACACATAGCAGCTTTAAGCTGAATAAAGAGATTAACTCTTAGCTGCTGAGATGATCTCCAGTGTAGAAGCATTTATCATCATTAAGTAGGTAAAACCACATAAGTGTATTTTTGAATGGGAAGAGAAGCTGATCTATGTAATGAGTATTATGACATGGGAAATTATTTTTCAGGAAGATGATTAAAGCTGACATTTGACAAGAAAATTTAAATTCTTGAAAGCTATTTTGTAATTTCAAAACATACAAGAAAACTATCTAAGGAAGTGATTTCAAAATTTTCTAATATCACTGAGCTTTTAATATCAGAGTTTGAGAATTTGGGGGAAAATAATATGATTAAATTAAGCATTAAAACTAATGTAATTGCAGCATTATTTTTAATACAATTTTTGTTCTCCCCACCCAAAACCCTATTGCTTTTCTGTTAAAACTGATCAGTCCAATTTACACTTATCTTTCATGGATGCTCAATTCTATTTCTGCCAAGAGGCGCCCCTGAGCAATGCAGGTAAGTACCCTTTTCAGAGACTCATTCAAGGCTGGCAAATTTATTCTATTGGGGTCAGTATGAATGTCTGTCAAAACTAATTTGAATTTGAGTCTCCAGACTGTTAACATTATAACCTCTGGTGAATCTTTTGGGCAAAAATGGCTGATGTAGAAAATGGAAATTTGCTGGTGTAGTATGGAGCACTTTTCTAAAGTTGGTGTTAAGATGTGTTATTGGGCCATAGTAATGGAACTCAACCCTGCACTGAACGCATACTAGATATGACCTGAGGAATACGTGATCCAGAGAGTGAGTGGAAAAAGTTACATTTCTCATCATTTCTGCCTCCTGCATTGATGACCGCAAAAAAGGAATGCAAGGGAACTTTCTGCACATGCATTTACACTGTTGTTTTCAAATTGGAGAAAATTACACCCTGCCGTTTCTCTTGGCAGTGATTTTTTTAATGTAAAAAATCTATTTCATATAGAAGTACAAATGTATTATAAAAACATTGTATTGTTTCTTGTTTTGAGACCATGATAACTCAGGAATTTGGAACATAGCAACATAAGAACAGGAGTTGGCCATTCAGCCCCTCGAGTCTGTTCTGCTATTCAGTTAGATCATGGATGATCTGTACCTCAAATCCATTGGATCATAGTTGATCTGACCCTCAACTCTATTTACCCACCTTTGTTCTATATTGTTTGATATCCTTGCCTAACAAAAATCTACCAATCTCAGTCTTGAAAATTTCAATTGACCCAGCATCCACAGCCTTTTAGGGGAGTGAGTTCCAGATTTCCACTACCCTTTGCATGAAAAAAATTCTTCCTGATTTCACCTCAAGGGCCTAGCTCTAATTTTACGATTATGCCCCTTTGTTCTGGATTTCCCCACCAGAGGAAATAGTTTCTCTGTATCTACCCTATCGAATTCTTTAATCATTTTAAATACCTTGATTAGATCAGCCGTCAACATTCTATGCTCAAGGGAATACAAGTCAAGTTCATGCAATCTGTCCTCATAATTTAACCCTTTAAGCCCTGGTATCATTCTGGTGAATCTGCTTTGTACCCCCTCCAATGCCAATATATCTTTCCTGAGGTTTGGTGTCCAAAACTGAACGTAGTACTCCAGATGGGGTCTGACTAAGGCTCTGTACAGCTGAAGTATCACTTCCTCACTTTTGACTTCCAATCCCCAAGAGCTAAAGGCCACTGTTCGTTCCATTAGCCTTTTTGATTGCATTTTGTACCTGTGCACTAGCTTTCATTGATTTGTGTACATGGACACCCAAATCTCTCTGCTTCTCCACAGCTGCTAGTCTCACCATTAGGAGAATATTCCAGTTTGTCTTCCTCAGATCTAAAGTGAAAGACCTCACGCTTCCCCATTAAACTCCATCTGCCATAGTTTTGTGTCCCTTTGTAACTTCCCACCCCATCCATGCAACTTCATAGTATCATAGTACTTACAGCACAGGAGGAGGCCATTTGGACCATCGTACATGTGCCGGCTCTTTGAAAAAGCTATCCAATTAGTCCCATAGCCCTGTAATTTTTTTCCCTTCAAGCATTTATCCAATTCCCTATTGAAAGTTATTATTGAATATGCTTCCACCACCCTTTCAGGCAATGCAATCCAGATCATTACAACTCACTGCGTTGTAAAAAAAAGTTTTCTCATGTCGCCCCTGGCTCTTTTGCAGACCACCTTAAATAAGAACATAAGAACATAAGAAATAGGAGCAGGAGTAGGCCATCCGGCCCCTCGAACCTGCTCCGCCATTCAACAAGATCGTGGCTGATCTTCTACCTCAACGCCATTTTCCTGCACTATTCCCATATCCCTTGATGCCTATAATATCTAGAAATCTATCGACCTCTGTTTTGAATGTACTCAATAACTGAGCCTCCACAGCCCTCTGGGTAGAGAATTCTAAAGATTCACCACTCTGAGTGAAGAAATGCCTCCTCATCTCCGTCCTAAATGGCCTACCCCTTATTCTGAGACTGTGACCCCTGATTCGGTAGATGCAGTGAGGATGTTTCCCCAGCCAGGGGAAACATCCTCACTGCATCTACCCCGTTGAGCCCTGTAATCTGTGCCCTCTGGTTACTGACCCTTCTGCCACTGGAAACAGTTTCTCCTTATTTTCTCTATTTACGTTACCGTGTCTCCTAACTTAGTGTCATCTGCAAACTTGGATGTGTAATTCTCTATTCCTTCATCCAAGTCATTAATGTGTATGGTGAAAAGCTAAGGCCCCAGTACAGATCTCTGGAGAACACTACTTGTCACATCCTGCCAATCAAAGCTGTTCCTTTATCTCTACTCTCCTACCTCCCAACCAATTACCAACCCATAACACATGGTTACCTCCAATTCCATGTGCTGTCATTTTTGCTAATAATCTCATGTGGAACCTTATCAAATGCCTTCTGGAAGTCCATGCAGACATCCATAGACACTTCCCTATCCACAATGCTAGTGACTTCCTCAAGAAATTCAGCTAGTTTAGTCAGACATGACCTACCCATCACAAATCCATGCTGACTCTCTTTGATGAGCTAATAGTTGTCCAAGTGCCCAGTCACACTGACTCTGAGAGTCCAGTAACTTCCTCATAATTGATGTTAAATTGACAGATCTTAGTTACCTGGTTTCTATCACGCTCCCTTCTTAAATAATGGAGTGACATTTGCAAATTTGGAATTGAGCGCTGCACTGCATTCTAAATGTGAGTACCAACCTAAGTGTATAGCTATTATTGGTGCAGTCGAGAAATGCTTGAATCAAATTATATCGCAACTCAATTCGAGTTGCGATATAATGAAATGACTGACTTCAGTTGCTTCAGTCTCCAAACAGTAAAACATTACTTGGTGCATTCTGAAGTACAGCTTCAAATTTGGGAGATAAGCTACAGAATATTGATATACACGTAGACGAAGTATGTGACACTTACAAGTTCTGGTACAAGCGCATCATGTGAGTTAGAATAAACTTGTTGGGAAGACCAAAAGATAACTCAAAACAGGATCAATTGTTAATGATAAGTAGCTGTATAGTAACACTTCTCAAGGAATACTGGAAACATAACATCAGTGAAATAGAAACAATAAAACTAAATGGACATTTCTGTGTAGATAGCACCAGGCATCAGGTGTGATGAAGTCAGTAAAAGATCTGTTACAGGCTTGTAACAAACTTATATATCTACTATTGCCTCTGTATACTATATAGAACTACTAATTATAACCAATTGCTTGGATATAAGATTACCTCACAGTGATGATTGGCTGTCTGAATCAGAAAGGAAAATTACATGCATTTTGTAACATATTAAATGACACATGATCGCCTGGAAGGGTAAACTTGTCTTTGTTGTCAGGATGAAGAATATTCACAGTTGTATGCCACAAACCAGGATATGCCAGATCAGCTCCAAGCTGAGGGCAATGAAGAATATGAAGAGGAAGGAGCAGCTCCAGATTCACGGGAGCAAGTTGTAGAAACTGTCAAAGAACCTGAAGAGGTAAAGTGACATTGTAATTTTATATACACCAATTTTCCATTGAGTGAGTTCCTGACCTCATTCAGATCTAAACCAAGTGTTTCCGCACAAGAATAGATACATAATAAAAGGATGAATCAACCCAGACTCCGTTGACACATTCAGTGTGACTAAATAGTGAAATTAACAGTGGCGTGGGATCAGGATCAGTGTTCACTCTCTCAACTGGGGGCTATTGGAGAAGAGTTATAAAACAATTAAACGGTTCCCCTAATGGTCTCATAAAGGCACTGCTTGCTTGTGTGTTAAGCCACACAGAGCAGAAGGTCTTAGATGTTTATTTCCTACCCATGCTGATTTAACTAATCTCAGCAGGTCAACAGTCACTACAGTTTTCCATTAACCTTTACAACCCTCTGTTTTTAAATTGTAAAACAATAATTAGACTCATCATTTAACCTTTAGACTGCTCACAAGTTCCTGGCAGTGACTTTCTCCTTGGGTTGGCCGAGTTTTCAGCTGTCACTCGTTTATGCTGAAATAAACAGTTACCTTAATAAGGCTACTATGATGCCAGTAGTAGCTTTATTAACAGTAATAACCTATAGATCTAAAACACTTATAATTCTGTTACATTTTCTTTTTTTCTCTTTTTTTGGTCCCATTTTCTCTCCTTTTGAATTTGTAATCTGTTTTCTAATCTCTTTTCCCAATTAAGAAAACTATTTTAAAGATGCAGTTAAGTAAGTATATCTTTCACCTGGCTCTTACTATCTTTTACGAAGTGAAACTAAATTTTTAAGAACGTTTCTTTTTAGCCAATTGAAAACCCAGACTTGAAAGATCGCCCTTGTTCTATAATATATCTTGTGTGGTTAATTTTAACCATTTATATGTAAAACCAGGGAGATATTTTGCTGACAAGTAAATTCATGCACAGCCTGAGCCTGATATGTTTTGAGGTGGGAGAGGGAGACGTTCTATTTCCTTGCTCCTGAATTAGATAATCGTGATCTTTTTCACAGTGATCATTGGTTCATCTTAAGGGAGAGAAAAGAAAGTAATTGACTTCAGATTGTTTTGCTTTTGGGTCACCATTCCTTAGGCATGCTGGTTTAAAGAACTTGTTCTGAACTTTGAGACTTGCATATGCTTGCATTTGACTTGTCAGCTCAGCTCCAAGGAGAAAATATTATACAACGTTGTAGAGGGCCCTTTACTTGGAAAGTACACATCTTCCATGTTAGAATTTCACATCAGTGTTAATCCGAGAGCTGTTCTTATCGATCTTGATAAATTTCTGCCTCTGCATTTCTGATGTCAACGCAATTAATCGGAAAGTCTGGTTTAACAGCCTTTCCTTAGATTGACGAAGTTGCACAGATTATACAGATCAGCTATGATCTAATTGAATGACGGAACAGGCTCGAGGGGCTGAATGGCCTACTCCTGTTCCTATGAGTCCTGCTCATCTGCTTTGATGCCCTCTTTGCATTGCATGGTGAAACTTGATAACTACGCTAAAAGTTGTCAGTATTTAAGAAAACATATCACTTCTTGGTAACTTGTGCAGCAGGAAAAAAACCTGCAAGAGCAGACCAGTTCTTTGAGAAACCAAAGGGACAGTAAGCCCAATTCTAGTTGAGATAGGATAGGTTTTATAGCAGTGAAGAATACTGTTCTTTATCCTAAGTGGAGAATGGTAACCTGATCACTCTTTCTAGAGTATATTAATGTACTAAGCAATCATTTTTAAAAATTTGTATCCTTCAAACTTCAAACATAATTGATATGTTGGGGAATTTTGCAACAATATACAGTAGAACCAGTGTCACCAAATATATTTTCAGTTTTTACTCCATATAACTGGACTTCAAAACAACTGAAAGTTTTCATCTCAATTTTGAATGTCCTTTTGAATTTTGAAAAATTATATTAACCATATACATAATTAGGAACATTTTTTATGAGCAGTAGCCACAACATAAACTTGTGCATATGTTCGTGATGGTACTGTTCAGATTTGGACATCAAAGCTGTATTGATCCTAAGGGAGATAGGTCTACCTTTGTAAAAAGAGGTGGTCCTCCTTAGCAAAATTGCCCATAGTATATATAGGATAATGATTGAAAAAGAAATAAATCTTTATTAATGTTTATACTCTGGTAAGATGACCAGTATAAAGAGAAAAATCTAAGAATCCCTGTTTACGAGGCATTTTAGCAGATATGCCCGATAAGAGCAACTACACAGATGACGATCCTTAATTTGTCACACAGCAAGTATCATTTATATTGCAATCTGCTCCAATGAGTGAAAAACTAATTTCAAATACAGTGTGCTGTGATTTTCACCAGTTGGTGAAACTATATACTTCCCAATTTTTCCTTGTTTTGTTCACGGTTCCAGTTGCAGTTTCCTGGCCTGAGCTTATTGTCTTCACTCTGCCCTGCCCACAACTTTGTGTGAATTCTCCCATTAGTTCTGGAGATGGTCCAGTGATGAAAAAGCTTCATTGGACCTATCTAGGCCTATCTGGCAGGTACCAAAAAAGCAACAGTTGGGGGCAACGAAGGTTTACCAGACTGATTCACTATATTCACTAGAGTTTAGAAGAATGAGAGGTGATCTCATCGAAACATATAAAATTCTAACAGGACTAGACAGACTAGATGCAGGGAGGATGTTCCCGATGGCTGGGGAGTCTAGAACCAGGGGTCACGGTCTCTGAACCGAGATGAGGAGAAATTTCTTCACTCAGAGGGTGGTGAACCTGTGGAATTCTCTACCACGGAAGGCAGTGGAGACCAAGTCATTAGATGTATTCAAGAAGGAGATAGATATATTTCTTAATGCTAAAGGGATCAAGGGATATGGGGAAAAGGCAGGAACAGGGTACTGAGTTAGACGATCAGCCATGATTGTTTTGAATGGCAGAGCAGACCCGAAGGGCCGAATGGCCGACTCTTGCTCCTATTTTCTATGTTTCTATGTCTATGTTTATGGCACAGAGATCAATTAGAATCCAATTTGTGGATCAGGTACCTGCCCTGAGCATTCACTATTGGCTACTTTTCAAATGGTATTATCTAAAATACTTTTAATTTGGAATATTTGTTAAATAGAAATAAAGAAAATTATGGTTACTACACCAGATTTTATAACCCCGTAAGATCTACCTGTTAATGAGGACTAGGAAAGTGCTATAAATAGGGTGGCACCTAACTCTTGTATTTTACATAATTTACTGCCCTACATAACCCTTGTTTGTTCTAGGTTCAGGTTTTTAATACTCAATCGATATCAGTCATATCATTCCACCCCACCCCCCACCTCATCTCCCCACTAGCCAAGCTGTGCCCAAACTAGATGCAGTCTGAGATTTTTGGTAAGAGTATAAGTAGCAAGAAACTCTCATCAGAAAGGGAAAATAAAGCTAAGTTGCTGCAAAGAATCAAGATAAAATTGCATGTATGTACAGTCTGCTTTTAACTTGAAGTTGCTTAACTTGAATTGCATTTGAGCCTATAACATTTCCTGTGCGGTATTATTAAAATTGCTTATTTCAAACTACTGGATATTTGAAATTTTTCCCAACAGACAAAATTACTTTGAATTTCAACAGGTGTAGACTGCAATATTGTACAGTTGCAACAGCGCTCCCCCCCCCCCCCCCCCCCCTCCAACAAACAGTTAAGGCACAGTGCTAAACAGGCCCATGATGATTCTATATACTATTCCCAGGAATATTTTGTATTGGCCCGGCACGTTCAAATGAAAAAACAGTCCAGCTCTGCACCTACTGTTCAGTGTGTATTTCAGTATTGTAGAGAAAGGAGATTTTGATGAATTAAAATGCTAAATCATCTTTTAAGCTTTTGGAACTTCCAAATTAAATTTATTCCAAAATAGTGAAAGATTGGTGAAACTGCTGAAAACATAGGAATTGCCAGACAAAAAAAAAACGCGGTCCATCTAGTTCAGTATCTACCATCCCGGTAATTGTATGATTCCACAATTCTTCATGGAAGAAGACACATAAAACCTCCCAGAAATACTAGAGAACCAAAGGTCTGGCAAGAATGAGGAACTGAAGGAAATTAGTATTAGTAAAAAAAAGTACTACTAGAGAAATTGATAGGACTGAAAGTCAATAAATCCCAAGGACCTGATGAAAGAGGTGGCTATAGAGATAGTGGATGCATTGGTTGTCAGCTTCCAAAATTCTATAGATTCTGGAATGGTTCTTGCAGATTGGAGGGTAGCAAATGTAAGCCCACTCTTTAAGAAAGGAGGGAGAGAAAACAGGAAACTACAGACTGTTAGCCTGACATCAGTAGTAGGGAAAGTGCTAGAATCTATTATAAAGAATGTGATAACAGGACACTTAGAAAATAATAATAGGATTTGGCAGAGTCAGCATGGATTTATGAAAGGGAAATCATGTTTGACAAACCTACTGGTGTTCTTTGAGGATGTAACTAGTAGAATAGATGAGGGGGGACCGGTGGATGTGGTGTATTTGGATTTTCAGAAGGCTTTTAATAAGGCCCCACACAGGAGGTTGGTAAACAAAGTAAGAGCACATGGAATTGGGGGTAATATACTGGCATGAATTGAAAATTGGTTAACAGACAAAACAGAGTAGGAATAAACAGGTCTTTTTCAGATTGGCAGACTGTGACTAGCGGGGTACCCCAAGGATTGGTGCTTGGGGTCCCAGCTAGTCACAATCTATATCAATGATTTAGATGAGGGTCCAGATGTAATATTTCCAAGTTTGCTGATGACACAAAACTAGGTGGGAATGTAAGTTGTGAGGAGGATGCAAAGCGGCTTCAAGGGGATATAGACAGGCTAAGTGAGGGGGCAAGAACATGACAGATGTGGAAAAATGTGAAGTTATCCACTTTGGTAGGAAAAACAGAAATGCAGAGTGTTTTTTCAAATGGTGAGAGATTGGGAAATGTTGATGTTCAAAGGGACCTGGGTGTCCTTGTACATGAGTCACTGAAAGCTAACATGCAGGTGTAGCAAGCAATTAGGAAGGCACCTGGTATGTTGGCCTTTATTGCCAGAGGTTTTGAGTACAGGAGTAAAGATGTCTTATTGCAATTATATAGGATCTTGGTGAGACTGCACCTGGAGTATTGTGTACAATTTTGGTCTCCTTACCTAAGAAAGGATATACTTGCCATAGAGGGAGTGCAACGAAGGTTCACCAGACTGATTCCTGGGATGGGGGGATTGTCGTATGAGGAGAGATTGAGTATACTGGGCCTGTATTCTCTAGAGTTTAGAAGAATGAGAGGTGATCTCACTGAACCATACAAAATTCTTACAGGGCTCAACAGTGTAGATGCATGGAGGATGTTTCCCCTGGCTGGGGAGTCTATAACCAGGGGTCACAGTCTCAGAATAAGGGGTAGGCTATTTAGGACTGAGATGAGGAGAAATTTCTTCACTCAGAGGGTGGTGAATCTTTGGAATTCTCTACCCCAGAGGGCTGTGGAGGCTCAGTCATTGTCTTGAATGTACTCAGAGATCAATAGATTTCTAGATATTAAAGGCACATATGGTGATAGTGCAGGAAAATGGCGTTGAGGTAGAAGAGCAGCCATGATCTTGTTGAATGGCGGAGCAGGCCCGAGGGGCCAGTTGACCTACTCCTCCTATTTCTTATGTTGTTATGTTGGCTAATCGTGGCAGTCAATCTCTATCAATTAGCCTACAACAGATGAGATGACGAAAATCTCCAGTGGTGGAAAGTTTTGGGAACCGTAGGTCCAAAGTCACCTGTTCACGGGGGGGAGGGGGGGGGGTGGCATGGTTAACGAGCACTGGAGAATGGGATGGAGTTGTGTGGTTGTGGGGCCCAACATTTCCTGCTGCGAGCAGCAGCAACAACAACTTGCCTTTAATGTAGCAAAATGTCCAATGTGGTTGAGTGGAAGCAGCGCACAAACTGAGTGTTGGTGAGCAGATTATCAGTAAGATGCTACAGATGAGCCTTTCCACCACTTTTTTGATTAGGATAGAGCTGTAATTGGCTGGATTGGATGTACCCTTTTTTGTTGGGGCATCCATGAGCAATTTCCACATTGTTGGGTAAGAACATAAGAAATAGGAGCAGGAGTAGGCCATATGACCGCTGAAGCCTGCACCGCCATTTATAAATATCATGGCTGATCCTCTATCTTAACTCCAGCCCATTTACTGCTGCTATTGTGATACATTTAAACCACACTGCAGCTTGTAATTAGTATTGCATAAACTTGTTAATGCTTAATTTTGTCATTGTATTAATTAACGTATTATGGATATAGTAATGAAGTAGTGATCATGGATTTCTGTATTAGACTACACCTTTGATTAACTCGTTCACTCAACCGTGTACTGCATTCCTATTGCGAGAGTTTGCTTACTTTAGTTGTCGATATACCTTAGTTAATATAATAATGCCAGAGGCCAGCTGAAATTTTAGGCATTTAATAACCCATAGATGTTGTCATAAATCCTCAGCCAGTTCTCCTTTGTGGCATTGGACTCTTAACGGGGTAACGATTTGTCAGAAACATTTTGATTAATATTCCTTACATGGTTTATGGATTTACCAACCATCATATTTGTTGCGTCCTTTGCCAGATTAAATAATCCCAAACTCTTCCAACATCTCTTCATAGCTTAGATGCCTTAGGTATCTGTTCAGTTGCCATTTTCTGCACTGTTTTGAATGCCTGGATATTGTTGCTGTAGTATAATGACCTGAATTGTGTACCCTATTTCAAGTGTGGCCATATCAGTGCCTTGTACAGGCTTGTCACCTGGGATTTGTGCTTTATCATTCTGGCTATACATCCTAAAGTCTGGTTAGATTGCCTTGCTGCTGCCACACTCTGTGATGTTGGTTTGAATGAGTTATCCACTACAACCACCAAATTTAACATTACCATTTTATGTATTCAGATGTCGGGTTTGGCTCAGTGGTAGCACTCTCACCTCTGAGTCAGAAGGTGATGGGTTCAAGCCCCACTCCAGAAACTGGATAAATACTGACATTTCAGTTCAGTGCAGTGCGGAGGGAGTGCTGCACTGTCGGAGTTCAGGCCAATATTTATCCCTCAACCAACATCACTAACAGATTATCTAGTCATGTGCCTCATTGCTATTTGTGGGACCTTGCTGTGCATAATTTGGCTGTTGCATTTCCCTACATCACAAGTGACTACTTCAAAAGTACTTAATTGGCTGTAAAATGCTTTAGGACGTCCTGAGGTCATGAAAGGCGCTATATAAATTCAAGACCTTTCTTTTCCTATGTATTCAATTTCGTAGCCAATTGTGACACCCAAATGTTTCTATTTTTTGCAGTCCTATCTAATGTGTAAAAATAATACAAGTCTGATTAAATAGTAAATGTTGCAGTGATTTTAGTTACTGTAAAAATGTGAAGCTTACAGTTTTTTTTAAATATTTAGCTGGTGAAGCAGATACAGGAAGTAGAAGAAAGAAAGGCAGTGTCTGATGATGAAGATGAGGATGATGAAGAGTCTGGAAGAATACGTTTCAAAACTGAACGGAAAGAAGGAACTGTTATTAGGTTAACAGATGCAGCTAGAAAGAGAAGAAACATTCCGGATACCTTGGGTAAGTAACCAGCATGTAACAAAGCTTGGCTCTAAGTCTGTGTGCTTTACTAATCTTGTCAATAAGAAAAAAATTATTTTTCCCTTAGTTTGACCCTTTCCTTTCCCTGTTCCTTTTCTTGAGTGAGGCAACTCATGCTTACCGACAGTTTCATGGGAGGATACAGCATTCAAGCATCTTAAGTGGCCATTTATCAATCCTTAATCCCAACAGTGCACGTCAGTATGGTGTTCAACTGTGTGGGACATCACAGCCCAGCTCAATTCTGTTCTCTCACGCACTTTCCAGCAAGTATAGATGGATAGTGATCAGCAGGGGGGAATCTAGCTGGCAAATCAACCATGGGAGCTGAGGTGAATTATACACTCCAACTATACTGGCTCAGACTAGTTAACTCAACAAGAGCTTTAATTTATACATCGCCCCAAGGTGCTTCACAGCAGCATGAGGAAAATGTATGCTGAGCCATAGAATGAGATTGGGAGGGACGACCAAATGCTTGGTCGGAAGTGTGTTTTAAGAAGGGCCTTAAAGGAGGAGAGGAAGGTGGTGGTGTCGGGAGTGGATGATGAAGAGGAAGATATAATTTTGAGGGTTTCAGCAGAAATTGAGTAGAGGCCGAGACGGGATGTTACGGAGGTGGAAGTAAGCGATCTTGGTGATGGAGAGGATATGGGGTCGGAAGCTCAGCTCAGGGTCATATAGGACGCCAAGGTTGTGAATGGTCTGGTTCAGCCTCAGACAGTGACCAGGGAGAGTGATTGAGTCGGTGGCTAGGGAACGGAGTTTGTGGCAGAGACCGAAGATGATGGCTTTAATTGGAGGAAATTTCTGCTCATCCAGTATTTAAATAAATTTTTTTTAAAATGACAACCTAGCATGAAACAGAACTGCTTGGGTCGGCTGGATCATGCTAATAAGGAAACCTGCTCTGAGAAACTTGGGTACAATTTCTGTGAGGGTTCCCCAATCTCTTGCTGTAACTTCGGCGTAAACGTCCATTTACCCCAGTCTCCCAGTTTGGGAGAATCCCCCGCGGAAATTATAGGCATCAGTATTTTGAATTTTCTCTCAAATATATGTCTCCAACGAACTATGGTAAGGGGGTCATTAAAATCTTTCCTCCTCTACTGTGCTGACAATTTTTGAAGGCAACCCAAACAAAGCATTATTTTTCCTTGCTGACAATTAAATCAGTTTTCTAATTGTGGACCCTGGAGCCTGGGAAACGCTAAAGGCTCTTGCAAATTTCTATCCATCTTTTATCATGTTTCTGCATTTATCTGTGTTTCTTGATACCAGCATGATTTTATGTTGCTGTATACTATTTCTTCTAGTACTATTTTCCCTTGGGTAGCTGACGCCGTCATTTCGGAAGTTAAATCAGCGGTCCTTTGATGTTTTTTTTTATTCGTTCATGGGATGTGAGCGTTGTTGGTGAGGCCAGCATTTATTGCCCATCCCTAATTGCCCTTGAGAAGGTGGTGGTGAGCCTCCTTCTTGAACCGCTGCAGTCCGTGTGGTGAAGGTTCTCCCACAGTGCTGTTAGGAAGGGAGTTCCAGGATTTTGACCCAGCAACAATGAAGGAACGGCAATATGTTTCCAAGTCGGGATGGTGTGTGACTTGGAGGGGAACGTGCAGGTGGTGTTGTTCCCATGTGCCTGCTGCCCTTCTAGGTAGAGGTCGCGGGTTTGGGAGGTGCTGTCGAAGACGCCTTGGTGAGTTGCTGCAGTGCATCCTGTGAATGGTACACACTGCAGCCACAGTGCGCCGGCGGTGAAGGGAGTGAATGTTTAGGGTGGTGGATGGGGTGCCAATCAAGCCCGCTGCTTTGTCCTGGATGGTGTTAAGTTTCTTGAATGTTGTTGGAGCTGCACTCATCCAGGCAAGTGGAGAGTATTCCATCGCACTCCTGACTTGTGCCTTGTAGATGGTGGAAAGGCTTTGGGGAGTCAGGAGATGAGTCACTCGCCGCAGAATACCCAGCCTCTGACCTCTTGTAGCCACGGTATTTATATGGCTGGTCCAGTTAAGCTTCTGGTTAATGGTGACCCCCCAGGATGTTGACAGTGGTAATGCCGTTGAATATCAAGGGGAGGTGGTTACACTTGCTCTTGTTGGAGATGGTCATTGCCTGGCACTTGTCTGGCGCGAATGTAACTTGCCACTTATGAGCCTAAGCCTGGATGTTGTCCAGATCTTGCTGCGTGCGGGCATGGAGGGGTTGCGAATGGAACTGAACACTGTGCAATCATCAGCGAACATCCCCATTTCTGACCTTATGATGGAAGGAAGGGTCATTGATGAAGCAGCTGAAGATGGTTGTGCCTAGGACACTGCCCTGAGGAACACCAAGTTATAGTCCAACAAATTTATTTTAAATTCCACAAGCTTTCGGAGGCTTCCTCCTTCGTCAGGTGAACGGTGTGGACCATTCACCTGACGAAGGAGGAAGCCTCCGAAAGCTTGTGGAATTTAAAATAAATTTGTTGGACTATAACTTGGTGTTGTAAAATTGTTTACAATTGTCAACCCCAGTCCATCACCGGCATCTCCACATCTGAGGAACTCCTGCAGCAATGTCCTGGGGCTGAGATGATTGGCCTCCAACAACCACTACCACCTTTGTGCTAGGAATGACTCCAGCCACTGGAGAGTTCTACCCCCTAATTCTGTGTGCAGTATTTGCAGGGGTCCCTAGGCGTGTTGGTGTTTCTAGGGGATCCCCTGGTATGTTAATATCTGCAGGGGGTTTCTCAGATTGAAAAACTCAAACTGCTGATTTGAATGATAGAGGCCTAAATAGACCTCAATCATATGAAGCTCCATCAGGCACCACAGTTAGAGTATGTCTCAACTGGACACTGCTAAGTCACAAATTACAACAACAGCAGCTTGCATTTATGTAGCGCCTTTAACATAGTAAAACATTCCAAGGCGCTTCACAGGAGCTTTGGAAATAAAATTTGACACTGAGCCACATAAGGAGATATTAGGACAGATGACCAAAAGCTTGGTCAAAGAGGTAGATTTTAAGGAGCGACTTAAAGGAGGAGAGAGAGGCAGTGTGGTTTAGCAAAGGAATTCCAGAATCTAGTGAATTCTGGAAATTACAACCAATGCATCCACGATCTCTGTTGCCACTTCCTTTAAGACCCTCGGATGCAAACCATCAGGTCCAGGGGACTTGTCAGCCTTTAGACCCGTTATTTTACCTCGTACTTTTTCTCTAGTGATAGTGATTGTTTTTAGTTCCTTCCTCCTCTTTGCCCCTTGATTTTCTACTATTATTGGTATATTATTAGTGTCTTCTACTGTGAAGACAGATACAAAATATCTGTTCAATTGCTCTGCCATTTCTTTGTTTTCCATTATTATTTCCCCAGTCTCATCATTTAAGGGACCAATGTTTACTTCAGCTACCCTCTTCCTTTTTATATACTTGTAGAAGCTTTTACTGTCAGTTTTTCTATTTCTTCCAAGTTTACTCTCATAATTTATTTTCTCCCTCTTCTTCTTTTAGTCATCCTTTGCTGGTTTTTAAAGTTTTCCCAATCTTCGGGCTTACCAGTAATCTTTGCCATGTTGTATGCTTTTTCTTTTAACCTGATACCATCCTTTACTTCCTTAGTTAGCTATGGTTGGTTCACCCTTTTTGTGGAGTCTTTCCTCCTCACAGGGATATATTTTTGTTGCGAGTCATAAAATATCTTTTTAATTGTTTGTCACTGCTTATCCACCATCATACCATCTAATCTGTTTACCCAGTCCACTTAGCCAATTCCGCCCTCATTCCTTTATAATTGCCGTTATTTAAGTTTGATACATTAGTTTCAGACCCAAGATCCACGCTCTCAAACTGGATGTGATATTCTATCATGTTATCGTCACTGCTTCCCAAGGGATCCTTTACTTTGAGATCATTAATCCTGTTTCGATACCCATTACCAGAGGCTCCTGCAATACTACCTCCTGGATCCCCATATCTGCCTCACTCGCAGTCACACCCTCCTGTCCCTGACCACGTGTCAATTCTGAAGTATTTAATCTAAGGCTGCCTACTGGAGCAAAAGGTCCAGGTAGCTTTCTCCCTCCCTGATGTCTCGCAATGTACGCAGCTCGGACTCCAGCTCCTCAACTCGGAGTTCCTCGAGCTGCAGATACTTATTGCAGATGTCGTCGCCCTGGACAAAAATGTCCACAGCTCCCACATATTGCAGCAGCAACACATCTCCTGTTCTCCCATTATTTTATTTATTTAATTAATCAATTTAGTGTTAATCAAATTATTTACCTCGTTTAATTAGATTAATTAAATTAAGTTTATTTTTAAAAATGTAGTTATATGCTATATGTTAACTTAAAACTTAGCCCACAGTCACTACCAATCGCTTACCTGCCTCAGCTGTGACGTCACGCTGCAGTTTTCTCTTGTTGCAGGTCTGCTGCTGCTTTTATCCCCGTTCTCGGTCTTCTGCTGCTCAGGTCCACCACCGCTCTGCGGAAAAAGTTAGGAAAAGCAAGACAAAGCAGCACCTCCTTCCCCCATTTCACCGAACTCCCACACTTACCAAACTCTCAAGTTGATCACTCTGTGCCCGCTGCACTCTCTGTACCTGAATGCATGATGCATTCGTAAGAAGGTAGATGAATTAACAGCGCAAATAGATGTAAACTGATATGATCTAATAGCAATTATAGAGACATGGCTGCAGGGTGACCAAGGCTGGGAGCTGAATATCCAAGGGTATTCGATATTTAGGAAGGTCAGGCAAAAAGGAAAAGGAGGTGAGTTGGCTTTGTTAGTAAAGGATGAAATCAGAGCAATAGTGAGAAAGGATATTGGTTCAGAAAATCAAAATGTAGAATCAGTCTGGGTGGAGTTAAGAAGCACCAAGGGGCAGAAAATACTGGTGGGAGTTGTCTATAGGCATCCAAACAGTAGTGGTAATGTAGGGGATGGCATCAAACAGGAAATTAGAGATGCATGTAACAAGGGTTACTTTAATCTGCATATAGACTGGCCAAACCAAATTAGCAATAATACTGTGGAGGATTCCTGGAGTGTGTACGAGATGGTTTTTTAGACGAATACGTTGAGGAGCCAACCAGGGAACAGGCTATCCTAGATTGGGCATTGTGCAATGAGAAGGGGTTAATTAATAATCTTGTTGTGCGGGGTCCTTTAGGGAAGAGTCACCATAACATGATAGAATTCTTCATTAAGATGGAAAGTGAAGTAGTCCAATCCGAAACTAGGGTCCTGAATCTAAACAAAGGAAACTACGAAGGTATGAGGAGTGAGTTGGCTATGATAGATTGGGGAGCTCCATTAAAAGGGATGACGGTGGATAGGCAATGGCTAACATTTAAGGAACGAATGCATGAATTGCAACAATTATATATTCCTTTCTGGCGCAAAAACACAAAAGGAAAAGCGGCCCAACCATGGCTAACAAAAGAAATTAAGGATAGTATTATATCCAAAGAGGAGTCATATAAAGTTGCCAGAGAAAGTAGCAAGCCTGAGGATTGGGAGCAGTTTAGAATTCAGCAAAAAAGGACCAAGAGATTGATTAAGAGGGGAAAAATAGAGTACGAGAGTAAACTTGCAAGGAACATAAGTGGACTGTAATAGCTTCTACAAGTATGTAAAAAGAAAAAGATTAGTGATGACAAATGTAGGTCCCTTACAGTCAGAAATGGGAGAATTTATAATGGGGAACAAGGAAATAGCAGAGCAATTAAACAAATACTTTGGTTCTGTCTTCACGGAAGAGGACACAAATAACTTCCCAGAAATGCTAGGGAACCAAGGGACTAGTGAGAAGGAGGAATTAAAGGAAATTCGTATTGGTGAAAAAAATAGTGCTGGAGAAATTAATGGGACTAAAGCCGATAAATCCCCAGGGCCTGATAATCTGCATTCCAGAGTACTAAAAGAGGTCGCCATGGAAATAGTGGATGCATTAGTTGTCATCTTCCAAAATTCTATAGATTATGGAACAGTTCCTGCAGATTGGAGGGTGGCAAATGTAACTCCGTTATTTAAAATAATAGGTAGAGAGAAAGCAGGGAACCACAGACCGGTCAGCCTAACATCAGTAGTAGGGAAAATGCTAGAGTCTGTTATAAAGGATGTGATAACAGGACACTTAGAAAATATCAACAAGATTAGACAAAGTCAACATGGATTTTTGAAAGGGAAATCATGTTTGACAAATCTACTGGAGTTTTTTGAGGATGTAACTAGTAGAACAGATAAGGGAGAACCAGTGGATGTGGTTTATTTGGATTTTCAGAAGGCCTTTGATCAAGTCCCACATGAGAGATTAGTGTGCAAAATTAAAGCACATGGGATTGGTGGTAATATACTGGCATGGATTGAAAATTGGTTAACAGACAGGAAACAGAGAATAGGAATAAATAGGTCTTTCTGGGTGGCAGGCAGTGACTAGTGGGGTACCGCAGGGATCAGTGCTTGGGCCCCAGCTATTCACAATGTATATCAATGATTTGGATGAGGGAACCAAATGTAGTATTTCCAGGTTTGCTGACGAGACAAAACTAGGTGGGATCGTCAGTTGTGAGGAGGATGCAACGAGGCTTCAAGGTGATTTAGACAAGTTGAGTGAGTGGGCAAATACATGGCAGATGCAGTATAATGTGGATAAATGTGAAGTTATCCACTTCGGAAGGAAAAACAGAAAGGCGGTGTATTATTTGAATGGTGATAGATTGCGGAATGTTGATGTACAAAGAGACCCTGGTGTCCTTGTACACGAGTCACTGAAAGCAAACATGCAGGTGCAGCAAGCAGTTAGGAAGGCAAATGGTATGTTGGCCTTCACTGCAAGAGGATTTGAGTATAGGAGCAAGGATGTCTTACTGCAGTTATACAGGGCCTTGGTGAGACCACACCTGGAGTATTGTGTGCAGTTTTGGTCTCCTTACCTAAGAATTGATATACTTGCCATAGAGGGAGTGCAGCGAAGGTTCACCAGACTGATCCCTGGGATGGCAGGACTGTCGTATGAGGAGAGATTGGGTCGACTCAGCCTGTATTTAATTGAATTTAGAAGAATGAGAGGGGAACTCATTGAAACATATAAAATTCTAACACGGCTGGATAGACTGGATGCAGGGAGGATGTTTCCCCTGGCTGGGGCTCCAGAACGAGGGGTCACAGTCTCAGGATATGGGGTAGACATTTCGGACTGAGTTGAGGAGAAATTTCTTCACTCAGAGGGTGGTGAAGTTGTGGAATTCTCTACCACAGAAGGCTGTGGAGGCCAAGTCACTGAATATATTTAAGAAGGAGCTAGATAGATTTCTAGACACAAAAGGCATCAAGGAGTATGGGGAGAGAGCAGGAATATGGTATTAAGATAGAGGATCAGCCATGATCATATTGAATGGCGGAGCAGGCTCGAATGGCCGAATGGCCTACTCCTGCTCCTATTGTCTATATTTTTTTAAGGCACGGCTGCCATTGGTGGAGTGATTAAAATCGGGGATGTGCAAGAGGCCAGAATTGGAGGAGCGCAGAGATTTTGGAGGGTTGTCGGGCTGGAGGAGGTCACAGAGATGGGGAGGGGCAAGGCCATGGAGGGATTTGGAAATGAGAATGAGAATTTTAAAATCGAGGTGTTGCCGGACCGGGAGCCAATGTAGGTCAGCAAGCACAGGAGTGATGGTGTATGAGACTTGGTGCGAGTTAGGATACGGGCAACAGAGTTTTGGATGAGTTCATGTTTATGGAGGGTGGAAGATGGGAGCCCGGCCAGGAGAGCCATGGAATGGTCAAGTCTACAGGCAGCAATGGCATGGATGAGGGTTTCAGCAGTGGATGAGCTGAGGCAGAGGTGGAGAAGGGCGATGTTACTGAGGTGGAAGTAGGCGGTCTTGGTGATGGAGCGGGTATGTGGTCGGAAGCTAATCTCGGCCTCAAATAGGATGCTACAGTTGTGAACGATCTGGTTCAGCATCAGACAATGGCTAGGGAGAGGGATGGAATCAGTGACTAATACTTCGGTTCATTGCTAATAGATTACCAGTGAATCCCAAGCTTATGGGTGCTGAGTCAGAAGGTTAGTGGTTATAGTCCCAATCCAGAATTTGAGCTCAAAACTTGGGCTGGCATTTCAGTGTGAACTTTGCCGAGAATAGCTCATGGTATTGAGGGCAAATTATTGACCTGGTTTGGAAATTGGCTGAGCAGCAGGAGACAGAGTCTCGGGGATAATGGGCAGGTACTCAAATTGGCAGGATGTGACTAGTGGCGTCCTACATGGATCTATGTTGGGCCTAAACTCTTCACTGTATTCATTAACTACTTAAATGGTGGGATAGAGAGCCACATATCCAAGTTTGTCGTTGAACCCAAGATAGGCAGTGTAGATGGAAGCATAAAATTACAGAGAGATATTAATAGATTAAATGAATGGGCAAAACTGTGACATGCATTTCAGTGTAGGCAAGTGTGAGGTCATCCACTTTGGACCAAAAAGGAAAGATCAGACTACTTTCTAAATGGTGAAAAGCTTGAAACAGTGGAGGTGCAAAGAGACTTAGGGGTCCATGTACAGAGATCATCAAAATGTCATTGACAGGTACAGAAATAATCAAAAAGGCTAATGGAATGCTGGCCTTTATATCTAGAGGACTAGAATGCAAGGGGGTAAAAGTTATGCTACAGCTGTAGTAAAGCCCTGGTTAGACCACACCTGGAGTACTGTGTTCATTTCTGGGCTCCGCACCTTCGGAAGGATATATTGGCCTTGAAGGGAATGCAGCGTAGATTTACTAGAATGGTACCTGGACTCCAAGGGTTAAATTATGAGGAGAGATTACACACACTAGGGTTGTATTCCTTGGAATTTAGAAGGTTAAGGGGTGATCTGATCGAAGTTTTCAAGATATTAAGGGGAACAGATAGGGAGAAACTATTTCTGCTGGTTGGGGAGTCTCGGACTAGGGGACGTAGCCTAAAAATTAGAGCTAGGACCCTCAGGAGTGAAGTTAGGAACACTAATACAGGCAAAGGTTGGTAGAAGTTTGGAACTCTTCCGCAAACGACAGTTGGTGTGATCAATTGTTAAATTTAAATCTGAAATTGATAGATTTTTGTTAGCCCCACATCCTTTGGTTAAGGTGGGTATATGGAGTTAGGTTACAGATCAACCATGATCTCATTGAATGGCGGAACAGGCTTGAGGGACGAAATGGCCTACTCCTGTTGCTGTGGGTGACGGTGACTGGATAGTAACTTATGAGACAAATACAAATGAACCATAATCAATGTCACAGGTGAAGACAATCAACTCACTGCTGTTCAGATTTAGTAAGGAGATAAATTCACTACTTTTCATAAAATAGGAAATTTAAAAAAAATTAAATTACAAATACAGGACAAGGGGACATAGGTTTCAAATTGATAAGATGTTATAGGACAGAAGACAGGAAGCTCATCTTCTCCCAAAAAATAATTAATACCTGAAATGTTCTTCAGGGTAGGACAGTGGAGGCAAAAACTCTGAGGGATGAGCCTTTCTTGACTGTAGGAATATAGGAGTGCAAAACTAGGAACATAGGATATTTATCATATCTCATTACTGACTTTTTTCTGCCAATTTTAGCTCAATCCTCCTCTCTTTTCCACTCTTCCTTTAGTTGGGAGCAATTTCTTGAGTGCCAAATGTCCAGGTCTAAATGGCTGCTATTCGTGTGTGAGTCTTCTCAGTGAGTTCAGCAGGCTTTGTGTGGTAGACCAGGACCTACCTTCTCGGTCTGTATGACGTAGTCTTTCATTGGATATACTTGCCGACTCATCAGTGAAACCTTTGGCTTTGTTGCACAGTATAAATGAGAAATGTTTAGAAGACAGAACATATCCATGACCAGAACATGTGAAAGGATTGAAATGTTGAACAAAATTGTTTTAAAGAAAATGCTAAAAAATATATTTAATTCTGTAGAGTGAGACCCATGACAATGTAATGTAAAGGGACCTAAAATTTAGGGAAAAACACGTTAATTATTCATTTTGATACATTCTATAGTACCATGCACACCCTGTATCTGAAATTGTATGTGCCATATTTCTTTGGAAATCTCATTAAAAAATCTTAATGGGGGTTCATGAAATTAATGGCAAATTAGCTTGGTAGTACCAAGCCGAAGGTGATGACAAATGGATAAATCTGTCTTCGGGCGATGATTAGTGCAGCTATACAGGGATCTGTTTTGAGTTCCCTGCTGTTTATGCCATTCATAAACAACATGATGGAAGGTTAGTTCTAAATGTACAAATTTTGCTGATACACCAAGTAATGTGACTCGGGTAAGGGACATTGTTGACATTCGGCAGTGGGAGGGGGAAAGAGAAATCTGGCAAATTTTAAGCAGATTATTGAGTACCAGATGAAATGTAATGTGGTTGCATATGCAAAGAATGAAATACGTACAAAGTGGATGTGTCCAGTTAAAAGGACATTTGATTATGAGAAGAAATGTATTATTTTAACCCCTTATGGACACATTTGGAACACTAGTTTTGAATATCTTATTTCAAAAAGACGACGGAAAGGGTTCAGAGAAAAGCAATGAAGACTATGATTTTATTTGTGGAACTTCAGTTTTGTGACACTGAAAACAGCACAGACACAGGCAGCAAGCATGTTGGGCCAAAAGTCCCCCCTCTCATTCTTCACTATTATGCTGTGTTGCTTTGTGAATGGTAACATGGAAAATTACTTTTATTTCTTCTCTTTCCACCAAGAATTGAAGATTGAAAGAAATGTCCTTTTGCTCCCAAGAAGAGCAGCGAAAGATGACTTCTCTTAATGAAAAAATTCAGCAGTTCTAGTTAACAAACTATACTCGTCTTCATTTCAAGCGTTATTGCTGTATAAAAAGATGTTTTTTTGCAAAAAGTTTTGAATTTCTAGTGCCATTTTATTAGCATATTCTTCAGTTATTTGCATCAAAGTGGTTGTATATTTTGAAAATTTGAGGCCTTTTCTAGAGGACAATAAATGAACAGGTTAAATAGCTGAAAATCGATAAACGCTTACACAAAGAACAGAACTCTGCAGCAGCTCTCAACTGGAATCTTGAAGCAGTTGAAAAAGCATTAAGGGCAATTGACATTTCAGTTGAAGTTGCAAATGCAATCTCCACTTTGTCAGATTTTGCTGACCTAATGTGACAGCTTATTTCTATTGGATGAAAGCATTCTTCCTAACTGATTAGAGTTGTCGTGTGAAACCATTTTATTATTGGCTATACCAAAATTAATCTCGACATCCAAGAATGCTCGAGTAACGTTTATAATTGCTGATTCACTGTATCACCAAAATATGAAAAATGTTCTGTGCACATATTAGGAATAAAAAGCCTTTTTTGAAGGCTAGTGTAATCTGAATGTTTTGTCAGTCAAAGAGGATTGATTGTTGATGTGAAAAAAGTCTTATCTAAAGTTGATAGTGCTTTAACTGCTAAGACTGTTTGAATAGATTTCCCCAAGTAATACCTCATTTGCTTTAATGGAAACATGACCAAAATCTGAAATGCTCTGCACTAGTAAAGAGTCGGCTTTGGTTTTGCTTCTATCACAGTTGTACTACAGCTCAGAATATAACCTTTGGGAAAATATGCAGAATTTAGTCAGTAATCAGGTGTCAGCCTTGGCTCAGAGGCAGCACTTTCACATATGAGTCAGTATGTTGAGTTCAAGACCCATTCCAGAGGCTTGAGCACATAATCTAGGCTGGCAGTTCAGTGCAGTACTGAGGGAATGCTGAGGTGCCGTCTTTCCGATGAGACATTAAACCACTCGTGGATGTAAAAGATTCCATGGCATCATTTGACGAACAACAGGGGGAATTTTCCTGGTGTCCTAGCCAATATTTCTCCTTTGACCAACAACAGTAAAACAAATTATCTGGTCATTCATCTCATTGCTGTTCATTGGAACAAATTTGTACAAATTGGTTGGCGTGTTTCTTACAGTACAACAGTGCTTTGGGATGTGCTGAGGTTGTGAAAGATGCTATATGGAAGCAAATTCTTTCTTCTTTCTCTCTCGTTAAATATTGTTAAGGTGCTCAGTAACATATCTGCTGCCTTTACCACTGCTCATTGTGCAAATTGGCTGCCGAGTTTGCCTACATTGCAATAGTGCCTACACTTCAAAAATACTTAGTTGACTGTAAAGTGCTTTGGGCTGTCCTGAGTTTGTGAAAGGTGGTTTATCATTGCAAATCCTTTCCTTTCTATAATAAGCTTGGTTAGAGCTATATGGACTTTCAAAAGGCATTTGATAAAGTAATAGTAGCACATAATAAAATTGTTAGCAAAATTATAGCCCATGGGATTAAAGAGACAGCGTGGATACAAAATTGGCTAAGGGACAGAAAGCAGAGAGTAATGGTGAAAGGTTTTTCAGACTGGAGGGAAGTATACAGTGGTGTTCCCCAGGGGTCAGTATTAGGACCACTGATCTTTTTGATATATATTAATGACCTGGACTTGGGTATAGAGGGTATAATTTTAAAGTTTGCAGATGACATGAAACTCTGAAATGTAGTAAAGAATGTGGAGGATAGTAACAGACTTCAGGAAGACAGACAGACTGATGAAATGGGCAGACACATGGCAGATGAAATTTAATGCAGAGAAGTGTGAAGTGATACATTTTGATGGGGAGAATGAGAAGAGGCAATACAAACTAAATGGTACAATTTTGAAAGGGGCACAGGAAGAGCGCGACCTGGGGGTGCACAAACACAAATCTTTGAAGGTGGCAGGACAAGTTGAGAAGGCTTTTAAAGCATATGGGATCCTGGGCTTTATATAGAGGCATAGAGTGCAAAAGCAAGGAAACCTTCTTAAAACACTGGTTAGGCCTCAGCTGGAGTATTGTGTTCAATTCTGAGCACCACACTTTTGGAAGGATGTCAAGGCCTTAGAGAGGGTGCAGAAAAGATTTATTAGAATGGTTTATTAGAATGGTACCCAGAATGAGGGAATTCAGTTATGCAAAGAGATTGGAGAAGCTGGGGTTGCTCTCCTTAGAACAGAGAAGGTTAAGGGGGTTTTGATTGGTTTTGATAGAGTAAATAAGGAGAAACTGTTTCCTGTGGCAGACAGGTCGGTAACCAGAGGACACAGATTTAAGGTGATCGGCAAAAGAGCCAGAGGCGACATGAGGAAACTTTTTTTTATGCAGCGAGTTGTAATGATCTGGAATGCACTAAGTGTGGTGGAAGCAGATTCAATAGTAACTTTCAAAAGGGAATTGGATAAATACTTGAAGGGGAAAAATTTACAGGGCTATGGGGAAAGGGAAGGGAAATGGGACTAATTGGACAGTTCTTTCAAAGAGCTGGCACAGGCATGATGGACCATATGGCCGTCTCTTGTGCTGTACCTACTATGATGTAAAGCATGGATGTCTGGAAGGTTGTTACATTACTAATGAAGAAAACATTACTATTTTTTTCTACATAGGATAGGATGTGATTAAAATTATAAATGATATGTTAATAGATGACAGAACTGAGTTAAGAAAAATTCAGTGAATAAATTTGTGAATACCAAGGGAACAATTTATGTTTGCCTATTTTAAAGTATGTCAAAGCCCTCATCTTTGGTAATATCCTAGTGAATTTACGCTGCAGCTTTTCTATTGCTTTTTTATCCTTCCTTTAATGGAGTGTCAAGAACTGTGCATAATACTCGAACTGTGGCTCAACCTAAGTTGTTATACAAGTTCAACCATACCTCCTTCCTTTTGAATTCCTGATGCAAAATCAAGGATTTTTAAAGAAATGGTTTGCTCTACTTGTAATTATGCGGATAGGGTTAGATGAAGTCGGGTGGGAGGAGACTCGTGTGGAGTATAAACACCTGTAGAGACCAGTTGGGCGGAATGGCCTGTTTCTGTGCTGTAAATACTGGGTAATACTATGTAATGATCCCTTGTGCAAACACCTCTGCAAGGAGGCACTCAGCTACCAGTAGACTAGATTTCCCAGGGTAACTTCTCATACCAGGCATTGATGTGAGAAAGTTGTTTTCACTGCTGATGAATTGGTGCAACCCCAGTGGTTGGGAGTATATACCGTGCTGCTTTGGAAAGATCTAGTCCGTGTTATGTTTTTGACGCAACTCCTTTTGTTGATATTCCTTCAAACTCCCAATAAGATTATTTTTGTTGAGTGTTTGAGATATTTTGGAGACCATTGGTGATCCAGATCTAAAGCTCAGGTGCACTGGCAAATGGGTTCAAGTCGTTCAAGATCTTGGAACAAATTTGAAGTATTGAGCAGTGCTATTCGGATGACTTGGTCTCTTATGTACCTTTTTCCAAACCACCAGTACAGATTCATAAGAATGTTTTTCTGAAGTTTGTTTGGACAATGAGTGCCCCATCTATGTACCATTCCTTAGTTGAGGAATAGGTGATGGCGTTAATTATTTAGGGAATGTTTGAATCTGGGCAGGTATTGCCTGATTCCATAAAGTCACAAGTAGCGCTCATTTTGAATTCAGAATTCCCTGTTACATCCAAGTCTGGTTCTTCCTTCACTCTTCAGCACATTGGGTCAGATATACAAAATAAGCTTGAATCAACAATGCAACATTAAGCAGTACTTGCACACCTCTTTCAGAAATAGTTTTTGCATTGTTCAAAGTATCTGCACAATCCGTGTACATCAGGACTGATGTAACACATCTGCCATTGAATGACATAGACTACTTAGAAATTTAACACTGATGAGAAGCTAAACAAATTTCAGGATAATTGGTAGTGCACTGGGCCTACTGGTCTGCATTGATCCAAACCTTCCATAGACTTACGGCCCAATAGGATATTAAGATTCACAAGGGACAATTTTAAGAAAAAAAGCTCATAAATCTCAATTTAAGTTCCCACATACGCCCCTAAAAGTAAAGATAAGCTGTATCTAGAGCTATTCTCCATAAACAGCATTGACATAGTACAGATTTCTCACATCCACTGGTTCAGAAGTGATCTACAATTTGGGAGTATAGATCTCGAGTTGCCAGTGAAGATGGTCTCCTGTCATGTATTGTAAATGGTGGATAAGTTGGACGAGTTCACAGACCACATCTGCAACACCACAGAGGAGGTAAGGTGTTAGCCTTGGCTCACTGGTAGTAACTTGCCTCTGAATCTGAAGGTTGAAGCCCGACTCCATAGACTTGAGCATGTAATAGACACTACACTATTGGAAGTGCTGTCTTCAGATGAGACGTTAAACTGAGGCCCCATCTACCTTGGGTGGATGTAAAAGAACCCATGGCTGGGGAGTTCTCCCTTTTTCCTGGCCAACATTTATCCCTCAACCAATACCACCAAATATAGATTATCTGGTCATTTATCTCATTGCTGTTTGTGGGATCTTGCTGTGCATAGACTGACTGTCACGTTCTGTCGCAACAATGACTATACTTCAAAAGTGCTCCATTGGCTGTGAAGTGCATTTGGATGTTTTGAGGTCGTGATAAGTGCAAGTTTATTCTTTTTTCATTTGCTTCACAGTAATAACTTACATTTTATAGTGCCCCAATTGGACTGCTTGTCATAGTGATTTACAGTGAGGAGGAAGAGGTCAGTTGTTGGCTCTGAGAGAGATTGGGGTAGCAGATCAAAAGCACGATTGAAGAGTGATTTCTTTAATAGGCTTTTGAACATAAAATTGCCAAATGGCAAGGCAGACTACTTAAGAGTTTGAGAGTTAAAGCCACAATGACTGGAGTGGAAGCCTGAAATGGTAAGCCAGGCAGAGGAGCAGAGTGTGTGCTCAGACACATGGTTGAGGAACATCATTCAGGTATGAAGGGTTGAGGCTATGCAGGAATTTGCAAACTGAAATGAAACCCAGAGAATGTTGGAAACACTGGGTCAGGTAGCATCTATGGAGAGAGGAAGGTGAGGAGAAACTGTTTGAGGAGATGAAGTGGCTGCATTGGGAGAGATAGGAGTGGAACCAAGACAGTACTACCATGGAGAAGAACCAAGGTGGTGAAGAAATAGAGAAATGCTTGGCCAAAAGCAGCAGAGAGGTCAAGGAATCAAGGGACAATGCATTGCAGTCACATAAAACGTCATTGGTTTTTGATCTGCCCACACCACCAAGACAGCTCTGGTGATTTTCAGAAAATACTGCAGATGCTAGAAATCTGAAATAAAACCAGAGAATGTCAGAAACACTCAGCGGGTCAGGCAGCATCTGTGGTGAGAGGAAGGTAGAGTTATCGTTTCAGGTTTACGACCCTTCGTCAGAACTGGTGTTTGTTTCGTTTATATCAAATTTGTTGCGCACAAGATAAAACCTCGATCTCAACTGAAGGATCTTTACTCAATCCTGCATTGAACAAACACCCATGTATATTGAATGTTTAACTGGCAAACAGATGTTTGTTATATGCAGGCTTAATTGTATACACAATCATACAATGCTAGAGCGCAGAAACAGTTTATCTGCCTATTAAGTCTGCACTGGTGCTTTTCCCCACAAGATCCACCGAGTTGAATCTTACTTTCCGGCTTGTTTCACTGTATACCCTTTAGTTGCAACGGAATATAATTGCATCCAGTTTTCTCTGTTAATAAGTTTTATCAAAGATCTTTCATTTTAGTCGGTTAGTAGTGCTATAATTTTGAAGTAGAATAGAAGTACTTGTAACATTTATTGATTCAGATGTTTTGGACAGTATTTTGATAACTGATGTAACCCACTGATATTTGTATTATAATTTTAGAACTTTCTGACGAGGCTAAGGCAGCATTGCGTGAGTTTGAGGAGATGGAACGCCAGCGAAAACAGGGAAAAAGAGGGCGGAGAGGAGGGTCTTCAGCTAATTTTGTTTTTGGTGATCCAAGGAGAGACGGTGGAAGGAGGAGAGACCAACGGCCACCCTTGATGCAAGTGCCTCCATCACTGCAGGTAACACTATCTTGTATTTTTAACTTGCTTTTACTTTTGTTTTCTTCATAGGAACATAGGAACAGGAGTAGGCCATTCAGCCCCTCATGGCTGATCTGTGATCTACCTCCATATACCTGCCTTTGGCCCATATCCCTTAATACTTTTGGTTGCCAAAAAACTATCTATCTCGCATTTAAATTTAGCAATTGAGCTAGTATGAATTTCCGTTTGCGGAAGAGAGTTCCAAACTTCTACCACCCTTTGTGTGTAGAAATGTTTTCTAATCTCACTCCTGAAAGGTCTGGCTCTAATTTTTAAACTGTGCCCCCTACTCCTAGAATCCCCAACCAGTGGAAATAGTTTCTCTCTATCCACCCTATCCGTTCCCCTTAATATCTTATAAACTTCGATCAGATCACCCCTTAACCTTCTAAACTCTAGAGAATACAACCCCAATTTGTGTAATCTCGCCTTGTAACTTAACCCTTGAAGTCCGGGTATTATTCTAGTAAACCTACGCTTCACTCCCTCCAAGGCCGATATGTCCTTCCAAAGGTGCGGTGCCCAGAACTGCTCACAGTACTCCCAAGTGCAGTCTAACCAGGGTTTTGTATAGCTGCAGCATAACTTCTGCCCCCTTGTGCTCTAGTCCTCTAGATATAAAGGCCAGCATTCCATTTGCCTTATTGATTATTTTCTGCACCTGTTCATGACACTTCAATGATCCATGTACCTGAACCCCTAAGTCCCTTTGGACATCCACTGTTTTTAACTTTTTACCATTTAGAAAGTACCCTGTTCTATCCTTTTTTGATCCAAAGTGGATCATTAGAAATTATTTTGTAGATGTGGTGGTTAAGCAAGTGAAGGTTAACTGTATTGAGGAATAGCCAATGATTGCATCCAGCCTACCTATTCAAGTACAGTTAATTTAGAGTTCTCGCAGGTAATCTGTATTTCTTCATTACCTGTTCAATGGTGATTTTTGTACCTTTTTGGAGACTAAATTTTTCATTAGTATTTCCAGTATATTTTCTATTGACTTGTGCTGCTTATCAGTTATTTTCCATTTTCACTAAATCTGGAGTTTTATTGTTGCTTTCAGTTGTTTTTGATTAAGAAAAGTTAGAAATTTGAGTACAATCAGAAAAATGCACCTTGTTATGAAAATAAGCACCAGCAGTAAATGTTGTTTCCCTGTAGTGGTTTATTGTGCCTTTCCTGAAAATCAAACTCAAAATATATATTTGTGTTTTACTTGTGTAACATCATTGTCAAGAACACTTAGTCATTGTACTTCCTCTTTATTGCAAGGAATATGTAAATATTGTATTTATTTGTGTTTTTTACGTATGTATTTCTCAATAGAAGCAGCAAGCTTCTTATAATTCTCCATACGGTGTGCCATTATTTTTGAAGAGCAAGATGCTGATGCGTTTGAATTTAGTATTTGCTTTAAATGTGCATTAGAATTCCTTCATTTTTTGCAGAGAGTGCAGCATACTGATCTCAGGAAGGTTAAGTCAAAACAGATGGGTTATTTTGAATGTATTGGGTTTACCAAAAGGGGAAATTCAGTCTGCTTTTTCTTCCCAAGCTGCCTGTGGCCAAGATGCCAGGTGGGAGAATTGCACTGTGCTCTACATTAATGCTGCTCTTAATCTTCCAAGGATGCCGTAGGGATATCATGTGGCTCAGCAAGCTTATCTACTGAGTGACCAAGCTATATAGACTGGGAAGGTCCCAAGTTTTGACTGTCTGGTCAGGGCTGCAATTGGCCGTGATTCGTGTTTCTGATTGCTATCCAGCCACCATTGCTGGATGTGTGTGTGAAATGTTGGTGAGGACCTCTGATACTCTTTGCAATCAGATACCTGGAGAGTACTTTGCACATGAATAATGGCCACTTGCATGAGGTACCAGAGGCCAATTGGTGCCCATTGGACTGTACCCCAGGAAGGAATTCCTGCCTTCAGCAGAGGGGGACAATGGGGAGAATTAGCAAAAGATAAAATAGATGGTCAAATACAATAGATAGTCCATTTTCCTCCTCTGCCCTTGTGAGGAAACATGGTTTCTAATTCTACCTTTAGTAAAGAAAAAACTGAAATCAGTGGCAGAGAAATCAGACCTTATTCCGTGGAGCCAGAAATTGTTAGAAAGGAAGACATGGATTTGTATGGCACCTCGTCAACTGTCAAAAAAAAGTCTCAAACTTTATGTATTATGATTTACTTTGAAATAATGAAGTACAGTGAACATTTTGTACACAGCAACATCCCACAAACAGCAATGAGGTGAATGATCAGCTAATCTGTTTTTGGTGATTGGTGAGTGTAGAGTGCTGGCAGACACGAGCATCCTTCTCTTCGAATAGTATTGCGGGTTCAACTGAATCACTGGAACAAGCAGATGATTTTTGCTTTAACATCTCGTGCACGGGACAGCACCTCTGACTCTGCAGTTCTACCTCGGTACTGCACTGTCGTTGGTATAGTTTATTTATTGAAGTCTTTGATTAATGCTCGAGAGAATGCTACATACTGAGCCAACCTGACACTTGCTCCAATGAACTGCTGTTTGCAATTCCAATCAAAAATATTCAAATTGACATAATTAAACTAGAATCATACCATTCATAGAAATGCACGAGTGATTTGAAACGTACATTCTTAGTGTCAATTTGCTACTGAGTGGTATATTCAATAAATTTAGATTAAAGAACCAGTATAAGCAATCTAGACTATTATTACAGAGATAAATCTTGTCTCCATTCACACATCTTGAGTTGCATTAGGAGGTCATCAGAAATTATGATGAAGGAAGTATTCTGCTAGATTTTTCCTTAATTGCAATAAATGACTTGGAAAAATGCATTGCATAAAATTACATTTATATTGAGCAAAAAGATCTTTACTTGGCTTTTTGGTGGGTGGAAAAACAAAAATGAACTATTTCTTTTCACAGAATCCTCGTAATATAATGAATTCTCCAGATCATCCACCTGGTAGAGGTAATTTTCAACAGCGACGACAACCACCGCCTCTCCTGGTACCTCAACGACATCCGTCCGCATCTCAACTGTCCATTTGCCCTCCGCAGCAATCAGAGCAGCAGCAGCACCAACAGCCGCAGCAACAGCAGAACTCGGAAACTGCTACTATTGGTTTGAATCCAACAGTAATCCCAGCACAACAACCAAAGAACATTCACATAAACCCTCATTTCCGAGGTCCAGTGGTTACACCTGTGCAAGGTTAGAACTGCAAACGATTGTGTAAATTCAGCTTTCTGGGAGAAAATCACCTCCCTTATATGTGGGTATGTTTTCTCCTCTCCTGTCCTGAAGACAGTAACTTGTTCAGTGGTACGTTCTAGGAAGGCCAGAGTCCTCGGCAACACCTTGCCAAAGTGACCCTTCACATTTAAGCCTAGACGTGAAGTATTTATGGCCTTTTCTTCATGGGTGGCATTACAACTGAGCCTGCTCCTGTCTTCAACTGACATACATGATCACTTTCTAGTGCAGGTTACCTGATGTCAGGAGCAGAAATTCTAGCTGATTTACTGTTTTTCCCCCTTGATAGACTAGGAACACTTGAGGCTATTTCTCGTGATCCTGCCTGCTGTTAAATCTGAGATTAGCCAACTTGTCGGAGACCTGAGATTGAATATGTAGTGGACTCTATGACAAATTTATAAACTGTGCCATTGGGAAGCCTGATAAAGCCATTTTTAATGCTGTTTAATTAAAATGAGTAGGCAAGATTTAAGAATGAGATTTTTTTTTTAGTAAAATCAAATTTAATTTTAAGTCAAGATTGGAATTTCATTATTTTAATTTTGTTTTTTTGTCTGCTCCTATTGCCCATCAGAAGCAATAAATGTGATTACTAAATGTAGCCCCCAATAGCTCTGCTGTTAAATGCACTGGAAGGAGGCCTCGGGAAACATTTGCTTGTGGGCCCAAGAAAAATTATAACCGTTTTGCCTTTGGCTTAATGTTTGTTACATACGCTCTGTTTGCATTAATTTTTATTTTTTGAATTTGAGTAAATGGATGTTTATGGGAGGTTTGTTTACACCATACAGATTTTTAATGCCATCTAAAGTTTCAACAGCGATGAATATGTACTTTTACAGTATAATTTCATTGATTCATTCCAAAAATGATGCAGTCAACTCCAGTTGTTAGCTTCGTTTTAGTATCACCTCAGTATCCTGAGAAATTATTGACACATGCCCATACAGCTTTATAATTGTCACTCCACTATAATTTGAAGTGTTAATATTTCCACCTAAATCTTAACAGGTGAGTGATGTTAGCTGATGTAATTCCTGTCTGTTTCTTTAAAATGAACCACTTTTGAAAATGGAACTAAAACCTAACCTTAAAGTAAAACCTTTCAACCTAAATGAGAGTAATTCTGACACATATTCAAAGCTTTTATAAAAATCAACAGCTGAAATCCTTTAAGTGTACCCCTTCAATTTTGTTCCCGTTTACATTGCTCCCTTGCATCAGTGATCTGGTTAACTGAAGCCATGAATTGATTCTCAGTCATGCTACTTCAATTATTAAGCTTTTTGTATTCAGTGGAACAGATGATATAAAAGTGAGGTGCGCCATCATGTTGCAGCAAGTGTTTTAGGCATCTATTGAGTTACTGTCAGCACCGAGGTTATAATACAATATCCGTTAAGATTTAGGATTTTATATGAATGTTGGTGTAGCAGTTTATGTTAATATGCTCAACTTGAATCTTGTAAGGCCAATGCAAAATCAATTCAGGTTTTGCAGACATGGAATCTCATTTGAGAAAAGTGTTATGACGGTGCCTTGATTTTGCTGACATACCTGTTTATGCAAGATAGTTAACATCGCGCAGGGCACAATTGATGACATTTAAGTTTATAAACTCACTTCCCTCCATCTTTTGAGTGACAGATTTTAAAAAAAATGTAAAACCCATTTGGTTTCTGTGGTTTACTGTTGAACCTGATGAATTAACAATGGTGGAGTTATCCGCTGTGTAATGCCCTGTTGGATTGTTGAACTCCACCCCAGCCTGTATAGAACTTATTCTGTATTTGTGTACTTTCAGCATGGTCCTGCAAGCTTCTTTGAATGTCAAAATAGAAATGGATGTTAGTAATGTAATGTATGAATCTAACTTCCAGAAATGTGTTGTTTCATGCTTGATGTTCCTTTAACTCCTTAAAAAAAATCTATCTTGTGATTCATATTTGTTTCTTTACTGTTTGTGATGAAAATTTCACTCTTCCATCAATTTCCAAATCTCCCTTTTACTTTATTTGTTTTAGTACTTGTTAATTTTGGAACAATATGGCATGCAGTCACTAGATGTTGATGTTATGCTTACAAAATGGAGAAGAAGCGTTTTCCTGATAGCTTGAGGAACTGTACCTGAATAGGTGTTGGTACCTTCAGGATGGAAAAGGGAGAAGGTGGGGATGGAGGGTGGAGACCAAGAATGATCAAGTAGTGGTAAACTGCATCTCGTAGAATGAATGCACCTTTGGCATCCTTGAAATTTGTGTCCACGTGTTTCGGAGTGAATTTTTCTTTCCATCTGCAGCTTCCAAATATATTGACCTGTTAACACATTTGTTTAAGAAAAACTTGATGAATTAACAAAAATGTAATTTTCAAGCTGGTTGAATTAGGATTGTAGCAAAGTTTACTGAATACTGTTAAATGCTGATGTCAAAACATTCACATGCCGATTGGTTTGCTTAATCAGTTTGTGATGGGCTCAAGTGGTGTTTAATTGGAAGTTCACATGTCAAAATCTACTCGGACAACATTAACTGTTACAGGTACAGCCCAATTGATTTTTTTTTAAATAGCTTGATCGATATTCATACTTGTGTGTAAGCTGCTTTTCTGCCACAAAATGCAGAGAAATAGCTGGCAATTTGCTTCAAGTGTAATATAAATTAATATCAGCTTTAGCTGTTAAATTTTTTTGCAGCAAGTATGCTTGAATCTTTGAAAGGTCAGAACACAATGGTAATGATTGGTGTTTTTTTCCCCCTCTCATTGTAATTGCAGTGCCCTTGATGCCTACGCCAAACCAGCCCAGGCCTGCTGTGGGCCCCCAGAGATTCCTAGTGAGTAGCAGCTGCTTCCCTTTGTATTGCAATATTGATTGCACGTACCTCTGTAAAGTAGTATTAACATAGTAATTAAATACCAGCAAAGCTAAATAAAGTTTTGAGAATCTGTAAACATTGTTGGTTGTCTGCACAGCTGGAAATGTTTGATATGAGCTTTATGCTGTGATAGGTTTGGTGATTTTACTGTAAGCTCTACAAATGTGAAAGCGACAGGAGATGTAACAGGGACTTCATATGATTTAAAGAGCAAAATCTATTAAAATAGATAAGGCAGAATTTTGCTTTATGAACTCACTGTCTTATTATTTTTCAAATACAAGTGAAGAGATACTCCCACTGTTCCATTTGGTGGTATTAGTCAAGGTCAGAGGGCTTGATTAAATCCTGTGTATTAATTTATTTCCTGACATTTCATTGTTATATCTACACGGTTTTGCATTTGCTTTTCTTTTAGGTTTGAGCATCTGCTTTGAGCTTCTTTAATGTACATCTGAATCAGTGGTATTTTGCAAAATTGACCCTGAAGGAATTACAGTATTTAAACATTGGAATTCTGTTAAATATCCAAATAGTTAATGCTACTGCTCTGTAAAATGCATTTGCAATCCCCCCCACTAAATTACCCTCAAACCTGGCCCTTGTGAATCAGGATAGCTGGCAGAATAACAGTAAACAGGAGCAGATGATCTTATACAATTTGCAAGCAAGATTATAATGGATATAGAGATAAAACAGATCAACTAAGAGAGAATCCATAGTGTGCTGTAGTTATTGTTCAGAACCATGGAGAGTTGCATTGTAGTCTACAGGGTACAAGACATCAGGTGGTGGTGATTGACACTTCCTGGGTAGAGCTTCTCATAGCAGTTTATGCAAATTGAGCATGAACAAGGTTGCTGCAGCAAATTACATTTCATTTAGGTTATGGACCTTGCTAAAATGAGGCAGAGCTGTGTTCTGAGTAGTGTAAGCTTTCAGCCTTAGTATTTTGTGTTTTCAAGCCATGTTTTGGAAAGCCATGTAATTATAACCTTGATAGGTGGTAAAGGAATGATGGGCATTTTCTCTCATCAGATCTTGGGCAGAGGAGAGCAGATGCAGTATTAGATACCACCAGCTGTCAAATACTGTCAGACTGGCGTATACAGTGCACAATTTAAAATGCAGGTGACATAATACCAAGCAACTTCCATTTGCCACCAGGCATCTGATTAATCATGATTAGCATACATTATCATACTATCAAATTTAATCATATCCACGGGTTTCCATCTGCAGAGCTAAATGTAGCTATACAGAATATGGTTTGTATTTGAGGGGTGTGAATGTTTTATTTGAAGATCAGGAAATACAAAATTTACTTGAGAATAAAAATCAGCCATTTTTATTCTCATGCAAGATATAAAGGTATTTGATGTATGGCACCTCCTGTTCATATAATTGCTGGTAACATTGCAACCGTTGATTATTTTGAAGAAATATACTAGCAGCTTGGGGATAAGTGGCCTTATCCCAGCATTCATGGTGACAAGGGTTGATAGGAATTTCAGTCTCCTGATTGAGGCCACTACCTTCGCAGCTTCACTGAGATTTGGTGCTGAAACTTTGGTTCTTCATTTACCTTCAGTTTTCTGCATCTGCTGCAGCTCCAAAGAGAGCATTTCATGCAGAGGTGTCGGGATCAGGCTAAGTAAAAGAACTCTGTTTGCACCAAAGTCTCTTAAATTACACCAAAAGAAAGCAATACAAGAAGGTGGATTATTTTTCTCATGAATACTTGAAAAATGATGCTATTGTAGAGCCTTGCTCAGGAATAGTCCTTCAAAATTCTTGCTATTTTACAATGTTTTCTGGTGTTAAGCATGTTGTAATTCTGAGCTTCGCAAATGCAAAAGAGTAATTTTGTCAATGGAAAACTAATCTTGGGAGAAAATAATGCATTGTTTTAGGATGTTTGTTGAAAGCCAGTTTATTATTATTGGCATATCTATATGGTGAAGACATGCTTGTTAAAATGTACTATTTACATTTTTAAAACCCTGGGCATGGAAGAGTATGTCTAGTAAAATAAAAATTCATCAGTGCTCCTCTAGTGGCACAGCGAATTAAAGCTGAACCATCCAGGCCAGGGTTATCTCTGTTCAATGCCCAGGTTGTGCTGAGTTGGCTGATCTCTGTCAACAATGCTGCACGATTCAATTGGCCTAGTTACTGAGGAATAAATTAGCCAAGGTTCCCGATTGTTATTGAGCAGCCTCAATTGGAATTGCGCATGTGGACATGATTTGGCTTCACTGTGATGTCCCTGCAGTTGAATGGCCTGCTGATACCGTTAAGGCTCGTACAGGAATAATGGTCACTTAGATGGTTTACCAGAAGGTGACCAGCTCCTGCGGAATTTTTGGATATTCCCCTAGCTGAGGCTCAAGATAACAAATAATCAGAATATTAATATCCTGTCTAGTGTTCCGTGTAATATACACATTAAAAACAATCCATCTACTCTGCATGGTTTGTTTACGAGAAAGCTGGTAATCATAGAATCATACAGCACAGAAGGAGGCCATTCAGACCATCGTGCCTGTGCTAGCTCTTCAAAATAGCTATCCAATTAGTCCCACACCCCTGCTCTTTCCTCATTTTTCCTCTTCAAGTATATACTCAATTCCCTTTTGGAAGTTACTATTGAATCTGCTTCCACCACCCTTTCAGGCAGTGCATTCCAGATCATCATAACTCACTGCATTTAAAAAAAAAACTCTTCTTGTCTCCCCTCTAGTTCTTTTGCCAATTATCTCCAATCTGAGTCCTCCAGCTACCGACCCTCCTGCCAGTGGAAACGGTTTCTCCTCATTAACTCTATCAAAACCCTTCATAATTATGAATACTTCTTATTAAAACTCCCCTTAACCTTCTCTGCTCTAAGAAGAACGATCCCAGCTTCACATAACTGAAGTCCCTCGTCCCTGACATCATTCTAGTAAATCACCTCTGCTGTCCAAGGCCTTGACATCATTTCTAAAGTGTGGTGCCCAGAATTGGACACACTACTCCAGTCAAGGCCTAACCAGTGATTTATAAAGATTTAGCATAGCTTCCATGCTTGTGTACTCTATGCCTCTATTTATAAAGCCAAGGATCTCGTATGCTTTTTTAACAGCCTTATCAATGTGTCCTGCCACCATAAAAGATTTGTGCATGTGAAACTCCCAGGTGTCTCTGTTCCTGCACTCCCTTTAAAATTGTACCATTTAGTTTATATTTCCTCTTCTCATTCTTCCTTCCAAAATGCATCATTTCACACTTCTCTGCATTAAATTTTATCTGCTTCGTGTCTGCCCATTTTCACCAGCTTGCCTATGCCTTCCTGAAGCCTGCAACTATTCTCCATACAGGAGGTAATTACTATCATTAGTAGTAAAAGTATAATACCATTTAAAAAAAAAAAATTTAATTCAGTCTTGCGTATCAAATTCACTAGCTTGCAGTTGTATGTAGGAGAGCAGCTTAAAAGACTTAAAACTTCTCTGTTTGAAACGGCAGCTTAGTGAATGTAGAGCTTAAAATGGTAATTAAGGTTAATGTGCCTTATTCCCATTTTTATTTGTCTTTTTAACATTTGCAAAGTGTGTATACTTGGATTATTATAATGAAGATTCAGGCTGATAGATGTTAGATACACAGTGAAACATTTACAATAGTTGCTTCCAACTCTTTGCCCTCATTAGCTCATCTTGAAGCAAAGGAAGTTTGGATAGAAAATTATCCTAGTGTGAAGGTTATTTAAATTGTAGGCTAATTCTTAAATTTCAGATTTACAACTGTTCTAATGAACTGTCATGTGTTGAGTCTCAGTAGGCCTTGCACTTGGTTAATATAAATGAGCTGGAGTTAACATTAGCATTTAGAAAGCAATAGTTAACTCTTTTTTGCAAATGTGGAACTTAAATAAAGATCTAAGGGATCCTGTATTTATATAATTCCATAAAAACAAAAATATGTATGCCCAAGGGTTGTCTCTGTGGGGTTAATAACCACTCTAGTGTATATAGCCACTGTGAATGTAAAGAGATAGGCGTACAGGTTTATTCATGACATCTTTTTTTTCTCACAAGCGTTTGATACTGTCACTTCTGGTCTGAAAGATAAGGGGATCTATATCCAGTAACTGAAGATCCTTCACTGTGTATTGTAATAGTAATGCAGGCTGTATAGCAGTCATTTAATTTACTTAGGTTTTGCCTTTTTTCTTCAAACAGTGACAGTCAGTTGAATTAACTTGTGCTCACCCACTATCAGATTTATTTTCACGTATAACTATTTTACATTTTAAGTAGGATTAATAATAAATGCCTGCCTTGAAGACGGACACTATTAATTTGTTGAACAATTCATAAGATTTCAACAATGTTGTTAAGGTATTTAATTAAAGGTTTCGTGACTATACAGCTGAAGCTATTGAGAAAGCTGATAAGTGGTATAATAGCCATTTGATCCTCTTGGTTGGCTATACCTTCTTTCAGTAGTTGATTAACTTTTTGTTGAGCACCTTATGTGAAGTTTTAGCTGTTTTTTACCATTGAAAGCAAGTGCCATCATTCCATATGAAAAGATGGATTACCATTGATAACATCATATAATTAACACAGGGTGGAAAAGCAAAAGCACAATTTGTATAAGGATCATATGCCAAAAAAGGTTAATTTCTTAACTGGGAAGGGACTATGCGAGGATAAAATGAGAAAGCCAAATGTCGTCTTATTCTGCGAAAGGATTAAAGCAGCCTTATCTTGCTTATTTTCTTTGAGAGGGGTGATAAAAACAGTGTGTGTGTGTCTATGTCAGTCTGCGGTATGTGAGTGCAATGTATGATGAGCTATTCACAATGTCTAATGAATTGATGACACAGACAATCCCTTTGCGCGCCTGCAGAAGACTAAAACAAGTAAATTGCTGATCAAACTGGTGGAGTAATTAACCCTCTGCTCACTCCCTGAATCTATATGCATTGGGTTTCATTGTCCTATGCTTTTTAAAACCATTAGAAGTAAATAGATGACAACTTAAGTTTCCCAATCTTGAGAATCATGGATGAATTAGGAATTGAGACAGTAGAAATTTGGTACGTCAATTGATAAGATCTGCTGATTGCATTGAATCCCTTTAGGAATGAAAATTGATAATCTGGTGATCCAGGCTGGCCATCAGTTGGTTTGTACTGATAGTGTAGACTAATTTACGACTTATCAGATGTTGGATGTGCTAACTGGCCTGAGAAAATGATATATGAGGAGCCAGAATCTCATCGTTTGAAAGGAAAGATTCAGTGCAACCGTATGACTGCTGTATTGTTTCATTATCAGAGTCCTCCAGAATTTCAACCACCAATTCCAGTCCCTGCTAACTTTAATCAACCACCCAGGCTACCTCTTCAGGAGCCGTGGAGAGGACCACACCCTCAAGACAGAGAACCCTTCTTCATTGGTGGTAAGTAACTAGGAGGTATTTTTAAAGACAAAAGTCACCATCAATTGAAAAATAGTCAGGGTTGCAGAAAATATATTCTTGGAATGATGCAAATTACGAACATAGTAAAAAAAAAAAGTGATCTTGGATATTCAATTTCATTATGTGTTCTGTAATAATTAACGGTTAAAGTGTTAGTTTACAATGTTAGAGGCAGTATTAACTCAGTACAGTTCGACACAATGTTAATGCATGTTTGAATTCACAGAACCAAGGTTCCAAGGACAACATATGTTTGAGCAGCGGAGTCCTCCTCCCCCACTTATGAACAATCATGCTATGCCGTTGCAACCACCCATGGTGTACAGCCATCCAGGTCCAGGTTTCAACCAGCAGGGGCAACATCACATGTTTTCAAGGGAAGCTCCAATAAGGACTAGTCTTCAGCCCCAGGGTCATATGGGGATGCCTCCCTTTAACCAACCTGGTCCATTGAATCCAAGACCATTTATTCCTCCAAGACAACAATTCCCACAAGGCCCTGGACAGCCGTTCCCACCATCACCCCACATTCAACAAAATATGCAGGTATGAGAAAAGCACTTGGTAAATAAGTGAGTAACCAGAATAATGAGAATCTAACCTTAGTTCTGGCAATTATGGTTAGCAAAATATTATAAACATTAAATGGAGATTTTGAAATAATTTCTTGTGTAGGAGGCAGAAAGCTGATGATATTAAACCATGTACTTGTTCATAAGTTTGTGTGCAAGAAGCAATTTCATAAAATCATAGAATGGTTACAGCACAGAAAGCGGCCATTTGGCCCGTTGAGCCTGTGCCGGCTCTTTGTAAGAGCAATCCAGTTAACCCCATTCCCCGCTCTTTCCCCGTAGCCCTGCAAATTTTTTCCCTTCAAGTATATATCCAATTCCTTATTAGGTGTTTGTAGCTTTTGGCATTGTGTGCCAAAATTCGCATCTTACTAGGCGATAAATATTCAAATAAGTGACAATATGGCCCCTCTAATGTGTCTGGAAGTGTCATCTGTTTACTGGATTTGTATCAAATGTGAAATTAATGTTTACTATGAAAATGCCTGGGGTGCAGAATTGAGGAAGGTAGGGGCGCCCTCTACTGCTTAAATGATAGAGCTCAGCAGTTTAATGCTGATATTTGGGGTTGTTTATGCGTTAAAATAAAATGGAATTATCCAGTAATTTGAATTAAGCACTGCAAATAACACAGAAAAGTAAGAGAATTATCAGATAGTTTAAATTAAGTGATCTTGAGTTAAGAGTACACTTTATTGAAATCTGGCAGAAAACTATATAAAAAGCATTTTGTTTTTTGCACAAAATAGAAGTTTGATACACTACATACTCAGTTTTTAGTTTAATATTTTATCATTTGAAGATTATGTAGCATTTGTAGATCATATTTTTTGTAAATTGAACAATGAAATGTTTACCTGTACACTTTGCGTAACTATTGCAGATATGATTTTTGATGTGGTTATTGAACATTATTATATGTTCACTGTAGCACTATTTGATTATGTGCAAGTTCTATCCACACTTTTAACTGTAACCCTATGTCAAGGCAATAAGCATGCATATTTGTAACCATATTTAAATATTAATGCACATACTTAACTAAACCTGGAATAAATGAAAATGATTGGCATGCATTTGATGTGGAATGAGTAACTGGCTGTTTAGAATGTGGAGAGGGTAGAGAGAAAGTGGAAGAACCATAGTGAGATTTATGATTGGACTCCTGATGGAATTAAAACAAGAAACTTTGCCAGTTCTTGGAAAATATAGCAAAAGTGCAATGTCAGTTTAAAAAAAGTTAACATGCTACAGGACTGTTGTACGCAGTTCTTGCTGCTCATAGGGGTAAGGAACAAATGACTTTCTCTAATCTACATACGTGCTGCTCTTTTACTTATGCATATATCTTGCAAAACGGAGAACATGATTTTCTAGTATTGGAATCTCAACTCCTGACTTGTTTCTGCCTTTCAGCCACCCATGCAGCTGCAGCCACTACCACAGCACCAGAATAACTGTTCTCCCCAGCCGATCATTCCTAATGCTCCACACCAGTTTAGGCCGCACTTACAGATTCTTCCTACGTCTGTAAATGACAAGCGACTTCAACGACCACAGCGGCAGAATGTGATGAAGCTTCGACATGTGAGCATCTTCTTATTTTAAAAAAAAATCCGTCAAGTCATAAAGTGGAAAATCCTCATTTTAAATTTTGATTTGATGGATGTCACTGAGCAGCTGCAGAACATTCTGGAGGGGGAGGGTGAACAGCCAGAGGTCGTGGTCCATATTGGTACCAACGACCTACGTAGAAAGAGGGATGAGGTCCTGCAGGCAGATTTTAAAGCGTTAGGAAATAGATTAACAAGCAGGACCTCAATGGTAGTAATCTCCGGATTACTCTCGGTGCCATGTGCTAGCAAGTACAGAAATAGGCGGATAGAGATGATGAATGCGTGGCGAAGGAGGGAGGCCTTTAGATTCCTGGGGCATTGGGACCAGTTCTGGGGGAGGTGGGACCTGTACAAGCCGGACGGGCTGCACCTCAACAGGGCTGGGGCCAATATCCTTGCGGGGAAATTTGCTAGTGCTGTGGGGGAGGGTTTAAACTAGCTTGGTAGGGCGATGGGAACCTGAGTGTTGATTCAGAAGGGAGAGAAGCAGAGCTGGAAATGGAAAGCAGAAAATTAGTAAGTGAGTTTGGAAGGCAGAGGAAACAAAGGTTAGAAACTAGACAACAAAGGAGTTTGGCAGTGCTTAATGGTATATACTTCAATGCAAGGAGTACAGTGAATAAGGCAGATGAGCTGAGGGCACAAATAGACACATAGAAGTACTATATCATAGTTATTACAGAAGCATGGCTTAAACAGGGGCAGGAATGGCAGCTCAATGTTCCTGGTTACAGGGTTTTCAGACGTGATAGGGGGATAAAAAAGGAGAGGGGTGGCAATATTGGTTAAAGAAACAATTACGGCTGTGAGGAGGGATGGTATATTGGAAGGATCATCAGATGAGGCCATATGGGTTGAGCTAAAGAACAAAAAAGGGGCAGTCACTGGGCGTGTACAACAGACCCCCAAACAGTCAGGGAGGTAGAAGAGCAATATGTAGGCAAATTTCTGAGAAGTGCAGAAACAATCGGGCAGTAATAGTGGATTTCAACTACCTTAATATTAACTGGGATACAATCAGTGCAAAAGGTATAGAGGGCACAGAATTCTTCAATTGCATTCAGGAGAACTTTTGTTGGCCAGTACGTAGCAAGCCCAACAAGATGGGGAGCAGTTCTGGATTTAGTTTTAGGGAATAAAACTGGGCAGGTGGAAGGAGTATCAGTGGGAGAGCATTTTGCTGGTAGTGATCATAATTTAGTTAGATTTAGCATAGTTATAGAAAAGGACAAAGATAGAACAGGACTAAAAGTTCTAAATTGGGGAAAGGCCAATTTTACTAAGCTGAGATGTGATTTAGTAAAAGTAGACTGGAAACAGCTACTTGAAGGTAAATCAGTGTCAGTGCAGTGGGAGGCATTCAAGGAGGAGATTCAAGGGGTTCAGAGTAAACATGTTCCCACAAAGAAAAAATGTGGGACTGCAAAATCTAGAGCCCTCTGGATGACCAGGAGCATACAGACTAAGATAAGGCAAAAAAGGGAAGCTCATGTCAGACACCAAGAGCTCAATACTGTGGACATGCACAAGTATAGAAAGTGCTGGGGTGAAATTAAAAAGGAAATTAGGAAAGCAAAGAGAGGGAATGAAAAAATACTGGCAAGAAAATTTAGGAAAACCCAAAAATGTTTTATAAATACATAAAGAGCAAGAGGATAATTAAGGAAAGAGTAGGGCCTGTTAAAGACCAAAAAGACAAACTATGTGTGGAGGCGGAAGCTGTGGGTATGGTTCTTAATGAATACTTTGTCTGTCTTTACAAAAGAGGGGGACGGTGCAGACATTGTAGTTGAGGAGTGTGAAATATTGGATGGGATAAACATAGTGAGAGAGGAATTATTAAAGGGTTTGGCATCTTTGGAAGTAGAATAATCACCAGGCTCGGATGAAATGTATCCCAGGCTGCTAAGGGAAGCAAGGGAGGAAATAGCGGAGGCTCTGACCATCATTTTCCAATCCTCCCTGGCTACAGACGTAGTGTCGGAGGACTGCTAACATTGTACCGTTGTTTAAAAAGGGAGAAAGAGATAGACTGAGTAATTATAGGCCAGTCAGTCTAACCTCCGTGTTGGGCAAATTATTGGAATCAATTTTGAGGGACAGCATAAATCGTCATTTAGAAAGGGATGGGTTAATCAAGGGCAGTCAGCATGGATTTGTTAAGGGAAGGTCGTGTCTGACTAACTTAATTGAATTTTTTGAGGCGGTAACAAGGAGGGTCGATGAGGGTAATGCGTTTGATGTAGTGTACATGGATTTTAGCAAGGCTTTCGACAAGGTCCCACATGGCAGACTGGTCAAAAAAGTAAAAGCCCAAGGGAAAGTGGCTCGTTGGATCCAAAATTGGCTCGGTGGCAGAAAGCAAAGGGTAAAGTTTTGTGACTGGAAGGCTGTTTCCAGTGGGGTCCCGCAAGGCTCAGTACTAGGTCCTTTGCTTTTTGTGGTATGTATTAATGATTTGGACTTGGATGTGGGGGCTTGATCAGGAAGTTTGCAGATGATACAAAAATTGGCCATGTGGTTGACAGTGAGGAGGAAAGCTATAGACTGCAGGAACAGCCATGATCTTATTGAATGGCGGAGCAGGCTCGAGGGGCCGATTGGCCTACTCCTGCTCCTATTTCTTATGTTCTTATATCAATGGACTGGTCAGGTGGGCAGAAAAGTGGCAAATGGAATTCAATCCAGAGAAGTGTGAGATAGTGCATTTGGGGAAGTCAAACAAGGCAAGGGAATACACAATAAATGGGAGGATACTGGGAGGTGTAGAAGAACAAAGGGACCTTGGGGTGCATGTCCACAGATCCCTGAAGGTAGCAGGACAGGTAGATATGGTGGTTAAAAAGGCATACAGGATACTCTCCTTTATTAGTCGAAGCATAGAATATAAGAGCAAGGAGGTTATGCCAGGACTGTATAAAGCATTGGTTAGGCCACAGCTTGAGTACTGCGTACAGTTCTGGTCACCACGTTACAGGAAAGATGTGATTGCACGAGACAGGGTACAGAAGAGATTTACGTGGATGTTGCCAGGGCTGGAGAATTGTAGCTATGAGAAAAGATTGGATAGGCTGGGGTTGTTTTCTTTGGAACAAAGGAGGCTATGGGGAGATTTAATTGAGGTATATAAAATTATGACTGGACTAGATAGTGGATAGGGAGGACCTATTTCCCTTAGCAGAGGGGTCAGTGACCAGGGGGCATAGATTTAAAATAATTGGTAGAAGGACTTGAGGGGAGCTGAGGAGAAATTTTTTTACCCATAGGGTGGTGGGGGTCTGGAACTCACTGCCTGAAAGGGTGGTAGAGGCTGAAACCCTTAACTCATTTAAAAAGTACTTGGATGAGCACTTGAAGTGCCGTAACCTATAGAGCTACGGATCAAATGCTGGAAAGCGGGATAGCTTTTTCGGCAGCCATGGACACGGTGGGCTTAATGGCCTCCTTGTGTGCCATAACTTTCTATGATTCTATGATTAGTCGCTTTAGCTTTTATAATCTGCTTAAGTGCTTGGTTACCCTGGAAGCAGAATTCTAACAGAGACAGTGTAAGTATATGCTCTGTTATTGGGATGTGCTGCAGTATTAAGTATTATCAGTGAGAAATTATAGGCTGGTTTGATTTAACTATTGGTGACTCACAGCCACTCCATTTTCTCTGCAAAAGAAAAATAATACTGCTCTTAAGAACAAGTAGGTTTTTTTTTTGATCAAAGTTCTATCAGCTTTATTTCAGTTCAGTAGTTCTACCGTTTTGTTTGCTTAGGAGAAGGGATATGATGTTAGTGGAGTCGTCCTGAAAATCCTGACTATATATCATTGTTTCATGCAGAGCCTCCACTACTGGAAGTGGTCTCCAGTGTAGTGCATCCAGACATAGACTGCAACATTATTACCTTGTAAGCAGTTGCATTCTGTACAATCTGTCAACTATCAATTGAGGCTCTTGTTCTGTGGTTAGCCACAAGTTGCAGCAAACAAACAGTTTCTGGTAATTTGCCAGTCAATCAAGCGTCATGGCCTGCAGCTTCAGGGCATCAAAGGCTGAGCATAATATGAAGGACGGTGAAACTGACGTACAGTAAAATGCGCAAGAATAAAAATCGATGCAGGCTTATTGGAGCATAGGACATTTTAGGAATAAGAAAAGGTCATTTGATCTAATCAACTAACCTCCTTTTTAGTTAGCCTCAACTCCATTTTCTAGGCTTCCTATTATATCCCATTTTTAAAAAATCATTTATACTCTTCACTTTAAAAAGCCTTCCCTTATTTTGTATGTATTTTAGCCATTGTATGAAATAGTCCTGCCTGAATTTTGTGCCCCCTGATTTTTGAAACCTTTTTGTCTAGGTCAGATTCACCAATCCCATGAGTAATTTTGGAAACTTGTATTTGGCCACCTTCAAGTTGTCCTTGTCCAACAAGAACAAGTCTAACTTCAATATTTGCCTGTAACTTCAGTTTCTTTCACTGCCACCTCACAAAAAACACAATATGCTTCCTAGGATATGGTGACTAATGGTACTGAGTAATCCAGATGAGGTCCAACCAGAATCTTACATTATCTCTCGATTAGCCTCTGCTAATGCACTCAATACTCTTTTTTCATTATATCTATACACTGGGGCCAATGGTTTAAATTATTTTTCTATAACACCACCCAAGTCCCTTTCCTGATCAGTAAACTATTCTATTCAATTCAACACATGCACACCCTATTTTAATTACTTCTTCCCATACTATCTTCTATCTGCCTATAATGAACTATATTTGCCATCTACAGGCTCAGTTTCTCAACAGTTTCAGATCTTGAATTTGTTTGCACTGTGACTTATTATTTGGCTAGCCTTCAATTTTGTTGTCGACAAGTTTGAAGATTTTGCTTTCAATAAATTCCCGAGTAACAGTTGCGGCTACATTCTCCAGTATATCTAACACTGAGTATTGGCTTTCTTTAAATTTTAGTAAAGTCACTCACTATTTATATTTGTGCACAAGTTTCAACTAAGGAACTTTAAACCTTTCCCTTAATGGGGAAAGTGTGTATTAAAAAAAAGTAGGTCGATGAACCTCCTGATTGGTCTACTCCTGGGCCTGGCAAAAGTCGCCACCCACAAGCCCAGGATGCATAAAATTCGACAGGGGAGGGGGTCCTCTGAATGCTTGCCACTCTTCCGATGACTCGATCAAGCCTAGGTGACCCTGGAGTGGGATCACATGGTGTCTACTGGTTCACTTCAAGCGGGTTGCGACCGGCAGGCACCGCCGGATGTATTTGTTTTCGTTGACTCAGAATAGAATAATATTCTAAACTTGCGCACATTTTTAGTTTACTGTGAGCCACTTGATTTAACGGTGTCCTCCTTGTAAAAGGGGGCACGTGCCATTTGTTTGGTTCAAACAAAATAAAACAATAGCTTGAGAGGGATTTAGTTGCGTATTAATGGTACCGGGGCTTACACATGCTGCACAGCAAGAGTACAACTGCTCCAGAACCTATAGCAACTATAGCATTGTTTCACTTTTGCTGAGGACATGGGTAAACTCCACTTCCATTAGCATGAAGTTGACTCAACCTGTAGAAATAGCAAGGGAAAAGGCTAATGTGATTATGGGACTTGTTTTGGGACAACCAGAATTAAAATTAAATCACAAAGGACAGAAGGTAGAAGAGAAAATTGAAGAACAAGAGGAATAAACAACTAATGGAAGGTATTCAAAAATGGGCAATAATTGAAGGGAAAGAAGGGGAGCAAGAAAGAAGTAAAAAGAACAAAACAAGGACTTCAGAGTGGGTTGGAACACCTACTATTGTATTTTATTGAAATCCTAGTGACAGTGCTACTTGGACAGTATGAAATATGTTATCATTTATACAGTAACTTGTTTTAATTAGTTTTATTGACTTGTTACCTTTCTTGTTATTGCCAAAAACACCAATTTGAAATCAGGATCCTATTAGATCTTTAGTTTAACACAATTGTAATATATAACTTCAGTTCAAAATAATATTGCTGGAAAAAGCATTCCAACGAAGCCTTTGGTTTTAAAAGCACTTGCATCTCCGTTAAATTTTAAAACCAGTGAATATATAAAAAAACATAATCAAGTTGGTGTGTTTATGCTGAATGCAAAATTCTGCAGGTAATTATACACTTAGTGTATCATTAATATTTATGTAGCCTGTGACATCTGGTAAGCTTCAGCTGCCAGCAAGTTGCCAGAAATTATTTTGTTGTTGCAACTTGTGGTTACTTACAGAAGAATGGCCTCAGATAATAGTTTACAAATCACAGAATGTGATTGCTTATGTGATGGTAATGTTGCAAGTGGTCTGTCACTTCATCTCGCAGGCTGTGCACTAGAAATAAATGCAATGTGACGTCGGGATTTTTGGGCTGGCTGTAGCATCATTTTTCATATTGCGATGAGAACGCCATTAATTCGCAGTCTCCATGAATAGGAATAAAACTCATAGTCTTTTTCGTTAGATTTTTAGAAGAAATTTTACAGATGGTTATGGGGAATGATTTGTAGGACACCCACAATTAATTTCAGCCATCGTGTCCTTCCTTTAATATTTTTATGTGGTTTTAAAAATAGATAAATGGTTCTCCTCCTTTTAAGATCCTCCTTAAAACCCACCTCTTTGACCAAGTTTTTAGTCACCCAGCCTAATATCTCCTAGTATCAATTTTTTTTTGTGTCTGTTTATGCTTTTCAAGCACTTTGGGATGTTTTTCTACTTTAAAGGTCCCTACATAAATGCAAGTTGTTGCAATAAAGTCAGGGTTCATTTAATGGAAGCTTTAAAGACTAATTTGTCATGGGTTTCAGCTATCTATACAGCTATCTATTGCAGCAGTGGTCTATGGTGTAATAAAGCAGATTCATCCCATTCATTATCTATCACATCTTTTATGTTGAGTCTTCATGCCTTCCATGGATGACCTGATAACTTGAAAATCCTGATCTGGTGGCTTGACCTAGGCTGTGAATAATTTGCAATTGTCTAAGCCTAATTGCCTCTCCATGTGCACTGCATGGCCTCTATGCCTGTGGTAACAACCTATCTAAATTGTTTTCTATTAATACCAACAGCCTGTCCGGATACAGTACAACCTTAAAAGAAATTGGTAGATGCTGCTGGATCATTTGTTATAAACAATAAATATATGTAACTCAATGTTTTTCATTAAGCTCTTCTTTTCAAAAAGGCAAATAAATATTGAAGTTCGAATTACTATCTCTGGCTGCTGCAGATGAAAAGATTTGTTTAAAGCATTAACCTATAAGCTAAATGGATATAATTACCTCCAGTTAACGTAACCTTGGTGTGATTACTCTTTTTACAGTCAGTTTACACCCTCGTATCTCTTCAATTTCTTTCCAAATTTCTCCCCTTTCTTGGAGACACTGACTCTTCCTTAGGTTACAGTTTCACAGGTACAAGTATTCTTACAATACTCCATCCAAGATCTCATTTGCGAGTTTAGACAGTGTGTAATCGATTTTAACCATCCCCCTGCAGGGTGGGGACGGTGCATGGGAGAGGTTAAAATTGGGCAAGTCGACTTAACAGCCCGAGGTCGCTTCAGTCCCGCCTGGGGCCATTTTCTCTTCGCTGACTTTCAAGTCGGCCGAGGCTCCTGCTACAGGCAGACGTTATTTGTCCGCAACGCTATTTTAACTATTTATCCTACGTGCTTCCTAATTCGGTCAATTATATTATTTTAAATTTTAATCTGGCTGAGATTGGCTAATTTAACATAGAGAAGGGAATCAAATATGGAGCCTTATTTTTCTAGATGCTTAGCGATACACCAACATGATGTATTTATCCTCCAGTCTCCAATACTAATGCTGCACAATCCAACTGTTAAATCATCTGCTTGCAAAAGCATTGGGTAATTTTTTTGTGTCTGAATGAAATACTTGATAGCGCTTTAGTCTTAGCTCAGGTTTTTTTAAAAACCTTTGTTGATGGGATTAACTTTCACCTGAAATGCAAATTCCTGTACATCTTTGTTATCTGCAGAATGTACCTGGAATTCAAAACATGAATAAGCTACCAAATCAATTCCAGGCGTCTCTTCAACGAAACAGCAACCTCCGTGAATTGCCTATTGCTCCTCATAACAGTGGCACAAGACATCACCGTCCTATGTCGGCTCCTGCTGCTCAAGCTACATCTGTTTCCTGGGCAAAGCCTACTGCCTCAATTACAACCTCAGCTCGAATGAAACAGACTGCTCAAAGTGCACCTACTGTTCAGACTGCGCCTGGAATGAGGGTGCCACAGAAGAACTTGCAACAAAAAAACAGGAAACAAAAGCCTGCATCACAGGACCCTGCAGTAATAGAGGTCAGAGTTTTCTCTAGTATATTTGCCAACAAATACTTTGAAACTCAGAAAAGGTTGTTTCAAAATAATCAACAGATTCATGCGAGGTGACTGATCCCGATTTGTTTACTGTTGACATGAACTGCTCTGCATGACAGTTGGGTGTTAAGAATTTCATGAGCTTGATGGATTGAAAAGCAATATTCATAAATGGTTCGTCTTAAAAATCTGATGTCATTGTTTCCAGTTATGATGCATTCAATTGATTCAATTTTGGCCTAAATTATTGATACTGTTGTACTTACATGAAGAATATTAAGCATTTCAGCCACAGTGAAGTACTCCTGGTTGTCCAAAAGCAGAGGAGTCTGTAGTTGTAGAAATTGTGGTGGATTTTGCACTCAATTTTTCTATGTTTGCTTAACTTAATAGAGAATGAGTAAAGAAATTTAGAATGATTTTGACCATATTTTGGATTAATTGTTTGCTCATTACATTATTAATTTGACCGTTCTTTGGTAGAATTGATCATATTTTATAAAAAGGCTCTATCACTTTTGTGGAATTCAGTCCACTGTTGTGACTAAATGGAAATTTTTATAGCCTAGCAACCACTCACTTCTTGAGCACTTGAGGGTTAAATCTTTAAAATGGGTCATTTACTCTGTGGCTGTACAAGCTTAAAGAATTGAAGGTGTAGTACAGGGCTGTCTGACCTATAGCTTTAGGTCCACATGCAACCACTGATCCCCGGTGGTCTGGCCCATGAAGCCCTGGCAACTCATTCCTATTTGGAACTATATTTTGGAAATTATTACATAAGAAATAGGAGCAGGAGTAGGCCATACGGCCCCTTGAGCCTGCTCTGCCTTTCAATAAGATCATAGCTGATCTTCGATTTCAACTCCACTTTCCTGCCCGATCCCCATATCCCTCGATTCCCCTAGAGTCCAAAAACCTATCTAGCTCAGCCTTGAATATATTGAACGACTCAGCATCCACAGCCCTCTGGGGTAGAGAATTCCAACCCTCTGAGTGAAGAAATTCTTCCTCAACTCAGTCTTAAATGGCTGACCCCTTATCCTGAGACTATGTCCCCCCCACCCCCGCCCCCCACCCCACCCAGTTCTAGACTCTCCAGCCAGGAGAAACAATCTCTCAGCATCTACCATGTCAAGCCCCCTTAGATACTTGTATGTTTCAAGGAGGTTTCAATGGGATTGTTTGTAGCGCTGTTGTCTCATTAAATCTGAACACCAAGATCTTTTAGTATCTTCAACTAAAGATATATAATTCATAGCTGGGTGAATTAAACTTTGTATGTGGCCTTCGTGGTATGCATCTAAGTGGCTGTTTAAGACAGAGGATTGAACACCTCTGGTGTAGGGAATTTTTGGACACAAACCGCATACACAAGATCACAATATTTATATATGAAGGAGGCCATTTTGCCCATCTTGGTTCATCCATCTGGAGTGACTCAAGTCCTCCCACTACAGCAACTAATTGGTTCTTAAATGATTCCAGGGTTTTTGCCTCCACTTCTATATCAAGGAGCCCATTCTATCTATGTATTGATCACTCTTTGCATAAATAACTTACTGATATCAGCTCTAAATTTATTTTTTGCTGGCTTGCCCTTTGTCCTAATCTCTCAATTTAATTTTTTTTGTATTCATTCTTGGGATGTGGGCGATGCTGGCATGGCCAGCTTTTATTGCTCATCCTTAATTACCCTTGAGAAGGTGGTGTGCTGCCTTGAACCACTGCAGTCCAAGTGGTGAAGGTGCCCCTACAATGCTGTTAGGTAGGGAGTTCCAGAATTTTGACCCAATGACAATGAAGGAATGGCACTATGTCCAAGTCAGGTGTGTGATTTGAATTTAAAGTAATTTTCTGGATTTACTTTTTCTGTGTCATTTATAGTTTTCTATACTTTTATAAGATCACCTCACAGATACCTCTTTTCAAGGCTGGAAAGCCTGTTTCTCTAGTCCTTTCTCATAATTCAGATGTCCAGGACTAGGGATCATCACTGACATACCTCTGACTCTGCCATTTTAGGACCTTCAGCAGGCGGGCCAGACAAAGAGGGGCCCAAAAGTAAGTTAATTGGTTGAGGTCAGGAGCAGTAGGAGTGCTCCTTCGGTCTGCACAAAAATAACTTGCGCTTCTCCCGCAGTGGACCTGCCCCCCCACATCCGGTGACCAACCTTTTTCTGATATCTCACTGGCCTGGAGCTGGCCGGCTGTCACAGCTGTTTTCCTACCACCGGGGGTAGGTAATGAAGACCAGCCTCTCATTGGCACCATCAGCCAGCCGATAGTCAGAATCTAACCCACAGTTTCTGAAGTTTGTTATGCTTTGTTAGAACATTGAAGGAGTCCAAAGCCAAAAAGTGGGAGGGTGAATTCATAGTGAACCACAATGAGATCAGGATCATAGTCGGCGATTGGACATCTTTTTAAAAGAGGCCACCCAGTCTTCACTCGATCTCTACAGTGGTGAAAAGAAAGGAATGAATTGGATTGGAGATTCGTGTAAATTGCTGTTGTATGGAAAGATTGCACAAATGTCTGACATGGGAAGAGATGATTGGGCAGATGTAGCTTCTGTTGTGGTTTATTGTGAAAAAACCAGGAGATGGGGAACGTAAGATGGTGGACGAGTGTATTAGTGGGAATGGTCCCTCTGAAGTGCAGAGAGAGTAATGGAAGATGGTTGAATTAGTGGGAATAGCTTGTGTTGTGTACTAAAATCTCAAAGTCATGACCCTGCCCTCTCCCGAAAATGGTGAAATCACAAAACATAGTGTACCAAATAAAACAATTCCATTCAAGCAATTAAATAATTTTTAAAAATAAAAATCCCAGACTTTTTGTTGAAACATTTTGCTCCCCCAAAAGTGTGTTGAATTTTGGTCAGTGTAATTTAAATTACACTGCTTCTGCATGCTATCTGAGGCTTGGCAGCTTTAATTGGTTGCATTGTATAGGACCTGGAGACAAAGTCTTATCCCTATTCCAAAGCAATCAATTCTCAGATTCCCATCCTTCTCAAAGGAAAAGTTCCGCAGAGGGATCCTTCAATAAAGGTCGTGTTTAATTGCTGATTTCTAAAGAATTGAGCACCTTGCCATTTGTAATTTTGGGATAGATTCCAGAAAGGGAGTGTTAATTTTTTTATATAAAGGTTTAAGATGGCTAAAGGAGAGAAATACTCAGGAGATTACTTTCAACTAAAATGCTTTTGTCACCACCTCCCCAAACTCCAAAAATAAGCACTCTATTATAATTTATTTTACCAGAGAGGGAAAATTCCAGCTTTTGGAAATGAAAAAACAGCCTCCTGTCCAGAAGACTTTATTTGGTGCGCCCTCCTAATTATAGAGTGCTTTGAGATGTTTCCCTACACATGGTGAATTCATAGTTGTTTTCAATTGCCTCTTGTGATCCATTAAAAATTGGCATCCCTGACTCAGATGCTGATTCTGGAATCCAGCGCAGTTAAGTTGTGTGTGGCCTGGAGTTCAGTTCCAATTGAAAGCTATCCACTTAGTCCCATTCCTTTGCCCTGTCCCCGTCCCCCTTACTTCCTCCTCTCCCCCCCCCCCCCCCCCCCCCCCCCCCCGCCACTCAGTTTGAGGGAAACTCTTCACAGATTCTCCTGGGCTCTCTTGATGGTTCTGTGAGTAAATGCACTATGGTGTGTTTCAATTCAAGTAATGGATCACAGTGGCAATATTGAAATCAGAAGCTTACTGACAAATCATAGGGGCAGGTTATGCGTCAATCAACCTGTGATGTGAACCATATCAGCATGTTGAAGAGTTGCTGTCAAGCAAGATACTGGTTTGGATTCTGGCCGACAACATAAAAGTAATGCTGGTCTAGGCTGATGAGTGGCCATTTGAGTGTTGCATTGGAAGACCTTCTGACATCCATAAAACCATACCTGAACATGTTGCTTTTTTAAACGGTGGGGGAGGTGCTTTCTTGCCTTGGGCCCCTCCCACTTTTCTCTTTTAATCCCTACATGTTGCCACATGATTGAGGAATTTGAAGTTCAGATAGTTACGCTCTTTGACAATGTCAAGGGAGGCTGATCTAACTTTCATGTTCGGCAATAATTTAAAGAACTCTAGAAGGCATCTATCGGGTGGAAGGTTCCTCTTCTGGTATAAAGGAAAGACAAGTGAATTGGTTGTACCAGCACTTGCTTTAGAAATAGTTTTGCAAGCATGGTGTTTGGAGAGCAAAGGAAGCAAATGGAAGATTTTTAATTACTTACCCACTGGTATAGGAACAAAGGAACAGGAGTAGGCCATTCAGCCCCTCGTGCCTGCTCCGCCATTTGATAATATCATGGCTGATCTGTGATCTAACTCCATATACCTGCCTTTGGCCCATATCCCTTAATACCTTTGGTTGCCAAAAAGCTATCTATCTCAGATTTAAATTTAGCAATTGAGCTAGTATGAATTTCCGTTTGCAGAAGAGAGTTCCAAATTTCTACCACCCTTTGTGTGTAGAAATGTTTTCTAATCTCACTCCTGAAAGGTCTGGCTCTAATTTTTAAACTCTGCCCCCTGCTCCTAGAATCCCCAACCAGCGGAAATAGTTTCTCTCTATCCACCCTATCTGTTCCCCTTAATATCTTATAAACTTCGATCAGATCACCCCTTAACTTTCTAAACTCTAGAGAATACAACCCCAATTTGTGTAATCTCTCCTCGTAACTTAACCCTTGAAGTCCAAGTATCATTCTAGTAATCCTACGTTGCACTCCCTCCAAGGCCAATATGTCCTTCCGAAGGTGCGGTGCCCAGAACTGCTCACAGTACTCCAGGTGCGGTCTAACCAGGGTTTTGTATAGCTGCAGCATAACTTCTGCCCCCTTGTACTCCAGTCCTCTAGATATAAAGGCCAGCATTCCATTAGCCTTATTGATTATTTTCTGCACCTGTTCATGACACTTCAATGATCCATGTACCTGTACCCCTAAGTCCCTTTGGACATCCACTGTTTTTAACTGTTTACCATTTATAAAGTACCCTGTTCTATCCTTTTTTGATCCAAAGTGGATGACCTCACATTTGTCTACATTGAATTCCATTGCCACAGTTTTGCCCATTCACCTAATCTATCAATATCGTTTTGTAATTTTATGTTTTCATCTACACTGCTTACAATGCCACCAATCTTTGTGATGTGGAGATGCCGGTGATGGACTGGGGTTGACAATTGTAAACAATTTTACAACACCAAGTTATAGTCCAGCAATTTTATTTTAAATTCACAAGCTTTCGGAGGCTTCCTCCTTCGTCAGGTGAACGATGTGAAAATGAAATCCTCGAAATGAAATCGCATTTATAATTCACAGAATTATAAATGCGATTTCATTTCGAGGATTTCATTTTCACATCGTTCACCTGACGAAGGAGGAAGCCTCCGAAAGCTTGTGAATTTAAAATAAAATTGCTGGACTATAACTTGGTGTTGTAAAATTGTTTACAATAACCAATCTTTGTGTCATCGGCAAACTTAGATATGAGACTTTCTATGCCTTCATCTAAGTCGTTCATAAATATTGTGAATAATTGAGGCCCCAAGACAGATCCCTGCGGGACTCCACTAGTCACATCCTGCCAATGTGAGTACCTACCCATTATCCCTACTCTCTGTCGCCTTTCGCTCAGCCAACTTCCTAACCAAGTCCGTACTTTTCCCTTGATTCCATGGGCTTCTATCTTAGCTAACAGTCTCTTATGTCGGACTTTATCAAATGCCTTCTGGAAGTCCATATAAATAACATCCATTGATATTCCCCTGTCCACTACTTTAGTCACCTCTTCAAAAAATGTAATCAGGTTTGTCAGGCACGACCTACCTTTCACAAATCCATGCTGGCTCTCCCTGATTAACTGAAAATTCTCGGTGTTCTGTCACCCTATCCTTAATTATAGACTCCAGCATTTTCCCCACAACAGATGTTAAGCTAAGTGGTCTGTAATTTTTTGGTTTCCCCCTCTCTCCTTTCTTAAAAAGCAGAGTGACGTGCAATTTTCCAATCTTGAGGGACAGTTCCTGAATCTAGAGAACTTTGAGAGAGTATAGTTAGGGCATCTGCAATGTGTTCACCTACTTCCTTTAAAACCCTGGGATGGAAACCATCTGGTCCTGGGGATTTGTCACTCTTTAGTGCTATTATTTTCTTCATTACTGTTGCTTTACTTACGTTAATTTTATTGAGTCCCTGTCCCCGATTCAATATTAGTTTTCTTGTGATTTCCGGCATTTTCGACTGTCAATACTGACGCAAAGTAATTATTCAACATGTCCGCCATTTCCCTATTGTCAATGACAATATCCCCACCTTCAGTTTTTAAGGGGCCAACACTGCTCCTGACCACCCTCTTTTTCATAATGTAACTATAAAAGTTCTTTGTATTGGTTTTGATATCCCTTGCAAGTTTCTTTTCATACTCTCTTTTTGTAGCTCTTACTGTCTGTTTTTTGACCTTTTGTTGATCTTTGTATCTTTCCCATTCGCCAGGATCTGTGCCATTTTTTGCCTTTTTGTATGCCCTTTCCTTGTGTCTTATACTGTCCCTTACCTCTTTAGTTGTCCGTGGCTGTTTTTTTTGGCAAGTATAAGGAATAAGATTGGTGGCATTGCAAGTATCAGGGGTATAAACCGATTCTGTATCAGGTTAAATGTTTCTTTAAACATTTCCCACTGATCATCAGTCGTTTTACCCATTAACAGATTTGCCCAGTTTACTGTGGACAGTCTCTGTCTCGTCCCATTGAAGTCGGCCTTACCCAAGTCTAGAATCTTAGCAGCTGATTCACTTTTTCCCCTTTCAAACACTACATTGAACTCGATCATGTTATGATCGCTATTGGATAAATGTTCGCGTACAGTTAAGCTGTTAACTAAATCTGGTTCATTACTCATTACTAAATCTAGTATGGCTTGCCCCCTTGTTGCCTCCAGGACATACTGCTGTAGAAAACTATTCCAGACACACTCAAGAAATTCACTACCTTTCTGACAGTTGCCAGTCTGCTTTTCCCAATCTCTGTGAAGGTTAAAGTCCCCCTTTAAGACCACTATGCCTTTGTTACACGCTTGTCTAATCTCTGCATTTATACAATCTAGCACTTCAGAGCTGCTGCCAGTGGTCCTATACACAACTCCCACTATAGTCTTAGATCCTTTCCTATTTCTCAATTCAACCCATAAGGTCTCTGTTGGCTGCTTGCCTCTTGTTATATCTTCCTTTAGCATTGAAGTGATTGCATCTCTAATCATTAAGGCTACTCCTCCCCCTCTTCCATTTTCCCTGTCTCTCATGTAGACCTTATAACCCAGTATATTTAGTTCCCAATCCTGACCATCCTGCAGCCATGTCTCAGTAATAGCTATCATGTCATACTCTCCAATTTGAATTTGAACCTGCAGTTCATTTAATTTATTCTTTATACTTCGTGCATTTGTATATAGAACTCTTAGTTGGGCCACACACCCTAGCCTGACCTTCAGCTTTGATGCTGGGTTAATCGCCTTACGCCTTCTAGTTTTCACTTTATCTGTAGTGCCTAAAGTACACTTTCTTTCTGCTGCTCTACGCTTTTCCCTTTCACTTGTTCTTGAACAACTGTTTGTACTATTTGTATTGTAAATTTCCCCTGGGTCTTCCCCTCTCTTGCTGCTCTTAACTTTATTCCCTTCTGACTCCCCGCTCAGGATCCCATCCCCCTGCCACTCTAGTTTAAACCTTCCCCAACAGCACTAGCAAACATCCCCACGAGGACATTGGTCCTGGTCCTGCTCAGGTGTAACCCTTCCCCCTTGTACAGGTCCCACCTTCCCCTGAACCGGTCCCAATGTCCCAGGAATCTAAATCCCTCCCTCCTACACCATCCCTGCAGCCACGCATTCATCCTGTCTATTCTCCTGTTCCTATACTCACTAGCACGTATATAATGCTTCATCAAAAGTCCATGTTTGCATGACTATTTCTGAAGCAAGTGCTGGTACAATCAGTTTAGTTGTCTTTTCTTCATACAAGAAGAGGAATGTTCCAAAGTGCAACCTTCCCATTGGCATGATTTTTTGTCTCTTGTTTAAACTCCCTCCCTCCCGCGCTTCTCCCGCCCCCCCCCCCCCCCCCCTCCCAAAAACAAAGTATTTTTTAAAAAAGAAGTTCCTTGCACTAATACAACACACTGTCTCTCCTATATTGGTCAGGTTAGACAGCATTGTGGAGGAAATACTAACTCTCCTCGCAACTAATCTGGATCCATTGGGGCCCACCATCAGTCTATAAGGAAGCAGACATAATTTTACTATAAACAGTATGTTTGGTTATAATGTTGATAATATAGCATTCAAGTCTTTTTAACCTTAATATATTATAGAACATCTAAGATTTTTTGTAAAAAGGAGCATCATGTTTTCACCCCATCAGGGGTCAGTTACCTAAACACAACTTAATGTTAACTTTACAACCTATTGCCAGATGACTGGGCAAACAGTGAAACAGGTTTTCACAATTTAATTGGATTATAATTGAGCTGATAGCCATGTACTGTTAAATAAACACCTGACCAATCCATGCCACGCCTCCCTGGTTTTTTATTCTGTGGGAGAAGAGGAGGAAACCGGAAGTCTGACTATGCATTTTAAGATTCATGGTGCAGTCTTGCTTTGAGTCAATCACTCCCTTGCATTGTCAAGCCGGGCCAGATTTGTCAAGATATCAATATTCATTCTTGAAACTAAAATATTATAATAGAGAAAAAGATTTTAAAAGTTTTACGTTTGTGTAATGCCGTATCATGTTTCTTGGTAACTTCTCAATGCACTTCACATACATTGAATTATTTCTTTAAAGCGCAGTATTTAGTTTTTATGGAGGCAAACACAACAGCCAGTTTGTACACAGCAGATCTCACAAACAGTAGTGAAGCAAGTGATCAGTTAATATATTTTATGATGATGGTGGTTGAGGGAAGAATGTTAGCCAGGACATTGGAGAAGCTCCCTGCTCTTTGAGTAGTGCAATGGAACCTTTCTCGACACCCACCTGAACCAGTGATAATGATAGACTTCTGTTTAATGTATTTTCCAAACAGCAGCACCTCTGGCAATGCATCACTCCCTTGCACTACAGCTAGTACTGAAGTGGCAGCCTAAATTATCTGTTGAAGTCCTGGAGTGGGTCTTGAACCTACAGCCTACTGAGTCAGAGGCAAGGGTGGATAGGGACGACCTATTTTCCTTAGCAGAGGGGTCAGTGACAAGGGGGCATAGATTTAAAATAACTGGTAGAAGGATTAGAGGGGGGCTGAGGAGAAATTTTTTCACCCAGAGGGTGGTGGGGTCTGGAACTCACTGCCTGAAAGGATGGTGGAGGCAGAAACCCTCAACTCATTTAAAAAGTATTTGGATGAACATTTGAAGCGCCATAACCTACAGGGCTATGGACCAAGTGCTGGAAAATGGGATTAAGCTGGATAGCTTTTTTTTCTGCTGGCACGGACACGATGGGCCGAATGGCCACCTTCTGTGCTGTAACTTTCTATGATTCTAAGAGTGCTGCCATTTTTTTAACATTTTTGTTTTAGTAGATTTAAATTAGGAGTGCCTTTTCAGTTGGAATTTTCTGGGAGCAGGTGTAACAGTCTTGGGCAGTTGATATCTATTTGTGTTGTAAAATTGATTTAGAAGACTGATTTTTGTAAAGAATAAACGTTATAGAGAGAGCAAGAGGTTAAGGAGCTGTCCCAGTTGGTCCAGGATTGTGGAGCACTTAATTGTCCAGAATAATCCTGCTCATATCTGGTCCATTTAGCTCAGTTCAAAGAACTCTCAGAAGGTCTTAGGTTCAAGCCTTACTTCAGGAATGAAGCACACGATCTAGGCTGACAGTTCCAACACATTGCAGTACTGAGGGAGTGCTGCTTTATTGGAAATGCCATCTTCAGTTGAGATGTTAAACCGAGGCTCCTTCTGCCTTTTTTTAAATTCATTTATTCATGGGATGTGGGCATCGCTGGCAAGGCCAGCATTTATTGCCCATCCCTATTTGCCCTTAAGAAGGTGGTGGTGAGCCGCCTTCTTGAATCGCCGCAGTCTGTGTGGTGAAGGTTCTCCCACAGTGCTGTTAGGTAGGGAGTTCCAGGATTTTGATCCAGCGACGATGAAGGAACGGCAATATATTTCCAAGTCGGGATGGTGTGTGACTTGGAGGGGAACGTGCAGGTGGTGTTGTTCCCATGTGCCTGCTGCCCTTGTCCTTCTAGGTGGTAGAGGTCGTGGGTTTGGGAGGTGCTGTCGAAGAAGCCTTGGCGCATTGCTGCAGTGCACCCTGTAGATGGTACACACTGCAGCCCACTGCGTGCCGGTGATGGAGGGAGTGAATGTTTAGGGTGGTGGATGGAGTGCCAATCAAGCGGGCTGCTTTGTCCTGGATGGTGTTGAGCTTCTTGAGTGTTGTTGGAGCTGCACTCATCCAGGCAAGTGGAGAGTATTCCATCACACTCCTGACTTGTGCCTTGTGGAAAGGCTTTGGGGAGTCAGGAGGTGAGTCACTCGCCACAGAATACCCAGCTTCTGACCTGCTCTTGTAGCCACAGTATTTATATGGCTGGTCCAGTTAAGTTTCTGGTAAATGGTGACCCCCCCAGGATGTTGATGGTGGGGCTCTGCTGATGATTGAGAGTAGACTGATGGGGCGGTAATTGGCCGCATTGGATTTGTCCTGCTTTTTGTGAACAGGACATACCTGGGCAATTTTCCACATTGTCTGGCAGATGCCAGTGTTGCAGCTGTACTGGAACAGTTTGGCTCGAGGCGTGGCTAGTTCTGGCGCATAAGTCTTCAGCACTCCGGCCGGGATGTTGTCGGGGCCCATAGCCTTTGTTGTATTCAGTGCACTCAGCCGTCTCTTGATATCACGTGGAGTGAATCGAATTGGCTGAAGACTGGCTTCTGTGCTGGTGGGGATATCGGGAGGAGGCCGAGATGGATCATCTACTCGGCGCTTCTGGCTGAAGATGATTGCAAATGCTTCAGCCTTGTCTTTTGCACTCACATGCTGGACTCTGCCATCCATTGAGGATGGGGATGTTTACAGAGCCTCTTCCTCCCGTTAGTTATTTAATTGTCCACCACCATTCACGACTGGATGTGGCAGGACTGCAGAGCTTTGATCTGATCCGTTGGTTGTGGAATTGCTTAGCTCTGTCTATAGCATGTTGTTTCCACTGTTTAGCATGCATGTAATCCTGTGTTGTAGCTTCAGCAGGTTGGCACCTCATTTTTAGGTACGCCTGGTGCTGCTCCTGGCATGCTCTTCTACACTCCTCATTGAACCAGGGTTGATCCCCTGACTCGTTGGTAATGGTAGAGTGAGGAATATGCCGGGCCACGAGGTTACAGATTGTGCTGGAATACAATTCTGCTGCTGCTGATGGCCCACTGCGGCTCATGGATACCCAGCTTTGAGCTACGAGATGTGTTCTGAATCTATCGTATTTAGCACGGTGGTAGTGCCACACAACACGTTGGATGGTGTCCTCAGTGCGAAGAAGGGACTTAGTCTCCACAAGGACTGTGCAGTGCCTGTTTAGGTGGATCTGAAAGAATGCTATCCAGCAACCCCTGCTGGAAGTACCTATCTGTACATAGTGGGTGAGAAGAATAGCCACTCATATCATGTGCCCAAGGACTCCCCTGCTGCTCTTAGATCTGTATCCCTGCACGAACCCAGCTTCAGGAGATAAGGGCATAATTCTCCTCTTCCCGCTCCTGAGTAATGTAAAAATTTATAGTGTTTTATGTGGTAATGTTTTATGTGTAGAAGATGAAATTTTCAAATACATTGAAAGTATTTTTATCTTGTATTGTACAAGGCCTGTGCTACCAGTACATAGTTATCATTGTGACAGATATGAAAGTCATGCAAATTGAATGCAGCAAAATCTTTTTATAACCATAGTTTCATCGTGAAATTTAGTTTTGTGCTGATGTCTTTGTATGTTCATCAGATTTTTCAAGGTCAGCACAAGAGATCTCCTTAATTGTGTGGGGATTAAAAAATGTTTGATAGGGAAACAAAATAAACCAAAGCCCCAATTTTAACTCCCCCGCACCTGATGAGAACGTAGTGGGGGTTTAAAATTGTGTTGGCACTTGTACCTTGTGCCATTTTTGGAAAACGCAGAGGCCCTTGCCCCAATATAAGATCGAATATAGGAATGAGAGTAGGCCATTCAGCCCTTGAGCCTTATCTGCCATTCACATAGATCATGACTGATCTGTACCTCAACGTTATTTACCCGCCGTTGTTCCATATCCCTTGATATCCTTACTTAACACAAATCTATCGATCTTAGTCTTGAAAATTTCACTTAGCCCAGCATCCACAGCTTTTTGGGAAGCGAGTTTCAGATTTCCAGTACCCTTTGTGTGAACAAGTGCTTCCTAATTTCACTCTTTAAAAGGCCTAGCTCTTTAAGATTATGCCCCCTTGATCTTCATTTCCCCAATAAAGGAAATAGTTTTTCTGTATATACCCTATCGAATCTCTTAATCATTTTGAACACCTTGATCAGATCACCCCTCAACCTTCTAAACTCATGGGAATACAAGCCAAGTTTATGCAACCTGTCCTAATAATTTAACCCTTTAAGCCCTGGTATAATTCTGATGATTGCGCTGCAGCCTGTCCAAGGCCAATATATCTTTCCAGAAGTTCAGAGCCCAAAACTGAACACAATACTCCAGATGGGGCCTGACTAAGGCTCTCTACAACTGAAGCATGACTTCCTCCCTTTTGAATTCCAATCCTATTGAGATAAAGGCCAACATTCCATTAGCCTTTTTGATTACATTTTGTACCTGTGCATTAGCTTTTAGTGATGTGTATATGGACACTTAATTCCCTTTGGTCCTCCACAGCTTCTAGTCTCACCTTTAAGAAAATATTCTGATTTGTCTTTCTCAAACCCAAAGTGGAAGACCTCACACTTCCCCACATTGAACTTCATCTACCATAGTTTTGCCCACTCACTTAGCCTGTCTATGTCCCTTTGTAACAACCAATGAACAAATTTAAAAAAAATATAAAAAAAGCTGTAAAGATGGAAAGAGGATAGTGCAAGGATGGAGAGGGGGATGCACCTACTTTTTAAAAATTTGTTCATGGGATGTGGGCGTTGCTGGCAAGGCCAGCATTTATTGCCCATCCCTAATTGCCCTTGAGAAGGTGGAGGTGAGCCGCCGCCTTGAACCGCTGCGTGGTGAAGGTTCTCCCACAGTGCTGTTAGGTTGGTAGTTCCAGTACTTTGACCCAGCGACGATGAAGGAACAGTGATATATTTCCAAGTCGGGATGTGTGTAACTTGGAGGGGAACGTGCAGGTGGTGTTCCCATGTGCCTGCTGCCCTTGTCCTTCTAGGTGGTAGAGGTCACGGGTTTGGGAGATGCTGTCGAAGAAGCCTTGGCAAGTTGCTGCAGTGCATCCTGTCAATGGTACACACAGCAGCCACGGTGCGCCAGTGGTGAAGGGAGTGAATGTTTAGGGTGGTGGATGGGGTACCAATCAAGCAGGCTGCTTTGTCCTGGATGGTGTCGAGCTTCTTGAGTGTTATTGGAGCTGCACTCATCCAGGCAAGTGGAGAGTATTCCAGAGTGGAGACAAAGAGGACCTAAAGTAGTACTATCCTCCTTCACCTACCCTCCACAAATCAGTATGAATTCAAAAAAATTGCAAGTGTAAATTTCCTACCTTGTGAGAGATATATTTAAATGGATGAACTTTTTGTGGAGATATGGTATTTTGACTTTCCTCTTGCAACAGCTGAGTTCCAATAGTATGGGACATTGAGGCATTTGGGGCAACTTCCTAGAGTTACCCTGAAATCAGAGTTTTGAATTGGGCCAACTTGGGGGGGAAAAAAAGACAAGCAGGAAATATGAAACAAAAACTGAGAATGCTGGGAATACACAGCAGTCAGTCAGCATTGGTAAAGAGTAGAGAAGTTAACATTTCAAGTGTAATCCTTCATCCAAAAAAATGTGTTTTTAGGTATTGAGGCGTTCTTCCAGCTTTCCTCAGATCAAGTGTTTCCACATTGACATGATGACCTGCTCAGAGTTGGTTTCCAGGTTACTCACCGATGCATCGAGTGTGTATATATATATATATATATATATATATATATATATATTATTGGAGCAGCTTTGTTGAGTCAGCCGATGTGAGAAGCAACTCAGAATAATGTGTCGAAAGTAATGCATCAATGTGGTGTAATTTATACTGAAAAGAGGAGTTGCTGATCCCATTTGTGTGAAGGAGCTTGACGCAACACACACAGTTGAAGCCGAGGTACTCTAGATTAATGACTGCTCATGTTAGATTAGCTCCCTCATGTCGTTGGCCTCACTCTTTCAAGCCAGTTTCCATATTATTGCTCACTGTTTAAACAAATATTAAAACCCATGTGAAAAGCCGGTTCACTGATGGTATGAAGCCACAGGATGAGCGTGATCAATGAGTGATATTGGTTGAAGATCAGATCAGCTAAAACAGCAAAGATAACAGTGCAGAGCAAATGGTTTAAAAGCTGTGATATAATATAGGTAAACCATACCACAACACATAGAGCACTGATCTGGGCTGATGTCACTTCTGGTTTTAGCACCAGTTACCAAAGATTTTTTAAAAACGGAAAGTAAGTATTCCTGAATTCTTTGATGTTTTTTGATTGAGCTATAATAGATGTTGAACTGATGTTTTACGAGGTGCTGTTCTGATTAAAAAGTAACATTTAAAAAGCTCTTTAAATCTGTGTTGATGGGTGCCAAGAGCAGATTTTTCAACTTTTGTGTTCGAAGTATGAGTGCAAAAGCAAATTATTTTCTGCACTGTAAAACTATACTTCATTAGTAGACTATTTTCAAATTGTTCAGATATGTGTTAGTAGCCAGCCTGAAAGGACAATTTGAAATTATTTAAACTAATAGAAATAGCTAGATTCTTGAGACGCAGTTAGCTCATGGTCAAAAGGATTGACTATGAACTGTTGATTAGAGCCAATTATTAAGTGACAAATTTGTTTGCGCTCAGAATGAGAAATTCTACAGAAAATCAATATTTCTGGTCACAGCCATTTCAGGCACTCTTCCATTTTGCTTTTGTAATAGACACAGTGTGATAATTACCAGTATGACAACAGGCTGAGGATTTGTCCATAAAATCTCTGAATGGCCAATAATGTGGCCAGTACAAATGTCATCTGATTGTAGTTTTATTGTATTTCATCTTTATTATACTTTCAAATGTTTCTTTGCTTTTGGAAACCTGACAGCCATTACTTTGTGTTTTAAGTGCTAGCGCTGAAGACATTAACTGATTCATCCAAAGTTAGAATTGCTAAACAAATTAAACACATGGCGGTGGGGGGTGTATTTTCCCCTGAGCAGACTTCAGGTGGCAGGCCTGCAGAATGCACTAGCTGGCCGCCTGTTAGTCCCCTTGGAAGGTCTGGTCTGTATAGGACTGGAATCTCATTAGCGGCAGGCTACTGCCCGAAATTGAGCGTTTCGGGACCGCCCGTTGAATCCGAGCTGCTGCAATATCAGGTGGCCCAGCTAGTCTCCGGGTCCAAAGAAGGTAGGTTCCTGAATGAGAATGGGGTGGGTGGCGGGTGATCTCGATGTTTGGGGAGGGGGTGCTGGGGAGAGCTGAAGCAGCAGCAGCCCAGGCTGCTGTTGTGGAACCTGTAGGGACTGAGTCGGGTGCTGCAAGGATCAGTGCTTGGGCCTCAGCTATTTACAATCTATATTAATGACCTAGATGAAGGGACTGAGTAATGTATCCAAGTTTGCCGATGATACAAAGCTAGGTGGAAAAGTAAGCTGTGAGGAGGACACAAAGGGTTTGCAAAGAGATATAGGCAGGTTAAGTGAGTGGGCAAGAAGGTGGCAGATGGAGTATAATGTGGGGAAATGTGAGGTTATTCACTTTGGTAGGAAGAATAGAAAAACAGAATAGTTTTTAAATGGTGAAAAACAATTAAATGTTGGCGTTCACAGAGATTTGGGTGTCCTCGTACAAGAAACACAAAGTTAGCATGCAGGTACAGCAAGCATTGACTTGCCTGGATGAGTGCAGCTCCAACAACACTCGGGAAGCTCGACACCATCCAGGACAAAGCAGCCCGCTTGATTGGCACCCCATCCACCACCCTAAACATTCACTCCCTTCACCACCGGCACACAGTGGCTGCAGTGTGTACCATCCACAGGATGCACTGCAGCAACTCGCCAAGGCTTCTTCGACAGCACCTCCCAAACCCACGACCTCTACCACCTAGAAGGACAAGAACAGCAGGTACATGGGAACAACACCACCTGCACATACCCCTCCTAGTCACACACCATCCCGACTTGGAAATATATCGCCGTTCCTTCATCGTCGCTGGGTCAAAATCCTGGAACTCCCTTCCTAACAGCACTGTGGGAGAACCTTCACCACACGGACTGCAGCGGTTCAAGAAGGCGGCTCACCACCACCTTCTCAAGGGCAATTTGGGATGGGCAATAAATGCTGGCCTCGCCAGCGACGCCCACATCCCATGAACGAATTTTTTTTTAAAAAAGCAATTAGGAAGGCAAATGGCATGTCGGCCTTTATTGCAAAGGGGTTGGAGTACAAGAGTAAGGAAGTCTTGCTACAATTGTACAAGGCTTGCTTGAGACCACACCTGGAGTACTGTGTACAGTTTTGGTCTCCTAAGGAAGGATATACTTACCTTAGAGGCGGTGCAACGAAGGTTTACTAGATTGATTCCTGGGATGAGAGGGTTGTCCTATGAGGAGCGATTGAGTGGAATGGGCCCGTACTCTCAAGTTTAGAAGAATGAGGGGTGATCTCATTGAAACATATAAGATCCTGAGGGCCTGACAGGGTAGCTGCTGCAAGGTTGTTTCCCCTGGCTGGGACGTCTAGAACTAGGGGGCATCGGCTCAGGATAGGAGGTCGGCCATTTAAGACTGAGATGAGAAGAAATTTCTTCACACAGATGGTCGTGAATCTTTGGAATTCTCTACCCTAGGGGATTGTGGATGCTCAGTCGTTGAGTGTATTCAAGGCTGAGATTTTTGGACTCTAGTGGAATCAAGGGATATGGGGATCAGCCATGATCTTATTGAATGGCGGAGTGGGCTCAAGGGGTCGTATGGCCTAGTCCGCTCCTGTTTCTTATGTTCTTATGTAGGAATGCTCCTGTTCCTCCCGGCCTCATGAAAATGAAGTTTAAATTTATCTTTTGGGTCCTCTTTTGCCCAGCCGTGCCAGCTGATACTGGCCAGAGCGTGCTTCCCAAAACTGACATTGATGTCCTATTGACATCTTAGGACCCCAATTAAAATATTTAAATCAGCTGGGCGCCCTCTTTAGCTGGCCGCTTGGCCGCCTATTTGGAGAACCCCAGCAAAATGGAGGTAAGTTCTTGCTCTCCATTTTCCTAGCAGTGGTCATGCTAAGTCAGGAGTTGCACGGCCTGCCGAATTGCATCCCATGTGCACTCCAGTCTCCAGATCAGGGACTTGAGACCCTGAAGGTGGCTATTGTACCAGGCAGAGAGGTGTGAGTGGGAGACCTTCTGAAGTCTTGAGGACGACAACCTTGAAGGTGGAGTCAAAGCGGTTATTGAGTACATTGACTCCAATATCAATGTGAGTGCAGGTGGCAAGCCAGCAAGAAGTTGGAGAGGGCATTTGAGGATGTTAAGAGATAGCTTTTTCTATGGGTAGAAAAAAAAAGATGTAGGGGGAGGCTGGGAAGGTAACATTATGGCAAATGAGATGAAGAAATGATCTGAGATGGCTACGTTGAAGCAGTGGCTACAAGAAGTAGTGGAGGCTTGAAGGGGTGGCCACAGATGTGAGTGAGACAATCATTTGCAGGGTGAGGTTCAGGGAGGATACAGTTTAGAGGAGTTTGGTTCAGGTGAAGTCACCTAGGATGACTGGTTACTCATGGAAACCCTGAGTGAAGACGGAAAGGAGAATGTTTTGTCAAAATGGGAGACGGGGGTGAGGAGGCACTACTGGAAGGACCCTGGTGATCTTGAAGGGTTTTGAGTATGTGGTACAACGAGGAAAAGATTCTAGAGAAATATGGGGAGGACCAAGATGAAATTGGGAGTGACTGCCAAAATGCCTCCACAGTGGTTTTGAGCAGAATGCATGGTGGAATGTGTAGCCAAGTGAAGCGGCCTCAGTGATGGGAAGTGAGTTGCCACTACTGAGCTAGGTTTTGGTCAGTGAAAGTCGAGATATAGTAACTACATTTGTGTATGCACTTATATAAAAGTTAAGATTTGCTATAAATATACTTTAGAAAACTTTTTTGAACTAAGGCATGTTAAGCATTGCATTAGATATTACAAAATTAGATTTAAAAAAAGAACTAAGGCCCACAAAACTAAATTTACAGGTTTCCAGTTGAGTGAGAGCTTTGCTTTGCATAGACAGGAGGTGTACAGTTTTGGTGTGGGGTGGGGAATGTATATATTGTGATGCACAAGATATCACGATTGTGTGGGACAGGATCAGAGGGCCTTTTCCTGTCCGTTATTGTTCATCTGTTCGTAGATATCTGAAAGTCACAGCAGCCTAATTGGTCAAATTAAAGAGAGAGAGACATGTGAATAATGAACATTACTTCTAAAATTAGTATCTTTACTGTGATATATCTGGAGACCTTTGTGTGAATTCGTTCACAAGGACATTCATTTACCTGCTGTAATGTCATCACATTTGGATTGAGAGATGTAAAGGATCCTTTAAGGGCTCATAAAATCAGTTTTATGTAAGCAACCAACAGCTCGCCTTCTCACTGGTTAAATGGACTGAGCCATCAGTGCAGCCCTTGTGTGCTGCCAGTCCATTTTGTTAGGGAAAAATGAGAATATGGTGCTTTCAGTTTGTCACCTCAAACTAGAAGAAGGATTTAATTAATTTTAACCAACTTTCACTACAGACACTTCCATTGCTGAGACTTTTTCTTTGTTCATATGTGGAAGCACTTGTGACACTACAATAACTTTTCAGAAAAGTAGTGGTTTTCCCCTGTTAGCTTTTCGATTCCTATAGAGATATGACATTCTGGTAACCATTACTGCATATATCTCGTGTGTCTGGAAATTATATGTTTTTCTACAGTAGCTTTTCACCTAGTGATGACTTTCACAAGAAATAATTAGCTTTTTATTGTTGCCTTATGGGTTAATTTTCTCAATGGATTTACTGAAGATGGTCCTTGTATGTTCATCTGGGAAAGGTAGATGGTATTTTCATTGGGCTTGTTAGGTGCCTTTGTGTTGTCAAGCATTCTATATTCTTTTAGAAATTGGGCATACAGCAGATTGGATTGTGATCTAGCCAGTTCCAAGTGATAATGATGTGTGCAGTATAAAACAAAACTTTCAATTTGGAGGCATTTTCCATTGCATCTTACATCCTTGCATCTGAAAACTGCCCTAGATAGCCTTTAAATAACTTACTGGAGTTGGTAAGTTGGCCAAAATCTCTCTTCATGCCTCCTCTCTCCTCCCTGCCCCCCAATAACAGATTGATAGTTTTTCAACTTACATTGGTTGCTTAAAAAAAAAGGCTGTTTAAATCAACATGCATAATGCTTGTGAATGTACAACTTTAGAAAGAAAAGATAACTTTAAAATAAGTGTTTTTGTACTCTGGTTAATGTGCACTGAGTAGAATAAGCAGAGGGAAAATTACTGCATTGATAATTTATGAACAGATGAGGAAGAAATCAGCAACTCCAAGTTATACACTTGATGGTTTTTTTTCCTTGCAGCACCCCACCAGTTACAGCCTGCCAGCCTAAGAGTGACCTGTTTATTCCCAGTTCATAGTATCCATGCAGGTTCTGGCTCTTTAATTTGAACTGATTAGTCTAATCTTATTTCCCTGCCTTTTCCCCATTTCCCTTTATATTGTCCCTTTTGATCTGTATGAAACGATGCGTGCACATGAATTTTCAGTGTGCATTCCTTACTTTAATTATAAAATCCAGTGGACTGTACTTTGACATGCTTTCAAAGCAATGGCTGGTGTGAGTATTTGTTCAAAGACTATTTTATTCTCCCTTTCTCACTGCTGAAAATTATATTTTTCCAACTTGTTGGGTCCCCTCACATTATTCCTCAAGGGAGAGAATGAGAATTATTTTTTTTCCAGCCATCTGCCAGCATCACTCTTGAACTAACTGCTTGGATGTTAAGAGGGGTTTGAGTAGACATGACCTATTTTCTTCTCTCCTCCTCCCCTGCCCCTCTTCACTTCCCTCTGGGAATCTGCCTCTAGAAGGCCTGGCTCTGACTTATCAACTTACTGTGCAGTGTGTGGCTCCAAAAGGTCCTTTTTATTTCCAGCTCTGAGCAGGCAATTTTAAAATTTTTTAAAATCATCCCTTTAAATGCTGACATTTTGTGCTGCTGAATTCATTAACTGCTTCTGTTTTCTGCATTAGCCTACAGACGAAGATGAGGAAACAAGAGTGTATCGTTTGAAAATTGAGGAGCAGAAAAGACTCCGAGAAGAAATTCTGAGACAGAAGGAACTCCGACGTCAGCAGCAAGCTGGTGCCCGAAAGAAAGAACTGCTTGAACGACTTGCACAACAGCAGCAGCAGCAGCCTGCTGCACAACAGCCATCACAACAACAACAACTAGCAAATACACCACAGGCTCCCCAGAACAGTAACCCAGCCACACTACAGCCTGTAAGCCTAATACAGCCAAATATAAAGAACAGACTGTTCACAAGGAAACAAGGCATAGGAGCAGGGGTACAACAGCAATTCATTAAAACTCATCAAGCTGGAAATATTCTGCAGGTTCAGGCGGAAATGAGAAAGAATACCAACCAAGTCAAACAGGTCAGACCTGCACCCTTAAATCAACTTCAGTTTCCAAAACTGGTCCAGTGTAAACCTGTTGGCACACCAGGACCCAGTGTGCAGTCTGGGAAGATGGTTGTTCCTGCAGTCAAGCCCCAAGAACTAAAACCTGGTATAAAACGGACTGTAATGCAAAGAATGAATAGTGGAGGAGGGGATGGGCCTCACATTAATCCCAAAATAAGGGTACTCAAGCTGCCAACTATGGTAAGACCCAGGTTTCTTTGTAAAAACACACAGTGCAGTTCATGCTAATTTTTTTTTTAAATTGTAATTATTCAGCACTTTTATGTTGAAGAACTAATATTGAAAGTATCACTGGGAACTCTTAAGGAAAAGAAATTAGCCTTTGTTGCTTATACAGTGGTTACCTCAGCTTACCTAAGCCATAGTTCTGTGCATATTGCAGATATCCATTTGGCTTTCTGCTTTTGCTTGTTTTGTTCCTGGATCATTTTGTACTTAATTAGTTTTCATTTCAAACTGTAGATAAAATATTGCTAGAGCTGGTTGGTTTCAGAAGTTAAAAGAAATCCTATTACATTGGCAAGCCTTTTCGAAGTCTCATTTACAAAAATTCTGTGTATAATCATTATTCCTACAATATTATCTAACGTGCCTTTTTAGTGCTTAGTATTAATGAATAACCCTTTTGCCAGAGGTTCATGGATTTCTACTGTGCATTGAAATGTATTTTCAGCAAGTTAAAGGTCTGTTACACCTGGTTGTGCATCTCCTTTATATGCCGACTGCGTTTAGTACAAGATAATGCTGGATGATAGAACTGTTCTCTGAAAATATATCAACATTTTTGACTTGATGGTGAATCACCTTTTAAATCTTTTTTTGCCAGAGGGTGTTGCTTGTAGAAGTGCAAAATAATCTATAACAGCATGTGCACCAAAGTAAAATCTCCTGTAGGTAAAGCCCATGTGTACTAATTAAACTTTTGACTGATCTTAATAGTACTTCAAATGATTCAGGTTTTTGTGGCTTAGGGTGAAAGAATAATGTTAAACCTGCTTATTTTCTCATAACTGCCATAGGGATTTAAACAGAAATCTGAATTTTTTTTTTTGCAAGTGGTAGTAAAAGCATTGTGTCACTGTTAATAGATTCTTGTCTTGCAAAGTCAGCCGGCAGCTGGATTGGTGGCAGTACCTTTGACAGAGCAGCGAGGCCTTTTTATAAAGGGAATCCTTGCGATGCTACCCGGGAAGCTGCACTGCTGTCGTTCTGTGTACTCTGACAATGTTATCTTTTCTCTCAGTGCAGAGTATCAAATGTCTGTCAGGAATACAGAAATTAATTTAATGTCACCTGACGTGCAATTAATCTTTAGAGGTTTTCATAATACCTGTACAGAAAGAGTTGCCAGTTTGCAGGATTTGGATTTCAGGGCTTAGTTGTAGATAAGGGAAATTAATTTTTCATCAGGGTTAGTACAGGCTAGCAGGACCACAAAGACTGCAGCAAATGGATGGGGAATTTGTCATGTGTTGTCACTCCAGAATAATGGTACTTAACATTTGATAGGTGTAATCAAGAGAGGTACGATTCTATAGAAGGGGATTAATCAATTTGCACTGTGCTGAATGTGGTTAGTGTTATCACAACTTGCTTGGGTTTTAGAATAGAAATAAGATTCGATCAGTCAGATTTTGAAGGACTTTTGGAAAAGATTTTTCCCCAGACAAAACTGATCGAATTTAATAAAAATATATCTGTATGCTGGCAGATCTGTGTAGTTCATACTTGGGATCTGCGTGTTTGCTGAATTTAAACCATGGATTAAAAAAAAATAATATTTTTTAAAAAGATGCAAAAGCATTTATGAAAATGTAACATTTTTTGGTATTTACAAAATACAGGCATCACTTTAATCATATGGAGACTGTTATGTCAAACTATAAAGATAATGACAAAAATTGATAGAATACATAAAAGTTGCAACGCAGAAACCGCCATTCAGCCCAACTAGCCCATGTCAGTGTTCACTCTCCACGCAAGCAAATAATCCTAATTGCAATTAACCATCCTGTTCCCATATGTCTTTAACCCATTTACCTTCATCCATCTATCCAATCTAACCTTTAATGTTGACATAGTTTCTGCTCAACCACTAACTCTGGAAGTGAAATCCACAGCCTCACAAATCTGTGTAAAGAAGTTTCTCCTGCCCTCTTCTAATCTCTTACATTTAATCTTGTATCTATGTTCCCTTGTTCTTAATAGCTCAACTACTGGAAACAGTCCACTTCAATCTACCCTGTCCCATCCCTTCATGATTTTAAACACAATGTTAAGGTGACTTCAGTATTTTTGCATATTTTATTCTGATGAGTTTTAAATGTTCTGCTTTTTTAGTCATGGCTTTGACAATCCTAAGCTATTGACCTACACTTGCGAAATTATAATTTTATTTCTGTTGTAATGTGAAGTACTCAATAGTACTGTAAGATTTGAACTATACACCAGTTTTTAAGTTAAGTATTTATTTTGGTGTTGCATTTTCAGCAAATGCCTTGCGCTTTGTGGACATATGCTGATAGAGTTAGATGAAGAGGGGTGGGAGGCGCTTGTGGAACATAAACGCCGGCATGGATCAGTTGGGCCGAATGGCCTGTTCCTGTGCCGTACATTCTAAGTAATTCTATGTAATATAAAGCATCTGCCTCTTTCTCATCTCCCAAATAAAGACATGCTTACTACCACAGTCCAGCTATATATTTTATTAATATCAAATGTCCTGGTATCTTCCATTTTACCGGTTTAAAAAAAATTAGTTTATTTTGTTGCCTAAAAGCTTTTTTTTTAATAGAGAAAGAGGGATCATTTGAAGAGTTGCTTCAATTGATGCACTGGTCTGTCAGATCAGTCAGTTAACATTGTTAATGTTGGGAACTCTGTACATGAACCAAAATAGTGAGGATAGAAGAACAGTAGAGTGGGAATGAGGGAGGAACAAAATCAAGCCAATGCATGTAGTCAAACAACAAGCCACGAGAAAGCAATGACTCACTGATTTACCCTGAGCTGAGCTTCTGACCTCATATGCTCTTCATCACAAAGACCACCTCCTTCCACCTTGGTAACATTACTTGTCCCCATCCCAGCCTCAGTCCACCTGCCACCAAAACCCTTTTCCATGTCTTTGTCACCTCCTTGAATATTCCCATCCGTCATCTTCTGCAAGCTTCAACTCATCCAAAACTGGCTGCCAGTGTCCTATGCCTGTTCACCCATTACCCCTGTACTTGCTGATCCATGTTGGCTCTTGGTGGTCCTCTGCAATTCTTTCAGTCCCAACAAACCCACCCCCCCCCGTCCCTGAACTGAGTTCTGCCTCTTACGCATCCCCCTCCCTTTGCCTCCTTTTGCTTAGCATCTACATTTTTGCCTTACACATATGTTCAATGCTGTTCATTTTCCAACATTAGAAATGCTATATAGATGCAAATTAATAGTGATAAAGGAGGAGGAGAATTTTTTAACCAGGCAATTGTGTGTTGCTTCAGGCATGTGTAATAGCTTTGGGAGGTTGTTCCAACAGTGGTACTTGAGATCTATAAATCAGATTTTCAAAATTTGGTAGTGTGGGATGGGTGTGTCAACATTTCAGAGAGGGGAGGGATAGTTTGGCGCTTGGGGTGGGGATCCTCCTTCTGAACACTGCTGGTGGGAAGATCTGCACCTTTGGTATCGACCTGCTTTTTAATTCTTCCAGGAACCTGCTTTGCCAGTTTCTCTTTCATCCATTTCCACCAATCTTAACCTCATCGCCTCAGCTATTCAGGTGTTCTCTATGTCTTGTAAATGTCATTAATTTCTCTCAGTATGTCTCCTATTGTCTTGTGTTTCATTTTCAGCAATTTAACCATCTCCTATTCTCCACTTAATCACTTTACAGGTCATTCTGTTTCTTTGCATGTGTGTTTTTAACTTCCCTTCCCTTCTATTCCTTTTTAAATGTTCTTCACATATATTTTCCAGTTGTGATAAAAGGTTCACACCAGAAACATTGGGGGGGCAATTTTAATCGAACTCACTGGGTAGGAAACCCATAGGATTGGGTGGAATTGCATTGACTCCAGGGGAGAGTAAATTCGGGCGAGGTGTAAAATCAGCATTGCACCTGATCCTGTCAGTTTCCGGACAGGGAGGTTAGGTTAAAATTGCCCCCATTAACTTGTCGAGTCTCCATACTTGTTTACTGGGTATTTTTTTTTATTCGTTCATGGGATGTGGGCTTCGCTGGCGAGGCCAGCATTTATTGCCCATCTCTAATTGCCCTTGACAAGTTGGTGGTGAGTTGCCTTCTTGAACCGCTGCCGTCCGTGTGGTGAAGGTTCTCCCACAGTGCTGTTAGGAAGGGAGTTCCAGGATTTTGACCCAGTGACGATGAAGGAACGGCGATATATTTCCAAGTCGGGATGGTGTGTGACTTGGAGGGGAACGGGCAGGTGGTGGTGTTCCCATGTGCCTGCTGCCCTTGTCCTTCTAGGTGGTAGAGGACGTGGGTTTGGGAGGTGCTGTCGATAAAACCTTGGCGAGTTGCTGCAGTGCATCCTGTGGATGGTACACACTGCATCCACAGTGCACCGGTGGTGAAGGGAGTGAATGTTCAGGGTGGTGGATGGGGTGCCAATCAAGCGGGCTGCTTTGTTCTGGATGGTGTCGAGCTTCTTGAGTATTGTTGGAGCTGCACTCATCCAGGCAAGTGGAGAGTATTCCATCACACTCCTGACTTGTGCCTTGTAGATGGTGGAAAAACTTTGGTGAGTGAGGAGGTAAGTCACTTGCCACAGAATACGCAACCTCTGACCTTCTCTTGTAGCCACAGTATTTATATGGCTGGTCCAGTTAGGTTTCTAGTCAATGGTGACCCCCAGGATGTTGATGGTGGGGGATTAGGCAATGGTAATGCCGTTGAATGTCCAGGGGAGTTGGTCATTGCCTGGCACTTGTCTGGTGCGAATGTTTCTTGCCACTTATCAGCCCAAGCCTGTCCAGGTCTTGCTGCATGCGGGCACGGACTGCTTCATTATCTGAGGGGTTGTGAATGGAATTGAACACTGTGCAATCATCAGCAAACATACCCATTTCTGACCTTATGATGGGGGAAGGTTATTGATGAAGCAGATGAAGATGGTTGGGCCTAGGACACTGCCCTGAGGAACTCCTGGGGCTGAGATGATTGGCCTCCAACAACGACTACGATCTTTCTTTTGTGCTAGGTATGACTCCAGCCACTGGAGAGTTTTCCCTCTGATTCCCATTGACTTCAATTTTACTAGGGCTCCTTGGTGCCACACTCGGTCAAATGCTGCCTTGATGTCAAGGGCAGTCACTCTCACCTCACCTCTGGAATTCAGCTCTTTTGTCCGTGTTTGGACCAAGGCTGTAATGAGGTCTGGAGCCGAGTGATCCTAGCGGAACCCAAATTGAGCATTGGTGAGCAGGTTATTGGCGAGTAAGTGCCGCTTGATAGCACTGTCGACGACACCTTCCATCACTTTGCTAATGATTGAGAGTAGACTGATAGGGCAGTAATTGGCCGAATTGGATTTGTCCTGCTTTTTGTGGACAGGACATACCTGGGCAATTTTCCACATTGTTGTATAGATGCCAGTGTTGTAGCTGTACTGGAACAGCTTGGCTGGAGGCGCCGCTAGTTCAGGAGCACAAGTCTTCAGCACTACAGCCGGGACGTTGTCGGGTCCCATAGCCTTTGCTGTATCCAGTGCACTCAGCCATTTCTTGATATCACGTGGAGTGAATCAAATTGGCTGAAGACTGGCTTCTGTGCTGGTGGGGATATCGGGAGGAGGCCGAGATGGATCATCCACTCGGCACTTCTGGCTGAAGATGGTTGCAAACGCTTCCACCTTGTCTTTTGCACTCACGTGCTGGACTCCGCTATCATTGAGGGTGGGGGTGTTACAGAGCCTCCTCTGTTGTTTAATTGTCCACCACCATTCACGACTGGATGTGTTGTGATCTGAGCCGTTGGTTGTGGAATCGCTTAGCTCAGTCTATAGCATGTTGCTTCCACTGTTTAGCATGCATGTAGTCCTGAGTTGTAGCTTCACCAGGTTGGCACCTCATTTTTAGGTATGCCTGGTGCTGCTCCTGGCATGCTCTTCTACACTCCTCATTGAACCAGGGTTGATCCCCTGGTTTGTTGGTAATGGTAGAGTGAGGAATATGCCGGGCCATGAGGTTACAGATTGTGCTGGAATACAATTCTGCTGCTGCTAATGGCCCACAGCACCTGATGGATGGCCAGTTTTGAGCTGCTAGATCTGTTCTGAATCTATCCCATTTAGCACGGTGATAGTGCCACACAATACGTTGGATGATATCCTCAGTGCGAAGACGGGACTTCGTCTCCACAAGGACTGTGCGGTGGTCACTCCTACCAATACTGCCATGGACAGAAGCATTTGCGACAGGTAGATTGGTGAGGACGAGGAAAAGTAAGTTTTTCGCTCGTGTTGGTTCGCTCACCACCTGCCACAGGCCCAGTCCAGCAGCTATGTCCTTCAGGACTCGGCCAGCTCGGTCAGTAGTGGTGGTACCGAGCCACTCTTGGTGATGGACATTGAAGTCCCCCACCCAGAGTACATTCTGTGCCCTTGCTACCCTCAGTGCTTCCTCCAAGTGATATTCACCATGGAGGAGGACTGATTCATCAGCTGAGGGAGGACGGTAGGTGGTAATCAGCAGGAGGTTTCCTTGCCCATGTTTGACCTGATGCCAAGAGATTTCATGGGGTCCAGAGTCAATGTTGAGGACTCTCAGGGCCACTCCCTCCTGACTGTATATCACTGTACCGCCGCCTCTGGTGGGTCTGTCCTGCCGGTGGGACAGGACATACCCAGGGATAGTGATGGAGGAGTCTGGGACATTGGCTGAAAGGTATGATTCTGTGAGTATGGTTATGTCAGGCTGTTGCTTGACTAGTCTGTGGGACAGCTCTCCCAATTTTGGCACAAGTCCCCAGATGTTAGTGAGGTGGACTTTGCAGGGTTGACTGGGCTTGGTTTGCCTTTGTCGTGTCCGATGACGGGTGGTCCGTCTGGTTTTATTCTTATTGTGACTTTATGTAGCGAGATTGTACAACTGAGTGGCTTGCTCGGCCATTTCAGAGGGCAATTAAGAATCAACCACATTGGTTGTGGGTCTGGAGTCACATATAGGCCAAACCGGGTAAGGACGGCAGGTTTCCTTCCCTAAAGGGCATTAGTGAACCAGATGGGTTTTTACGACAATCCGGTAGTTTCATTGCCACCATTACTGATACTAGTATTTTAATTCCAGGTTTTATTTAATTAATTGAATTTAAATTCCCCAGCTGCAGTGGTGGGATTTGAACTCATGACTTCGGATTATTAGTCCAGTAACATAACCACTATGCTACCGTACCCTTTCTAGCATTTTCTGTTTTACTTCAGATTTCGAGCATCTGCAGTTCTTGCTTTTTGTTTTCAAACTTTTCTGTGTGAGGGACTTCATGCAAGTACTGACATTCCTGTTTATTCTTCTTCCCATTTTTTTAAAAGACTGTCAGCTAACCAAGAAAAACAATGCTATTATTATATAAAATGTGTGTTTTTAAAAAAAAAATTGTATATGGCGACAGAAATAGCATGCTAGTTAACCTGATAATGAATGAACAGAAATCTGAGCCCTGGGATTCCCTTGTGGATCCCTTGGCGGTCTGGTGATACCAGTTTGAAAATCTGTGCTGTATACTGCAGATGTAAGCACCAGATCATAAAATGTGTACAAGCAGCATGCTTTGACTTTTGGCAGCTTGCAATTGTAATGCATAGAGTGAGCTGACATCCCCGGCAAAAAGAACCTTGACTTCTGAAATGTACTCTTAGTATTGCTGTTCATTAGAGCTCGGCATAAGCAGGTCACTATTTTAACCCAGGTATCTATTTAAATAGTTACGATACAGTTCCTTCAGTGGCTGGTATCTGTTAATTAAGTGGTTTAGAAACGTCAAAATAATATTATGAGAAACAGAAAATGTTTGAAGTGTCATGTATGAATATACAAAAGAATTCCTGTTCATGAAGATACTGAAATTAATTTACTGTTCGGTCACCGACTGAAGCCATTGTCTTCACTTTGCACCGCAAACCACAGCACTGACTCCATCCCCCTCCCTGGCTACTGTCTCAGGCTAAGTCATGTTGTTCCCAATCTCAGCATCTGTTTGACCCCAAGCTGAGCTTCCGATCCCCTATCCCCTTCATTACAAAGACGGCCTGCACCATTGCTCCGTACCATCACCTACCTCCATCCCTACCTCAGCTCTCCTGCAGCTGAAACACTCGTTTCTGTGTTTGTCACCTTCAGACTGGTGATGCTAACTCCGATCCTTTCCTGGCTGACCTCCCATCCCACACACTCTAATCTTCAGTTCATCCAAAACTCCTGTTCCTGTACACTGTCCCACACCAAGTCACACTTTCCCATCATACCCGTCCTCATTGACTTACATTGCCCTCTGGACCCCAACGCCTCAAATGGAGGAAGTGGGATCACTGAAGAGTTGCTTCAAATGTTCATTGTTTAGAGTTTTTGTATAAGGAAGATTTCCTTCAGCCTCAAAAAGCTTTAGAAGATAGATTTTTTTTTAAACTGAATTTTCTACAGAAATAGAGACGAGTGACTTAAAAAAAAATACATTTTTAAAAAAACAATCTTTTTGTTTTCTCATAAACCAGCATCAGAGATGTTGCTGATCACAGGTGATATCTATCTGCGAGGAGTTCATACAGGAAAGCAGCAATTTATTAAAATTAAATAAATGCCGTCATTTGCCTAAAATAACATTTTGAGAATTTAGTTTCCATTTTGTTTGAAAGACTTAGAAAAAGCAAAGAAACTCTCAAATCCTTACTCGATAAGTGGACATCACATTATGCTGATGTCCAAATTGCATGCTGGGAGATTCTGCAAAACTGCTCCTGCTCAGAATGCACAGATGTGATTAAATCCAACCGTTGAACTAAAAATATTCAGTTGGACCCCAGGCTTTTGAGACAGTCTGCGGACTTGAAATAAAAAGTTTAATTAAAATATTTTTAAAAATACAGAAAAAATTCAGTCGCTAAGTTTAACCATGTTATTGTAAAATGTGTAATTTATTCTGAACAGTAGAAATTTCAATTAAAAAAGAATTTTGAATGATTCAGTTAGTTCATCAACAAACCCTGATGGGCTTGGATATATGGATTTCTGTTTCTAAAATATTTACTCTATTAAATTTTTATATATGATTTTCCTATTATAAACATTGACATGAAAAGTGTTCGAAGAAGTAACACTTGTGGGCAGGAAGTGTATGCAATATACAGGATTTCTAATGAGGTTATATAGGTAGTTAATGCTGATGATAGAGCAGTGATAACTGCAAGCTCTGCACGTCATGCTGTTTGAAATTTTTTTTTATTATTCATTTATGGGATGTGGGCATCGCTGGTGAGGCCGGCATTTATTGCCCAGTGGTGGGCTTTTGTTTATAAATGGTGTGACTTTATACTTTATAGGAGATTTGATTTGAAATCGTTGTTAAGGGGAACCCAATATATTCTTTCACTATCGACAATACCCACACTACCCTCCCTTGCCCCAACTTACGTAATTGCAGAGGGTGAGATTGCTTGACAGTTCCATGGTCCCTGGCAGCTCCCTTATACCTCTCCCAAATGACCATTCTTCCTGTATAAGCCTACTTAGTGTTGACAAGGCACTACAACTGAAACCAGTCCTGCCTTCACCTGACATTTACACCTATTCACTATCTAGCAGAAGTCAGCAGATTGCAACCTGGAGTGAGAATCAATACTGATTTTTCCCTTTACTACCTCAGGGGCATTCAAGGCAATTGAAATAGCACTTTAACTGCTGCCCTGACTCAGATCAGCACAGACAGGGAATGGAAACTTGGGACCTTCTGCTCTGTCTTGATGCTGTACCAGACAATACCTTTTACCCACCAGGCCATCGGAGAGCTGACCTTTTATCCCACAACTGGCATCGTGATATAGTTCAGTCATTGTCGGCTGTACACCAGAAAACAGGCACTGAGCTGATCTGTCAGCAGTGGTTTTCAGAGAGGTAGCACTGATTTAGGTGTTACAAATTTGATAGCCAAGTGAAGGAGGATAGAATACTAGAGCCTGGTCTTCAGTTGCTTCCAAACCTTCCAAACAGAGATCCACATTACACACACCACACCCTAAATAAGCTCTTGTTTCAAAAGGATATGAGAGTCCCCAATTGACACCACCTGAATACAATTAACACTAATTGCTATAAATCACATGATACAATTAACATTAGGTACTCTTTTTGGTTCTAGGTGATGATTCAACAGTGACAGTATGTAAAAAAAATTGCAAAGTGGTACATTTTCATGCTTCAGAGCTATTACTATGGCTGTTCAACATATGACTGGTGAGGGGATTAAAGTATATTTGTCTAATGAATGGGAGATTGTTTCCTTCTTGTTACAAGGCAATGGAATAGTTTCTATGAAATCTTCTGCTTCAGTCCTGCAAGTGCATTTAAAATAGCAGTCTTTGTGTGAGTAAGGTGAATTCCTCTCCTCACAGTGTATTGTGTAGTTTATTTTTCCTGTCTCTGCAAGGTCATACTGCATTTAGCACATGGTGAGTGGTAAAAGGTTTTTTGTTGAATGAAGACACTGAGCAGCATGATGCTGTGTTCTTACAGCAGGGGAGTGAGAACACTGGCTTCTCTCATCCTGAGGTCCAACCTCAGCGGCAGCACCAGCAGCAACTTCAGAAACAGCAGCCTGTTCGGAAGGTCACATTGACAAAAGGAGCCCAACAGCAACAGCAACGACCACAGCAACAGCGGCAGCAATCTGTACCACAAATGCTAGGAATGACAAAGAATTCAGCCAATCAACAGAACAGGGTAAGCACATGTATTTTCCAAATATTGTAAATACAGTTGCCTTATGCAGTGATAGTAGAAATAGGTTCAAAGTATTAGGTTGTCTTTGGATGCTCTCAGCCACTAGGCAGAATGGTCTAATTCTTCTAAATCCTTTAACCCATCATAGCATTGTTCTCTCTATAAGAGATGTATAAATTTTGGTAGCTGCTCAGTTTTGGTACTCTTCAACCATTTCCCCTTTAAAGGGAAAGAAAAGTCTGGGGCTGGAACCCCCCCCCAGGTACTTTTTTTTTAATATAGAAAGAAATAATCTAAGCAGATTTTTTGATGTTATAGTGAAAAATATCCAATTTCTTACCTGCATGGAGATGCCCAGCTGTCTCTACCTACTCGAGTGATGTCTCCATGTATCCTGGATTTCCTCCATAAGAAACAATGGGTCTCCATGTATCCTGGATTTGCTCCTCAGGAAACATAGGAACAGGAGTAGGCCATTCAGCCCCTCGTGCCTGCTCCGCCATTTGATAAGATCATGGCTGATCTGTGATCTAGCTCCATATACCCGCCTTTGGCCCATATCCCTTAATACCTTTGATTGCCAAAAAGCTATCTATCTCAGATTTAAATTTAGCAATTGAGCTAGTATCAATTGCCATTTGCGGAAGAGAGTTCCAAACTTCTACCAACCTTTGTGTGTAGAAATGTTTTCTAATCTCGCTCCTGAAAGGTCTAGCTCTAATTTTTAGACTGTGCCCCCTACTCCTAGAATCCCCAACCAGCGGAAATAGTTTCTCTCTATCCACCCTATCCGTTCCCCTTAATATCTTATAAACTTCGATCAGATCACCCCTTAACCTTCGAAACTCCAGAGAATACAACCCAAATTTGTGTAATCTCTCCTTGTAACTTAACCCTTGAAGTCCAGGTATCATTCTAGTAAACCTACGCTGCACTCCCTCCAAGGCCAGTATGCCCTTCCGAAGGTGCAGTGCCCAGAACTGCTCTCAGTATTCCAGGTGCGGTCTAACCAGGGTTTTGTGTAGCTGCAGCATAACTTCTGCCCCCTTGTACTCCAGTCCTCTAGATATGAAGGCCAGCATTCCATTAGCCTTGATTATTTTCTGCACCTGTTCATGACACTTCAATGATCTATGTACCTGAACCCCTAAGTCCCTTTGGACATCCACTGTTATTAACTTTTTACCATTTAGAAAGTACCCTGTTCTATCCTTTCTTGATCCAAAGTGGATGACCTCACATTTGTCTACATTGAATTCCATCTGCCACAGTTTTGCCCATTCACCTAATCTATCAATATCGCTTTGTAATTTTATGTTTTCATCTACACTGCTTACAATGCCACCAATCTTTGTGTCATTGGCAAACTTAGATATGAGACTTTCTATGCCTTCATCTAAGTCGTTAATAAATATTGTGAATAATTGAGGCCCCAAGACAGATCCCTGCGGGACTCCACTAGTCACATCCTGCCAATGTGAGTACCTACCCATTATCCCTACTCTCTGTCGCCTTTCGCTCAGCCAACTCCCTAACCAAGTCCGTACTTTTCCCTCGATTCCATGGTCTTCTATCTTAGCTAACAGTCTCTTATGTGAGACCTTATCAAATGCCTTCTGGAAGTCCATATAAATAACATCCATTGACATTCCCCTGTCCACTACTTAAGTCACCTCTTCAAAAAATTCAATCAGGTTTGCCAGGCACGACCTACCTTTCACAAATCCATGCTGGCTCTCTTTGATTAACTGAAAGTTCTCGGTGTTCAGTCACCCTATCCTTAATTATAGACTCCAGCATTTTCCCCACAACAGATGTTAGGCTAACTGGTCTATAATTCCTTGGTTTCCCTCTCTCTCCTTTCTTAAAAAGCAGAGTGACGTGCAATTTTCCAATCCAGAGAGACAGTTCCTGAATCTAGAGAACTTTGAAAGATTATAGTTTGGGCATCTACAATGTGCTTTAGTGCTATTATTTTCTTCATTACTTTTGCTTTACTTATAATAATTTTATCGAGTCCCGATTCAATATTAGTTTTCGTGGGATTTCCGGCATGCTATCCTCTTTTTCTACTGTAAATACTGACGCAAAGTAATCATTCAACATGTCCGCCATTTCCCCATTGTCAATGACAATATCCCCACTTTCAGTTTTTAAGGGGCCAACACTGCTCCTGACCACCCTCTTTTTCCTAATGTAACTATAAAAGTTCTTCATATTGGTTTTGATATCCCTTGCAAGTTTCTTTTCGTGCTCTCATACAAGAAAGAATGGAGGCCCCAACTTCATGCCAAGAGCTGTTCAGTGGTTGAACAAAAAGTATTCCCCCTTCTCCTCCCTTTCCCACTGGAGGCAATTTGCAGGTTGAGTGGGAAGGAAGACCTAAAAACATGGGGGTAATTTTCATCTTTGCTCTCTGGGCAGTAATCTGGCAGAGCGAATTGCCTGCCCAATTTTCGTTCCACTGAAATCAGGTTCTACAACGGGTGAATGACCCATTCCACTAATATGCTAGCCAGATGACGGAGTTTAAAATGACCCCCATTGTAATGCGAGAAATGCGTCAACGGGTGCGGTCACTGTTATAATGTAGGAACACACACCAGCCAATTTGTGCACAGCAAGGTCCCACAAACAGCAATGAAATAAATGACCAGGTCATCTGTTCGTGATGTTGGTTGAGGGATGAATGTTGGCAAGGGCACTGGGAGAGCTCCCCTGTTCTTCCAATAATGCCATGGGATCGTTTATGTTCATTACAACAGTGACCAAACTTTAAAAAAAACATATTTCATTGCCTGCAAAGTGGATTGGGTGGTACTGAAGTTGTGAAAGGTTCTCTTAGAAATACAAGTTCTTTTTTCCTTTGGTGTGGGCTAGTTACAAGCAAGTCAGATAAAGCAGGGTTAAAGGATATTAGTGAACCAGTTGGATTTTTAACAACATTCCAGCAGCTTCCATGGTTATTTTATCTGGTGCTAACTTGCAAATTATTAGATTTATTGAATTCAATTTCAAAGCTTCTTGTGAAAATTTAGCTTGTGGCTATTGGGTTGCTTGTCTAGTACTGTAACCACTATACGACTGTACCCGCTAACTTAGCTGGATATGTACCAGGAGTCATAGTCTTGGTGCAAATCAAACAGCAGCACAGGCACTTTGAGTCCATGGAAGGAATTAAGGAAAATCTAGAAAACATTCTGATAATTGTCAGAAACCAAGGCTGATTCTGCATAAAGAGATTTTAACTGAAATTTCTGGCTAGTTAAGCTACTTTTGCAGAAACTTACTAACCAAAATTGAACTCCAGTCTTCAGTTACGTTTATTCCAAATGACATTGTGGCTCTTAAGCATTGTTAAAGGATCCAAATCTCTGTCTTGCCTTGGCCACTGGAGTTAGTGATGTATTTCTCAACACTTGTGCAGCCTTTTCTTCAGTCATCAATTACCACATCTAGATAACCTTCAACATAGATCATTTTTCTGAATCTAGTGCAGAGCGCATGTGCATTCTCTCTTGACGAGTTCGTTGCTTAGATTTTATTTGAGAATTAAACCTGTCAATTTAAATGTCTTTGTCTCCAAGAAGCCCTGTTGTGAGGCCATGGCCTGAATGATCATCATATCCTGACGTTCCAGGATTTTCTTTCCCAAGCTCCTTGTGTTCTGTCACAAATTTGGTTTGGGGAGGCCATGATCTGTTCTCATCAGACCTGGTTCTCGTGGATAGAGACTCCTTTGGTTACTGAACAGACTCAACATGTCGCCGATTGCTTTGTAATTTTTTTTTGTTCTCTGGATGTGGGCAGCGCTGACAAAGCTGCAGTTACTTTCCATCTCCAGTTGCCCTGAGAAGGTGCTGGTGGGCTTTCTCCTTGAACTACTGCAGACTTTGAAATGACGATTCTCCCACAGTAGTTTTCGGGAGGCAATTCCAAGATTTTGATCGTGACTATGAAGGAACGTGGCTTTATGTCCAAGTTGGGATGGTATGTAACTTGGCAGGGAACTTCGAGGTGATGGTGTCCATGGTCTTGCTACTCTTGTTCTCGGTCATGTAATGATCCTCATAAGGATGATTTTCACAAACTTTTAAACGGAGAAATCCCCGTTGTCTTGGAACCAAATCCAAACATGTGGAGTCAATTCCATCTGAAGCAGCCAAGCAAGCCATCCAGTTGTAAATAGCCGCTACAAAGTTCATTAATAAGATGTTTTGGCGACGACCCAAGTATCATATTAGGATAAGACTACGGCTATCTAAGCTCAGTCAACCCTGCAGAATACTCCTCATTAACATCCAAGGGGTGGTGCCCAAGTTGGGAGAGCTGTCCCACAAACTAGTCAAGCAACCACCTGATTGACAGATTTGTACTTAACAGAATACATCAGCCAGAATTCGAGATTTCTCCATCACCATCCCTAGGTATGCCACTGAAGGGAGAGAGCCACCAGAGGTGAGGGCACAGTGGCATACAGTCAGGTGGGAATGGCCTTGGGTGTCCTCAACATTGTCTATGGACCTCATGAAGTCTCGTGGCTTCAGGTCAAACATAGTCAAATAAACCACCTGCTGATCATATCCTACACCCCCCTCAACTGTTCATTCAACACTCATCCGTATTGAACATCACTTGGAGAAAGCTCTAGGTAGGGAACTTCAGTGTCCACCACCAAGAGTGGCAAAATATTACAGTCACTGATTGAGCTGACTGACTCCTGTAGGGTGTATCTGCCGGCCTGTGCCCACGTCAGGTGATAAGGGCACCAACACGGGGATCTCATGCTCACTGACACGTCTGTCCATGTTAGCATTGATATAAGTGATCAAATGACATTCACAGTATGTTACAGTGCAGAAGGTGGCCATTCGGCCCATCGTGCCTGTGCCTGAACTCTAATTTGAAATAGCTGTCAAATTAGTCCCATTTACCTGCTCTTTCCCCATAGCCGTGTAAATGTTTTCATTTCAAGTATTTGTCCAATTCCCTTTTGAAAGTTATTGTTGAATCTGCTTCCACCACCCTTTCAGGCAGAACAATCCAGATCATAACAACTGCTTTAAAAAAAAATGTTTCCTCACGTCAGCTCTGGTTCTTTTGCCAATCACCTTAAATCTGTGTCCTCTGGTTACCGACCTTTCTGCCACTGGAAACAGTGTCTCCTTATTTACTCTATCAAAACTGTTCGTGATTTTGAACACCCCTATCAAATCCCCTCTTAACCTTCTCTGCTCTAAGAACAACTCCAGCCTCTCCATATAACTGAAGTCCCTCATTCCTGGTACCATTCTAGTAAATCTTTTCTGCACCCTCTAAGGCCTTCACATCCTTCCTAAAGTGTGGTGCCCAGAGTTGAACGCACTACTCCAGCTGAGACCTAACCAGTGTTTTATAAAGGTTTAGCATAACTTCCTTGCTTTTGTACTCTATGCCTCTATTAATAAAGCCCATCTGCTTTTTTAACAGCCTTCACAACTTGTCCTGTACCCCCTTTAAAATTGTACCATTTAGTTTATCTTGCTTCTCCTCATTCTTCCTACCAAAAGGCATCACTTCACACTTCTCTGCATCAAATTTCATCTGCCATGAGTCTGCCCATTTCACCAGTCTGATTATGTCCTCCTGAAGTCTTTTACTATCCTCCACATTGTTTACATTTCCGCATTTCGTGTCATCTGCAAAACTTTGAAATTATACTCTCTATACCCAAGTCCAGGTCATTAATGTATATCAAAAAGAGCAGTGGTCCAAATATTGACCCCTGGGAAACACCACTGTACTTCCCTCCAGTCTGAAAAACAACCGTTCACCACTACTCTCTGCTTTCTCCCTTAGCCAATTTTGTATCCACGCTTCCACTGTCTCTTTAATTTTGCTTACAAGTCTATTATGTAGTACTTTATCAAATGCCTTTTGAAAGTCCATATGCACATCAACCATACTGCCCTCATCGACCCTTGTGAAGACTTAAGTTTTGTTTCCACTGTGAGGATATCTTCTGTCATGTAGTGGTACGATCACTATGCTATATGGCATAGACTAAGGACCGATCTAGCAGCCCAAAACTTGGCATCTATGAGGTGCTGTGGGCCATCAGAAATAGCAGAATTGTATACCATCATAATCTGCACCTTAATCGTCTGGCATATCCCTCATTTCTTGATTGCCATCAAGCCAAGAGACCAATCGTGGTTCATTGTGTGGTAGGAGCAGTGCCAGGCATACCTTACAATGAGGTACAAAATTAGTGAAACTACTGCACAGGTCCTGGATAACATTCAGACTTAGTTTGACAAGTGTAACAAAATTAAGTTGTTTGTTAGACTAGGAAGTTTGGTTAGCTAAGCTAAGTTGGTTAAGAGCCGCCAGGAAAGGTAAAAGCTCATTATATTCATTATTGCCTCTTGGATTGTTATGCAAAAATTTCTCTTGATTTCCTTTGCAGGGCAGTAATTTGTGCCCCTGCATAATATTCTTGACCAGATTGCTCAAGATAATTAACAATTTGATGCTCTTCAAATTTTTTGAAGAGGTGACTAAAGTAGTGGACAGGGGAATGTCAATAGATGTTATTTATATGGACTTCCAGAAGGCATTTGATAAAGTCCCACATAAGAGACTGTTAGCTAAGATAGAAGCCCATGGAATCGAGGGAAAAGTACGGACTTGATTAGGAAGTTGGCTGAGCGAAAGGCGACAGAGAGTAGGGATAATGGGTAGGTACTCACATTGGCAGGATGTGACTAGTGGAATCCTGCAGGGATCTGTCTTGGGGCCTCAATTATTCACAATATTTATGAACAACTTAGATGAAGGCATGGAAAGTCTCATATCTAAGTTTGTCAATGACACAAAGATTGGTGGCATTGTAAGCAGTGTAGATGAAAACATAAAATTACAAAGGGATATTGATTGATTAGGTGAATGGGCAAAACTGTGGCAAATGGAATTCATTGTAGGCAAATGTGAGGTCATCCACTTTGGATCAAAAAAGGATAGAACAGGGTACTTTCTAAATGGTAAAAAGTTAAAAACAGTGGATGTCCAAAGGGACTTCGGGGTTCAGGTATATAGATCATTGAAGTGTCATGAACAGGTGCAGAAAATAATCAATAAGGCTAATGGAATGCTGGCCTTTATATCTAGAGGACTGGAGTGCAAGGGGGTAGAAGTTATGCTGCAGCTATACAAAACCCTGGTTAGACCGCACCTGGAGTACTGTGAGCAGTTCTGGGCACCGCACCTTCGGAAGGACATGTTGGCCTTGGAGGGAGTACAGCGTAGGTTTACTAGAACGATACCCAGACTTCAAGGGTTAAGTTACGAGGAGAAATTACACAAATTTGGGTTGTATTCTCTGGAATTTCGAAGGTTAAGAGGTGATCTGATCGAAGTTTATAAGATATTAAGGGGAACAGAAGGGGTGGATAGAGAGAAACTATTTCCGCTTGTTGGGGATTTTAGGAGTAGGGGGCACAGTCTAAATATTAGAGCCAGACCTTTCAGGAGTGAGATTAGAAAACATTTCTACACACAAAGGGTGGTAGAAGTTTGGAACTCTCTTCCGCAAACGGCCATTGCTGCTAGCTCAATTGCTAAATTTAAATGTGAGATAGATAGCTTTTTGGCAACCAAAGGTATTAAGGGATATAGGCCAAAGGCAGGTATATGGAGTTAGATCACAGATCAGCCATGATCTTATCAAATGGCGGAGCAGGCACGAGGGGCTGAATGGCCTACTCCTGTTCCTATGTTCAGCTCCAGGCTGACCTTAGATTTAGTTTGAGTTTATCTCCTACATTGTTGTACTAATTGACTTGGATGAGCAACTTTCAATATGGTCTTACTAACTCTTTGTTGTGCAACCTCTGCTTAAAAAGTTTTTTTTCCCCCTTGTACCATTCCATTTTCTCTCAAAGATGCAGCTTTTCAATTTGTGCATTTACTTTCTATCAGCCTCCTACCTTTGTTGAATAAAGTGAGATGCAAGATCATACATGCAATCTCGTCTCAGATAATCTAGTATTCCTGATGTGGAGATGCCGGTGATGGACTGGGGTTGACAATTGTAAACAATTTTACAACACCAAGTTATAGTCCAACGATTTTTATTTGAAATCTTGTAGATTTCAAATAAAAATCGTTGGACTATAACTTGGTGTTGTAAAATTGTTTACAATCTAGTATTCCCACTGCCCTATCCAATTATGGGGGGAATCTTGACTGGGTCTATTACATTTAGTTTTTCAATTGTAAACAATTTTACAACACCAAGTTATAGTCCAACGATTTTATTTTTAATCCCACAAGCTTTCGGGGGCTTTCCCCTTCCTCAGGCGGTGTGGAAGTGACAATTTCGAATCCTTCGCATTTTAAGATCACATAACAAAGCCTGGTGATTACTGCCCGTTGCCAAGGCAATCACAGTGAGCAGACAGAAAGGTGTCATCTAAAAGGCCACTGAATATACAACCCCCCAAAAAAAAAGGAAAAAAAAGAAAAAAAAAAGAAAAAAGAGAGAGAGAGACAGAACGAAGACAGTCAATGACCCGTTATATTAAAAACAGATAACATTTGTTCGCTGGTGGGGTTACGTGTAGTGTGACATGAACCCAAGATCCCGGTTGAGGCTATAACTTGGTGTTGTAAAATTGTTTACAATTGTTAACCCCAGTCCATCACCGGCATCTCCACATCATTTAGTTTTTCAGTAGTGTCTGTATACCCAACTGTTTTAGGAGATGATGCCTGTTTCAGCCTTATGTCTTCAAATATTTTAAACCTTCCCAAATTTTTATATAGCAATACTCCTTTTTGTTTTGTGGGGTTTTTTTTCTTTGTTCGTATAATTTCAATAGAAAACCGGTATTTAAGCAAATTAGTGTATCAATAGCCTTGTTGTCATTTCTTTGGCAGAGGCGACAAATTCTTTCTCATGCATATAGATAAGAGCTTTGCTGTTAAAATATTGCCTCCAGTTGAAAGTACTGAAGCTGATTCATGATTTTAGGGCTCATCGTTATTAGTTAAATATGGGGCGTATCAGCTTTAAAAATATACCCTTATCTTAAACTGTAGTTTCACACAGTAAATGTTGCTGTGAAACCATTATTTAACCCACAGAAAGTTTTGAGCCACAAGCTGACACCCCAAGGACAAAATAAATTGGCTGAGTGTTGTGTTCTCTACAGGTCATTATGCAGGGGCGCGGCATAGCATTACCAGGCCAGATGGGCCGAGGGCGCATGATGCAACATAAACAGAATCTGCGAGTGGTGGAATGCAGACCTCAACCATGTGTGGTGTCAATTGAAGGGCTTTCTTCTTCAACCACTGATTTCCAGTTGAAAAACCTGCTGATGTCAGTTGGACCTATTCAGGTAGGTGACCCCTTACGTGCATTTTTTAGCACACAAATTATTGTAAGGCTTATTTTTAAATCATTTTTGATCTAAGCTGTTCAGTTTAATCTATGAACCTAAAGTTCTATTGAAGTGTACTCTTTTTATAATTGGTAAATATTACCTTGTTGGATTAAATGATAATAGGGAACATGGTAATGAGCGATCACTATCATTTGAAATTGTAGCATCTTCTAGTATATTTCATGATATGCAAGATTTGCATTAGCATACAGCTTTTTACATTGATTGCAGTTTTCTCTAATGCACAGATGGCAGTGGCTTGTCCTAGCTTGTCACCCTCATTGACAGAGGTGTCTGTGATTTGGATGTGGATTGCTATGCATCACCCAAATTCCCCTCAATCATTTCCCTTCATTCTTCACACTTTCCTGTCTCCTTTGTCTTGCAGTCTTTGCCCTTGGCTACCTGTTCAGCTCAACAGGCTTCTCGGGTAGTTCCCTAATGTCGTGTTTAGAACAAATATATATAGTTCCTGCTATAACCAGTAAAGCTTTCATATTGAAAAGTGCATTAAAAAGTAAATGGAACAAATTGTTGCAAAACATTTAGCAAATTTTGTAATGTATTAACAAAATAAAATGTTTCTTTTGTCCTCTACAATATACCACGGAGTAACACACCACTTAAGGTGCATTTACACTAAGTATAATGTCATCGTGAAGCAGCATAACTTTGCATTAATGTTAACAGCTTGTAGTGTAAATCCGAAATAATGGCCTGATCTCACTCTGAAGTGAAGCAGAATGAGACTCTCTTTCCCCACCCTCACTCCTACAGTGGAGTCTCATTCTGCTTCACTCCAGAATTTTGCGGGACTCTAGACTACAACTTATCTTTTCAATCAAGCTATCAGCCACTTCTCCTAACTCTCCCATTAAGGCTTTGGTACTTGTTACTTCATTTTATTTTTTTCATGTTCATTTTTCCCCCTTCCCCGGTGCTGTGCCTTGGGACATTTTCTACTTTAAAGGTGTTTTATAAATGCAAGTTGCTGTGCCTCTGTTAAGTGAATATTTTAAGAACATTCCAGTATCATTACATAAGTGCTGTATAAGTCCAAAAAGCAAATTACTGCCGATGCTGGAAATCTGAAGTAAAAACTAAATGTTTCCGGTGCTGGAAACATTCAGCAGGTCAAACAGCATCTGTGGAGAGAGCAAAGTAGCGTTAACGTTTCAGGTCTTATGACCCTTCGTCAGAGCTCCATGTGTAATAAGTCGGAGACAGAGACAGTTGCTGAGAAAAGGGATGTGGCTGTGAAAGTGAGTTTTAGCGAACACTATATAAATTCCAGTTGTTTAGTGAATGCTTGGGAAAAAAATTCTAGTATCATTACATATTCAGAATAAATTAATTAAATTAAGAGACTGAAGGATTCATTTTAAACCAGTTGGCAATTACCTCCGAGAAAAGGAATGTCATGACTGGCCTGATGCATTGATACTATTCAGGGGTTTGAATAACTCCCATTACCTCCATCACTCTGGGTCAAGTCCTCTAAGTGAAACTAGGATGAACAAATTACATGGATTCTTACGAGATCAATTTTAATCCCTTTCTACCAAGCCTTCAGCTAAGTCCATAATATCCTAATAGGTCCAAGTTTCAGTTAGTAAAATCTTTCCACAAGGACCTTTTGAACCCAGTTTCCCCCGATGAATCTTAAAAACCTGGATGCACTTGGATACAAATAGTACCATGAAAATATTTTACAGGCTTATACTGTGAAAATTTTAGACATAGTTAGATGAACTGTAAAAATATTGAGGAATCGTGTGTTACAGATTGAGAACGCTGGATAGATGGGCAGACTTTTTTTCTTCCGTTTTAAGTGGCATAATAAAACATTGACAGAGATAACTAACAAAAAACAGGTGCCTTGTGCAATTGGTCCTGATGGTTGGATGGGAGCACAAAGGCTTGGAGAAAATGTATCTGGGTACCAATGGGAAACTGTTGTCCTCTGGGTAATGCATGCTTCAGCAATCCTGATTTAGTAGCAGTGGTTAATTGTGTTTAAAATTCTGTGTACGAGGGACAGTAATGATGCAATGCAAAAGGATTGCAACAAACTTAATTGGGAGAGAGTTCTACAGGCAGAAGAAGCAGTGTTTGTTTTTATGCAGGAATTCTCTCTGGACTTTTGAGATCAATACAGAATATTGGTGTGCAGCTGCAGCAGCTCTCTGTTCCCGGCTTAAACATGGAGGTCTGTCTTATTCATTAGGATCGTTTCTGCTACTGTTCCAGCTATAATCTTCCGATAATATCCATGAGCAATTGTCATTAGGCGATGCTGTCTGACAGGCATGCTTGGTTTAGAGCTTCTCTTCTGACAGCTGGACCATAATTTTGGATTCATCAGTGATGTTAGTTATCTGGGAACAAAGTTGAAGAATTTCTCAACATAAACAGGACCAGTAAGTCATAAAGGATACTTGGATATACTCCCGAAGACAAATTTCACAAGGGCCAAAAGGCCATCTGAGTTTTTCTAAGAGTTCCTTTTGCATTGCATCATTACTTTCTCTGCATAGTTTAAATGTCCTTTTCCAGAGCCCAGTTCACACACAATCCAACTTCAAAGGAACAAGCCTCTCTGTGATTTCCTGATTGGTGACTGCATTGGCATCTTTGAACATTTCCTGAGCTGCCTGTGTTTTTGTAAAGATTTCATTTCAAGTGGAAAGCAAATCTTAGTACAGTCCCCACCACTTGTACTGACCTCGCTTATCACTGACTGCCGCTTAAATCGGGAAAATGGCGTGAACCATTTGTCATCACCATAGATGTCAATTATAAAGGCGGCACTTAAAACTTATTGAGCGTGTCAGCTATTTTGTTCAGTTATTTACCGACTTTTTCAAAGCCGATTTTTTTTTTTTTACGGCCGCATCCAATCAACATCTCACTTTGCAGATGTTCGAACCACAGAGACATAAGTAGAACTAAGACTATGTAACAGAGGTTGACCTGATCTCACGTTCAATGTATCAGCTGATTGAAGCTGTCTGAAGTCTCCACAGCCTCCTGTAATTATTAAGTTAACAGTGCAAATAGCTTCAGGCAGCTTCAATCAGCTGTTCACACTAACGACTACGAGAGGCAATCGGAAAGTGAAGCTGCTCAAAGTCTCCAATCAGCTGATACGTTCAACGTGAGATCAGGTCAGCCTCTGCCACAATGTCTTGGTTCATTCAAATAGATTTACGTGCCCCCGCGTATAGTGGGCAAATCATGTTCGCACGAACGTGCCCACTATATGCGGTGAGGACTGTATTAACTCAAAACAGTGTACTTAAAAAGGTATAGAGTATTTGTAGCTAAACCAACCAAGTTATTTAAAAGATTTTTATTAACAGTGGCCCAAAGAAGTTTTTTGAAAAACTTTACATAAAGAAACTTGCAATTATATAGCACTTTTCGCCATGAGATAGGAGCAGGGATAGGCCATTTGGCTCTTTGAGCCTGCTCTGCCATTTAATGAGATCATGGCTGATCTGATTTTTACCTCAACTCCACTTTCCCGCCTTTTCCCCATATCCTTTGACTCCCTTGCTGATCAAAATTCGCTACTTCAGGACTCCCCAAAGTGCTTCACAGTTAATGACTTACTTTTGAAGTGTAATCACTGATCGTTGTATAGGTGAAGTAATATATGAACTGCACATTATTAGGCAGACTGTACATTATTGATGTCCATATGGTGGCCCATGCACGCACTGCTGTGCCACCATGCATGCAGCCACTCAATTGCGCACATAGTTACTTGCTGACCAGATTTTGTAATGTTTTAAAATTATCTTTTCCTATCTGGAACTTGATCCTTAATTATTTCCTCTTCAGACATGAAATAGTTCGCCTACATTCACTTCTGAACTCATACATGAGAAATGGCCCCCTTGGATGAGGTATTGAGAAAGAGGAGAGAACTGAACATGGGAAAAATTTTCTGCACTTATTGAGAATATATATTTCTTAGAAAAAAAATGAAACTGTCATTGCCTTTTAATCACTCTATCCGCACTCCCAGTCAAGAACATCCATTTCGAACAATATGGGGTAGAATTTCCACTCGTTTATGCTGGTAATATCAGTGCAATCCAGGCGAAATCAAACGAACCTGCACAAAAGATCGGGAAATTTTAAACGAGAGTTACGCCCAAAGCCACTTAGGTTCGTGTCTTCAGCAATCTTTTACGCTGGTTTAAGATTCAGTTTGCCCGGATCAGGGCCTGCCCACAAAACCGGCCACACCCCCTGGTCGCAATTGCGAGATTCTGCCGATTGTGCTGGTTAGGGAAGACTCTTCAAATTGCGCTCATTTTCTTAGGCGCACAGGCACTAGTGGGCATGTTTTAAAAGTTTTTCATATTAAAAAATATTTAATTTACTAAGAAACTAACACCAATGAAACTATTAAATGGTTCAGTATAGTTTTTTTTAGCCATTTACAGTGATTTTAAATCGGTTTACTCGCTGGTGGGGGACTCTTATTAAAATGCTTATTTTTGGTGATAATCCCATTTTCAGCTGTATTAATAAAACTCCAGGTTACCACTCTTAAATACATCAATGAATAGTTTTTAAGAGAAAAAATGGATTATGTTCTGTTACGTTGTCCGATTGCACTGGGTCATGAAGATTTTACGTGTGTGATTATGCAAATGATTTTATTGGAAAATTGAACTGTAACCCAACCAGCGCAATTTTGAGCACAATTTCCTGATTGCGCCCAAAGCGGAAACTCTACTATTTATTTATTAGCCCTTTTTAAACAACAATCAGTTCATTTTGCCACTATTTATTCCAGCAAAACTTGTCAGCTTGCCTTGCATGCAAAATCAAGTTGCCATTAGATTTAGGTGATTAAGCTGTTATTTTAATATTTATTTTTAAAAATTCAATTATTGATTTAAAAAAAATTGTGTTAGACACAAACATCAGTTTCATGGCTTACACCACCCATGACTAATTTGAGCAATGACTCCAACTATACCTAAAGATGACCAACTTTGAGAGTGCTCAAAAATACAAAGCAGTAACCTTTTTTAAAAAAATGCTTTGTTGTTAAGAGGCACCTGTATAAAGTAGGATTCTCCACTATGTGAAAACATTAGACAGAGTTGCATGAATAAAAGTACATTTTTCTTTTTTAAATCTGGTTTGAATGTTTTTGTTCTCAGCCCTCAAGTCTTTTGATGATGGTTTGTTACATGTGATCAGTCTGTTTTTCAGTGTTCTTCAGATCGATGGACATTAGTTATTTCAGAAAGCACAAATTTAAGCACTTGATACATGTTTGGAGAAAGCTTTAGAAGTTGGAATTTTGTTCTGTATGTCATGTAACAATGGGAGCTGATATGATCAGGACTGAGGGAATTTAGACAACTGAAATCTGAGCATATTTGTACAGCATTAGTTCTGAACTTGTGAAGGCCAATGGTAATTTCTGCTGGACACATTTTCTCCTGATGTTTATTAGGGATCTGTTTTAATTCCTGCTTTTTTTTGTGCGTAGCACTATGCAGCTCTTTCTTTGTTGCAGAGACTACATCATCCAGTTAATCTGTTAATTGTGAAATAAGTCCCTCATATCCATTCATTAATGTTGGCCGTTGGTTGATCTTCCCATGAATTAAACAGTAAATTCAGTTTAACAAATAAATTCAGCATTTGCATTTAAACTACTTATTGAAGTATTTGAATTATCCAGAGTCAAAATGTCAATTATTGAGAGTAATTCTTGGTAATTTTTTTCCAGGAAGGGGCATCTGATGAATATTAACATTCAAAAATTGCTTGCAAAATGAAAATTATTGCATGTTTGGTGTGTGTGACATCTGCTGCATTTGGATTGTTACAGGTTTCTATTTGGCATGCCTTGATGGGTTGGATTAAAATATGCCTGTGTGCACTAGGTATAGTGAAATTGTGCACCATTCTTTATAAATATGATTGATTTGCTACAGCGACCATGTAGGAAACTATATCCCACTATGTTCTCATTGTTCTGGTCCTTTTAAAATGAACTAACTGTTTTCAGAACTTTTTACAGAATGAGGCCATTCAGCCTATCCTGTCTATGTTGGTTCTTGGTTAGAGCAGTCCAAAACTGATACCACTGCCCTGCGCTCTCCCCATAGCCCAGTATCTTCAAATGTTTATCTACTCTTCCCTTTAAAGGTGCAATACCTCGACTACTCCCAGTGGGAAGGCATTTCATTCTCAAACCAGTTTTTCCACAAGGGAATGTTTTCTTACCCCTTCATTCTCTTAATGACTATTTTTAAAATTGTTGACATCTCGTTACTCATTCCCTCAACTAGAAGAATAATTCTTCCTCTATTCATCCTATCAAAATCCTTCATAATTTTCAAAACCTATATTAAATCTCCTCCTCGCATTCTCTGCTACAATGAAAATAGTGCTAATGAAGAAACAAAAATTAATAAACTTGCATTTATATAGACATCTCAAAGTGTTTCATAGCCAATGCTTTTGATGAGTAATCATTGTTGTTATGTAGGCAAATACAACAGCCATTTTGCATACAGCCATGTCCCAGAAACAGCGATGAGATAAATGACCAGTTAATCTGTTCTGGTACTGTTAGTCGAGGGATACATGTTAGCCAGGACATCAGGGAATGCTCTTGCTCCTGTTCAAATAGTGCCATGGGATCTTTTACATCCTCTCTCAGACAAAGTTATGCTCTTTAATTACCTACTCACTGACCAGTTGAAATAGTTTCTCCCAGGTTACCTCATCAAAACCCCTCAATTTTGAACACTTCTGTCAGATCTCCTCTTAGCTGCCTTTGCGCCAATGAAAAAAGCCTCCGTTTCTCTAGTCTCTCCTCATAAGTAAAGGCTCCCATTCTTGGTATCATCAGTGAATCTCTTCTGCATCCTCCTTGGTCTTGACACCTGATTAACTAACATTCGTGCCAGACAAGTGCCAGGCAATGACCATCTCCAACAAGAGAGAGTCTAACCACCTCCCCTTGAGATTCAACAGCATTACCATCACCGAATCCCCTACCATCAACATCCTGGGGGTCACCATTGACCAGAAACTTAACTCAACCAGCCACGTAAATATTGTGGCTACAAGAGCAGGTCAGAGGCTGGGTATTCTGCGGCGAGTGACTCACCTCCTGACTCCTGAAAGCCTTTCCACCATCTACAAGGCTCAAGTCAGGAGTGTGATGGAATACTCTCCACTTGCCTGGATGAGTGCAGCTCCAGCAACATTCAAGAAGCCCGACACCATCCAGGACAAAGCAGCCCACTTGATTGGCACCCCATCCACCACCCTAAACATTCACGCCCTTCACCACCGGCACACAGTGGCTGCAGTGTGTACCATCCACAGGATGCACTGCAGCAACCCGCCAAGGCTTCTTCAACAGCACCTCCCAAACCCATGCCCTCTACCACCTAGAAGGACAAGGGCAGCAGGCACATGGGAACAAAAACCACCTGCACATTCCCCTCCAAGTCACACACCATCCCGACTTGGAAATATATCGCTGTTCCTTCATCGTCGCTGGGTCACAATCCTGGAACTCCCTACCTAACGACACTGTGGGAGAACCTTCACCACACGGACTGCAGCATTCAAGAAGGCGGCTCACCACCGCCTTCTCAAGGGCAATTAGGGATGGGCAATAAATGCTGGCCTCGTCAGCGACGTCCACATCCCATGAATGAATAAAAAAAAATAAGGTACCCAAAACCAGACACTATTCTAATTGCAGCATAACCAATGATTTCTATAGGTTTAACATTACTACTTTGCTTTGTACTCTATGTTGCTATTGATAAAACGTAGGATTCCGATCCGAAAAACAGAGAATTAAGATAAATGGATGTTGAAATGAGAGAAGGTTTGGAAGTGATTTATTCCAGGGGCCAGTGCTTGGTCATTTTTGTTCTTTGTGTGTGTGTGAATAGGGAACACAATCTCAATTTTTGACACTGCAAAAGAGATTTGGCAAGCAGTGAGGGGAACTGTGAAAGACTTCAGGAAGACAGAATTGGCATGTTAGCAGAATGGACTGACAGACAGGTGGCAGATGCAATTTATTGTGGATGAGAGTGAGATAAATTTTGGGAGGTAAAACAATGAATGGGAGTATACACTCAATGTAAAGATGCTTAAGGATATGGATGAACAAGAGACTTAGGGGTTTGAATGCTTCATTTCCTGAAAGTGTGAAGAGTTTTACAAAGAGGGACATAGAGCAGGTGAGTTTAAAAAAAAGTAATACATTTATATATTGGTTAGGCCACAGTTGTAGGTCTTGTGTGCAGTTTTGGGTGCTCCATTATATAAAGCAGTGTTGTCCAATAGAAATTGCTGACAAGCCACATGCATGGCTACTGCGATACATGTACTACTTTTAGCGGAAAACGCCCCTCACATGATAGAGGTAAATGTACTTCACACGTATATCTACTTAACACTTCTGTCACCATTCAGTGCAATCTTTGTTTCACCAAAGCTTGGAATTCTGCCGTGAATTTAATCAGACACAGTACAACTTAGTGCAGCGTCTAGGTTTTCGCCCAGCAGTTGCAAGCGATACTTGACTTCGTCAGAGTGATTGTTGAGGATGTTGACTCTCGCAGCGAGTTGTGCCAGGCCCACCCCTGCTCTCCATCCAGAATGTGTTTGGATGCCACTTGCCATGACGTGCCCTGTTGGAGCTGCTCGTAATTGGGTTTGCTTTCGTCTGCTGGCATGGAGTGGTTGGTCGAGTTCACCAGTGTCAGCTCCCCTCTCCATTTTTGCTAGCTAAGGATATTAGGGGATATGGAGCCAAGGCGGGTGGATGGAGTTAGGATACAGATCAGCCGTGATCTCATTGAATGGTGGAACTGGCTTGAGGGGCTGAATGGCCTACACCTGTTACTAGGTTCAGTACAATGTTGCTGGTGTTTCCATGGTGCTGAAGTTTAGCGTTTTCACCCTGGTTACACCATTTTAGCTGATAATCAATAAGAACTAACCAATGAAGTAAAGCACACACAATAATCAAAAAGCACTTGCACACTGCTTTTCATCTTGTGCACAAAAAGGCTAAAGTACACATGCATATGCCGTGCGAATGAGTATTAAAATCACATGCCCAACGACGGTGTCTATTATTCATTTTTATTTATCAATGCAATTCTCCACATCTGGAATCCCAATTAGCCACATGTGGCTAGTGGCTAATATATCGGACAACACCGATACAAGGGCTATTAAAGCCATAGAGAGCGTACACTGTAGATTCACCAGCTTGATGCCTTGGGAAACTATAATTGAGATGATGTGGTCCTGGAACTATTTCCAATGGAGCAGAGAAGGCTGAGGAGATTTAATAGATAGTTTTGAAATTATGAAAGATTTTAGTAGGGTGAATAGGGAAAGACTGTTTCCTCTGGGGCATCATTTATGAGGGGAGTCATCAGTTTAAAAATTGTCAGAGTAGGGAGATTACACGGAGGATTGTTGGAACAAAGAATGCTTTGCCACAGGGAGTAGTTGAGGCAGAGACCATCGAATCTTCTCATATAATCATGGAATGGTTACTGCACAGAAGGTGGCCATTTGGCCCATCGAGCCCATGTAGTCTAAGGGAAAATTTGATAAATATTTGTAGAAGAGCATGATACGGGGCTATGAGGAGAATGCAGGGCAAAGGGGTTAGTTTTGGATTGCTGTAGCACAGACACAATTGGCCGAATAGCCTTGTTCTGTGTTGTACTCTTCTCTGGTTCTCCCTATGTAGTCTATTCTTAATTTGAAGTTGCTTGTTTTAAATTATCTGATGATTTGAATTTTTCTAATCACTAAATTAATTGTTCCTGTGTTTTGTATTACTTAATTTGACTTATTGTACTTATTAAATGCCCTTTTTAAAAAGAACACTTCATTTTTGCTTTAATCTCTCTCTCTCTCTCTCTCTCTCTCTCTTTCCCCCCCCCCCCCACCCCCCATCCATTTTCAATGTGACCTTAATTACGTGTTAATGTGTGTAGGTACAGCATTATTTGGGTTCCTACCAGGATCTGTTGAAGGGACAGATAAGACCAATTTTTCCAGTTAGACAGGACGTGCTGAATCTTATAGTGAATAGTTTACCTTTTAATTTGTGTTTGCAACAAAGAATGCTTCTAGGTTTATGTCTCCAGTTGCTTCTCAAAAAAAAATTCCCCTGCTGCACACGTACAGAATGATCACTCATAGTCAATTATGTTTTTTAATTGCACAAACTTTAAGCAGAAGATTTGTCACAAAGCCAAAATCTAATAAGTGCTGTCAAATAGTATTGTATTGCTATAACTCTTCGATAACCTAAGATTTTGTATCAGGAGTTGTGCATAGCTTCCTCATTAACACACACAGTATGAAATGCCTTCTATATAATGCACATTTTGTATGGCCTTCAGCTACTGCCTTCTTCAGAGGTCCTGCTCATTTTAATTATCCTGCTTGGTTGGTGAAAGGAGACGGATTTGTTTTAATCTGTTCATCTGTATGTGGAGACTTAATTTGCTACTGCACAACTTCAGAAATGTGTGGCCACATTTCAAACCAAGTTCGTTAGTGTGGTTTCCAAGCATAGGTTCTTCCAGAAATGGACAGCCATCTTTTTTGACTTAATTACAGGAGAGAGTTGGAGAGTACCAGTTAATGTGTTAATTTTTAAGAGATTCTGCTCACTGTAGTGTATGAGAGCAACATGTGCTTTGATACTGTTTGGGAGCTGTAATCTTGATATATTTTTCAAATGTTTTCTCTCCTGTCAGCAGTGGCTTCATACTGTTACTTTTTTCTACTGTGTGCCCCATTTGTCAATTCTATTTTGTAGCAACAACTCTTGCTTTTAATTTTGTCTTCCCACATTGGTTGAGAGTGTTCCAGAGAATAGAGTTGAAGCAGGTTTTTTTTATTCGCCCTGGGGATTTGGGCGTGGCTGGCAAGGCCAGTATTTATTGACCATCCCTAATTGCCCTTGAGAAGGGTGGTGAACTGCAGTCCATGTGGTGAAGGTTCTCCCACAGTGCTGTTAGGAAGGGAGTTCCAGGATTTTGACCCAGCGACGGCGAAGGAACGGCGATATATTTCCAAGTCAGGATGGTGTGTGACTTGGAGGGTAACGTGCAGGTGGTGTTATTCCCATGCGCCTGCAGCCTTTGTCCTTCTGGGTGCTAGAGGTCGTGGGTTTGGGAGGTGCTGTCAAAGAAGCCTTGGCAAGTTGCTGCAGTGCATCCTGTAGATGGTACACACTGCAGCCGCGGTGCACCGGTGGTGAAGGGAGTGAATGTTTAGGGTGGTGGATGGGGTGCCAATCAAGCGGGCTGCTTTTTCCTGGATGGTGTCGAGCTTCTTGAGTGTTGGAGCTGCACTCGTCCAGGCAAGTGGAGAGTATTCCATCACACTCGACTTGTGCCTTGTAGATGCCTTTGGGGATTCAGGAGGTGAGTTACTCGCCACAGAATACCCAGCCTCTGACCTGCTCTTGTAGCCACAGTATTTATATGGCTGGTCCAGTTTAGTTTCTGGTCAATGGTGACCCCCAGGATGTTGATGGTGGGGGATTTCGTGATGGTAATGCAGTTGAATGTCAAGGGGAGGTGGTTAGACTCTTTTTTGGACATGGTCATTGCCTGGCACTTGTCTGGCGCGAATGTTACTTGCCAATCATCAACCCTAACCTGGATGTTGTCCAGGTCTTGCTGCATGCGGGAACGTACTGCTTGATTATCTGAGGGGTTGCGAATGTAATTGAACACTGCAATCATCGGCGAACATCCCCATTTCTGACCTTATGATGGAGGGAAGGTCATTGATGGAGCAGTTGAAATGGTTGGGCACTGCCCTGAGGAACTCCTGCAGCAGTGCTCTGGGGTTGAGATGATTGGCCTCTAACAATCACTAGGTATGTGCTAGGTATGACTCCAGCCACTGGAGAGTTTTCCCCCTGATTCCTATTGACTTCAATTTTACTAGGGCTCCTTGGTGCCCACTTGGTTAAATGCTGCCTTGATGTCGAGGGCTGACATTCTCACCTCACCTCTGGAATTCAGCTCTCTTGTCCATGTTTGGACCAAGGCTGTAATGAGATCTGTAGCCGATTTGGTCCTGGTGGAATCCAAACTGAGCATCGGTGAGCAGGTTAGTAAGTGCCACTTGATAGCACTGTCGACGACACCTTCCATCACTTTGCTGATGATTGAAAGTAGACTGATGGGGCAGTAATTGGCCGGATTGGATTTGTCCTGCTTTTTGTGGACAGGACATATCTGGGCAATTTTCCACATTGTCGGGTAGATGCCAGTGTTGTAGCTGTACACTCAAGTCTTCAGCACTACAGCTGGGATGTTGTCGGGGCCCACAGCCTTTGTTGTATCCAGTGCACTCAGCCGTTTCTTGATATCTAGTGAAGTGAATCGAATTGGCTGAAGACTGGCTTCTGTAATGGTGGGGATATCTGGAGGCACTTCTGGCTGAAAATGGTTGCAAACGCTTCAGCCTTGTCTTTTGCACCAACATACTGGACTCTGCCATCATTGAGGGTGGGGATGTTTACAGAGTTGAAGGCTCTGCTACCAATGGTAGGGCAAAGGAGAGGGGGTGGGTTGCATAAAAGGCCAGTCAGAAGACTGAAGAGTGTGGGAGAGGACATAAGCCAGAAGGAGTTTGCAGAGATAGGGTGAAGCGAGTCTGGAGGGATTGGAAGATTATTTTAAATGAAATAAGTTGGGGGACAGGGAGCCATTGTAAATCATGAAGACAGAGGGTGAATTAATGTGGTTCAGGATCTGGACAGCTGAGTTTTGTACAGGCTGGAGTCTATAAAGGGTGGAGGTTGGGAGGTCAGCAAGGAATATGTAGGGGTAGTAGAATCTGAAAGAGACTAAAGCGTGGATAAGGGCTTCGGTAGCAAAAGGACTGAGCTAGGGGTGGAGGTGAGCAGTGTTGCAGAGGTGGAATTAAGTGGTCTTGGTGATGAATGGAATGTGGGGTTTGAAACTCCGTTCTCGATCAATTAGAATGCCAAGGTTTGGCAACTGTCTGATTCATACCGGCGCCGGCAGTCTCCAGGGAGAGCAGTGGAATCAATGGGGCAAGGGAATGGAGTTTATGGTGAGGACTGAAACCAATGGCTTTGATTTTCCCAATGTTCAGCTTGATGTCGGACAGGCATCCTGACAGCACGGAGGTGGTTATGGGGTCAAACAGGGTGGTAAAGGTACAGCTTTGTGGCATTGGCATACATATGTAAGCTGACGTCGTGCCTGCAGATAATATCACTGAGGGACAACATGTAGATGAGCAAGAGGAAGCAGCCAGCATAGATCTTTGAGGGACTCAGGTGACCGATGGTGCAAGGGTGGGAAGGGAAGTCTTTGTTGGAGATGCAATTGCCTGTGCAGCTTCAATACCTGAAAGCCAAAACTCCTTCAGCTGAATGTTTACAAAATTGAGGTTTTTCTGTTTCACTCCCGTCAGCACCTCAGCGCCTGGTGTAAATTCCATGAATCTCCTTGATGCCAGTATTGCCCAGATCTATCCCTATATCTCCTGTTCCGCTGCCCATTCTTTAGTCACCTTAATCATTTTAAGACTTGACTTCTCCAATGCTCTACTTGCTGACTTTTCAACCTCAAACTTCAACTCATCTATAAAACCACAGTCTGCATCTCACCCACAATAAGTCTCACGCTCCCAGTATCCATATCCAAGCTTCACTGGTTTCCCATGCTGCCTCCTGTTTTGCATCGATGCATGCTCCACTCCTCTTTACCCAAATTTCTCACTCCTTTGTCCCTTTGCTCCATGAATAGTGGCCTGCTTATTCAGCTGCTGTTTTAACCCTATGGAACACTCAGTTCCCTCCATCTTCCCCTGCTTTCAAAAGCCTCCTCAAAGTTCTCCTCTTGGGCAGACTTTCAATTTTCCCATCCTAGCCTCCATTCTTTTTAGCCTTTCCCTGTGCTCACCATATTGCTTTCCTCCTTATTGTGCACTGCTGGAAGATATCTTCTCCAGATGAGGCATACTAACTAAGTGCAACTTGTTGAGTCCAAAAAGTAAGGCAGTAATTATTCTTTGGACTGCAAAGACATCCCTTCCTGAAAATGAAGTCACTTTAGATAATTTCTGAGACTTCCAGTTTTTTGAGGACAAATGGTATACTTTAGTTAAAGCAGCTGGTTCCGTTGATTTAATTGTTGAGCGTTTTCACTCGTGAATTCCTTATTTGATAAGATTACAAATTACTCTATTCGTCGCGTACAGCTTAATGTAGAAAAATTAATTTGGGAGGTTATTTGGGGCAGAAGAGACAAAATAGCAGCTACAGAATATCCTTAAGCAAATTTGTTGCTATAATATCGAAAGGCGCGTGGAGGAATTATTATATGCTTAGTGCAAATTGCTTATGCAATTTTTTTTAATGGAACTTTTAAGTTCATCTGTTACCCAAAGATATCACATAACCCATGAGTTACTTTCCATGTCTGACAAATAGCATAGGGACACATTTGATAGAACCTGAAAGGAGGTGTTCCCTCATATGCATTTAAGTTTACTGTAAAATGTCTTTCACAGAAAGGTCTCCAGGTCACTATGCTAACTAACTCAAAAGTAGTTGCATTCAACTGCAAAAAAAATTTCTAAAATGCTAATGGCAGAAGAAGAAAGCTGTCGATATTCTGTTCCCACTTTGGTAATTTAATGAGCACTGGGTGTCAGACCTAATGTTTCTACTAATTACCCAGCACTAAATGAAAGACTGAGTGGGTAGTTAGGAACTCATAGACTACAGGAAAGTACCTCTAGTTCATAAAACGGAATAAAATATGCAAACAAGGCAATTGAATAATAAAATTATTGAGGGTTGGTAGCCCTAAGTGAGTAGTACAAACTTTTTTTTGGTGAAAGTCCATATAACGAGCTCCCCTGATGACTGAGTTTATCCAGTAAGTAACTGAGCCATATGGACTAGGAAGATCAAACCTAGCTTTTCAGATGGCAATAGAAGCACTAAAACTAGACTTAGTACACAGGGGAAGATGCCTCTTCTGACTGAATATCTCATCTAGAATCACTGTCGAGGCTTACAGATGACTAATGGCTGTTTCTGTATCATACTAGTGTCAATGGAACTCTACTTATAATTCATTAAGTTTTAAGTTCCAGTATGGCGTATCTGGTGCTCAACTGGTTTAGCCAACCATCGCAAGATTTGGCTGGACCACATCAAGTGCTATAGGAACATAGGAACATTGGAACTGGAGTAGGCCATTCAGCCCCTCGTGCCTGCTCCGCCATTTGATAAGATCCTGACTGATCTGTGATCCAGCTCCATATACCTGCCTTTGGCCCATATCCCTTAATACCTTTGGTTGCCAAAAAGATATCTATCTCACATTTAAATTTAGCAATTGAGCTAGTATTAATTGCCGTTTGCGGAAGAGAGTTCCAAACTTCTACCACCCTTTGTGTGTAGAAATGTTTTCTAATCTCGCTCCTGAAAGGTCTGGCTCTAATATTTAGACTGTGCCCCCTACTCCTAGAATCCCCAACCAGCGGAAATAGTTTCTCTCTATCCACCCTATCCGTTCCCCTTAATATCTTATAAACTTCGATCAGATCACCCCTTAACCTTCTAACTCTAGAGAATACAACCCCAATTTGTGTAATCTCTCCTCGTAACTTAACCCTTGAAGTCCGGGTATCATTCTAGTAAACCTACGCTGCACTCCCTCCAAGGCCAGTATGTCCTTCCGAAGGTGCGGTGCCCAGAACTGCTCACAGTACTCCAGGTGCGGTCTAACCAGGGTTTTGTATAGCTGCAGCATAACTTCTGCCCCCTTGTACTCCAGTCCTCTAGATATAAAGGCCAGCATTCCATTAGCCTTATTGATTATTTTCTGCACCTGTTCATGATACTTCAATGATCTATGTACCTGAACCTCTAAGTCCCTTTGGACATCCACTGTTTTTAACTTTTTACCATTTAGAAAGTACCCTGTTCTATCCTTTTTTGATCCAAAGTGGATGACCTCACATTTGTCTACATTGAATTCCATTTGCCACAGTTTTGCCCATTCACCTAATCTATCAATATCGCTTTGTAATTTTATGTTTTCATCTACACTGCTTACAATGCCACCAATCTTTGTGTCATCGTCAATCTTAGATATGAGACTTTCTATGCCTTCATCTAAGTCGTTAATAAATATTGTGAATAATTGAGGCCCCAAGACAGATCCCTGCGGGGCTCCTTAGTCACATCCTGCCAATGTGAATACTTACCCATTACCCCTACTCTGTCGCCTTTCGCTCAGCCCACTTCCTAACCAAGTCCGTACTTTTCCCTCGATTCCATGGGCTTCTAACATAGCTAACAGTCTCTTATGTGGGACCTTATCAAATGCCTTCTGGAAGTCCATATAAATAACAACCATTGACATTCCTCTGTCCACTACTTAAGTCACCTCTTCAAAAAATTCAATCAGGTTTGTCAGGCACGACCTACCTTTCACAAATCCATGCTGGCTCTCTCTGATTAACTGAAAATTCTCGAGGTGTTCAGTCACCCTATCCTTAATTTTAGACTCCAGCAATTTCCCCACAACAGATGTTAGGCTAACTGGTCTATAATTCCCCCGTTTCCCCCTCTCTCCTTTCTTAAAAAGCGGAGTGACATGTGCAATTTTCCAATCTAGAGGGACAGTTCCTGAATCTAGAGAACTTTGCAGATGCCCTAACTATAATCTTTCAATGTGCTCACCTACTTCCTTTAAAACCCAGGGATGGAAACCATCTGGTCCTGGGGATTTGTCTTTAGTGCTATTATTTTCTTCATTATTGTTGCTTTACTTATGTTAATTTTATCAATTCCCGATTCAATATTAGTTTTCTTGGGATTTCCAGCATGCTATCCTCTTTTTCTACTGTAAATACTGACGCAAAGTAATTATTCAACATGTCCGCCATTTCCCCATTGTCAATGACAATATCCCCACTTTCAGTTTTTAAGGGGCCAACACTGCTCCTGACCACCCTCTTTTTCCTAATGTAACTATGAAAGTTCTTTGTATTGGTTTTGATATCCCTTGCAAGGTTCTTTTCATACTTTCTTTTTGTAGCTCTTACTATCTGTTATCTTACTATCGGGCCTCGATTTCCTCTGCCAAAACTACCCACTACTCTTTCCCCACTTCCCTGCAGTATTGGTTTAAATCCTTCCCACTGCTCTATTTACCATACCTTCAAGGACATTGGTGTAGTTTTGGATTACGCGAGTGCTGTCACTTTGGTATAGCCTTCCCTTTTTCCAGAAATCGCTCCAACACTCCAAGAATGCGAACTCATCTCTCCTACAGCAGCCTTGCAGCCATGCATTGACTTTCCTACTACTCTTCTTAACATGTCCAGCATGTGGCACAGGAAGCAACCTGGAGATTACCACCCTTTTGGGTCTTGTTCGTAAATCTAATGCCTAGCTGCTTAAACTCTCTCTGCAAGACTTGAAATGTACTTCTGCCTATGTCATAGGTTCCAACGTGGATCATGACTTTTGTCTGCTGTCCCTTTCCGGGTGTTTTTCCACCCATTCCTCTCCTTAACTCTGACACCAGGGAGGAAACATACCATTTGGGACTCCCAATCATGACTGCAAAAAAGGTGATCTATACCTGACTTTGGAACTCCCCTTTACTTTTATTCATTCATGAGATGCGGACATCGCTGTCAAGGCCAGCATTTATTGCCCATCCCTAATTGCCCTTGAGAAGGTGGTGGTGAGCTGCCTTCTTGAACCACTACAGTCTGTGTCGTGAAGGTTCTCCGACAGTGCTGTTAGGTAGGGAGTTCCAGGATTCTGACTCAGCGACAATGAAGGAACGACGATATATTTCCAAGTCAGGATGGTGTGTGACTTGGAGGGGGAGCTGCAGGTGGTGGTGTTCCCATGCGCCTGCTGCCTTTGTCCTTCTAGGTGTTTTGGGATTTGCTGTCAAAGAAGTCTTGGCGAGTTTCTGCAGTGCATCTTGTAGATCATCAGTGCATCTATTAGTGATGGGCAACAAATGCTGGCCTTGCCAGCGACGCCCGCATCCCATGAACGAATAAAAAAAAGATGGTACACACTGCAGCCACGGTGCGCTGGTGGTGGAGGGAGTGGGGTGCCAGTCAAGTGGGCTGCTTTGTCCTGGATGGTGTCGAGCTTCTCGAGTGTTATTGGAGCTGCGCTCATCCAGGCAAATGGAGAATATTCCATCACACTCCTGACTTCTGCCTTGTAGATGGTGGAAAGGCTTTCTGGAGTCAGGAGGTGAGTCACTCGCCGCAGAATACCCAGCCTTTGACCTGCTCTTGTAGCCAAAGAATTTACATGGCTGGTCCAGTTTAGTCTCTGGTTAGTGATGACCCCCAGGATGTTGATGGTGGGGGATTCGGCGATGGTAATGCTGTTGAATCTCCAGGGGGAGGTGGTTAGACTCTCTTGTTGGAGATTGTCATTGTCTGGCGCGAATGTTATTTGCCACTTATCAGCCTAAGCCTGGATGTTGTCCAGGTCTTGCTGCTTGCAGGCACGGACTGCTTCTCTACTTCTACAGAGTTCCTACTAGTACCACTCTCCTAGTCATCTACCAGCTTGTCACCACCTTGGATTCTCCCTTGCTCCACAGTGCTGCAGTGTTGCTCAAGACTACCCTCTATTGAGTTGCAAAGCATCCATTGGACTGTTCCAGCAACTCAGGATTCCCTGTCTCCCTCTGCTGCCTTTACAGATGGGCATCTACTTCTCTCTATGCTGTCCCTGTGTCTAGCACTGCCTTTTGGGTTACCACATTCTGGAGGATACGATCCAGAAACCCCTCATTCTGATGCTGCGGAGTGTGGCCAGTTGCTGATCGAGCACAGAGATTCTTTGCTCCATAGACCCAATTTTCCAATTCTTGGTGCAAATATACAGGCCCTGGAAACACAGGACCCATGATGGCTCATATATCACACCCCCCACACACCATGAGGGTTCCCAAGACTGTTTTTGTGTTTAACTTAAAAAATGTAGATAGGGTTATCTTGAACTCTCACTAGTGTTAAACAGCACTTACCAATTTCACAAGTATTAATTATAGAAAAAACATCTGTCCAATAATAGCACCTCAGTTATGAGCTCCCGCTGAGACTAGCCCTGGCCTTTCAAACTCCATTGCCCGATAACTCTTTTGTAACCAATCAATTACCTATTAGTACCTCAAACCAACTCACAGGCACCAAATATAAAACTTCAAAAGACCACTAGTATTGAACAGCTAAAAATAATAAACTTAAAATATATAAATGAGCACGTCAATCCCATTGAAGCTAAATTCCAGACTCCCCTCACACTTTCCACTGGATTCTCGCAGCTCGTCTATTTCTATCTTGTGAAGGAGGATTTTTCACAGCATTGGTAAGTTTAATACTTTTATCCTCTAAGCGGTTTATAAGTAAGCCAATAGTTTTCACAATACACAATTCTCCACACTTCCAAATTACAAAGTGGAGGTCATACAAGTTTCAAGCATGTAGCATCATATATTTTATGATCAATCCTATTGTTTTTAAAGGACCGGTATTCCTTGAGATATTGCTTTGGTTGTAAAACTGTGCTTTCCATTTAGGTTTACTATTTCAGTAGCTTTGGACTAAGGTACCAACAATTGATTGAGGTTGTGCTAGAGTACATGCTCTAATTCATTTAATACTTAGCAATAACAAAAAATTGCATTCTGACACTAGTCCATCAGGTCCTGCCATCAATTATCTTGTCCAATCCTCTCCGCTCTTTTCAATTGTTACCTGGTTGCATACCATTTGATTTTATTAGAGTAAGTAGCTGTGAACGTGGGATTGAGTAAATGTTAGCAGTTTAAAGTTCTACATTTTGTTTTAAATCACGTGTTTGCTTGGTACTAAAGTTTCCAGGGCTTAGATACTTCCAACTGGCATCCAGGTCAGGAACGGATGATGTTCTAGATTTTCATTAGAAAAATGAGGACCCCTTGGTAACTAGGAAACATTTCTGAAAACTTTTTTTTCTGTTTAAAGTTGTTGATTAACAGAGTACTTTAGATTGAAAGTATTCTCTAAGAATGTATAATATCTACTGATGGCTATGCAGATAAATGTATCACATGACACTTTGCCATTTGGACCAGTGAGGTCAACCATTAAACTCTGCTGTTTATTTCAGCCAGGGCAGAAATTGAGGTGTTATCATTAGTCTAAGAATCAGTATGCAAAATCAACTGGGATTCTCTCCTTGCTGGAAGTGTGAGACCAGACGAGAGTGCAGTCAGGATCTAATGTGATGGCCCCTAGGATCAAATCCTGACCAAAATCAGAAGAGCAGTGGTGCACACTGGGAGGTCGGGCTAGATGAAGTTGCAGGTGGAGATATTTATAGATGTGGGTGAAGACTTTGAAATCAGTACAGAGGGCGAGCCAATAGAGGTCAGTGAAGATATGAGCATTAATAGAGAAGGACTTAGTGTAGGATAGGATGTAGGTGGTGGAGTTCCGGATGTGTTGGAATTTGTGTAGAGTGGACTGAAGAGACTGTTGGAGAGTCAAGAGATGGTGAAAGAGGGTGAAATAGAGACTGAAACGATTAATGTTACATTAGTAGAAGTAGGTGTCCTAGTGATGGATCAGATGTGGGGTTAGAATCGAATCTTGGTAAAATAGGACACTGAGATTATGCATGTTTGGTTTCAGCCTGAGTGAACACCTGGGGAGGGGATGGAATTTGAGGTGTGTGGGGGCTAAGATGTTACTGGTGGAAGTTGAACTGGACAGCTTTGATCATCTTGGTGTTGAGCTGGAGAAATTTCTGACTCCTCCATAACTTTTAATATCAGGCAGTCAAACAACACATTGTGAAAGAAAAAGTGAGGCATGTAAGGTGAATAAGGGTGGGGGGGAACATAAAAACTGAAAAGTTGGAGAGTGGCAAATGAAAGTTGGAGCAGAATAAATTAAGAGCAAGGAGAGCTAGATGAAGCAATAAAATAATATGCATTCAAGATTTTTTTGCTTCCATTCAGATTAAATGGGACTCTGAGATGAGCTTTATTTTGGATGCCACTTATCTGACTTGGCTATAGTTTATAGCTAATGCTTACCAGCTTATAATTGCCACATGAGTTTGTGCATTTAAGTTTAATGGGATTTGTCCTGTTGTCATTTAGCCCAGAAGTGAGTAAAAATGGAGTGCCATTTCTCCAAAACCATACTACAAAACACCTTTATGCCTTTTTAAAAAATATTATTGCAGGACTTCAAGATGATCCGAGAGCAACGAAAAGCCATTGCAAAATTCAAGGAACCAGCACATGCCTCAGCATTTCAGCAGAAATTCCACAGGTAAAAATCCATCTCTACTTTTTTACCTATTGGAAAGGGAAAATTTCAGAAAATGCGCACAGTAAAATTCAGTCAAGTTTAACAAGAAAACTTGTAACCCAAGTACACAGATTTTCTGTTGTAATAAAATTTAGGTTTGGATTTAAGTTGACTAACTGCTTACTCCTGAATTCTTTTGTACTGTTATTGGAAAATAATATTCTTTAAGTATTATTTTGTAAGCTACTCAAGGTATTGCCAAGCACTATAGCTTTTTTAGAAGCCTGAAAAATTGGGAAATTGCCGTGGACTGATTTTTGTTATTTTAATTGTATTTTACCTTTTTATATTATGCCTAATATTAAAATGCTGGAGCGGGGATTTTAACTCCCTCTAACTGGGAGTTAATCGAACGTCACTTTTCTTGCTTGGCCTGCGTGTTTGTGGCATCCGCCTAAAGCGGACGCTCACCTCGTTAATATACGCTAATTGGGTCCTATCACTCAGATGATTCAGAGCCAATTTTAAAGGCCTGTTGGCTGGAGCTACCACCGTGGTTGCTTTGACCAGTAAAACCTGCCGAAGCAGTAGTGAAGACCCCAAAAGCCAAGTACAGAACTTATTTTTGAGGGGCCAGGAGAAGCAGGAGTATCTACAGGGATAGTCTGGGCTTCTGCTCCCCCATTCCCCTCAAGTCTGTGGAACCTTGCTAAACTTCCCTCCACCCCCACTCCTCACCTTACCTGAGTGCTGGTGAGCAGCTTCCAGGCTGCTCGATCTTCACCTGCAGGCAGCTGGCCTACTACCTCTTTACATCCCTTTTGGTGGCCAGCTAGCCAGCGGGGTGTTAATGGGCCCTAACTATTAAAATTGGCCAGACCTCCCTCAGAAGCTCCCGGGCAGGAAATTTGGTGATTAAACTCCATACTCGGTTGTTTGAAACCTTTATCACCTCCGGACTTGACTTTTCTTATATGCGCATAGCCAGCCTTGCAAACTGCAGCTCATCTAAAACTCTGCAACCATGATTGATTCCATACAAAGTTACACTCAGCCATCCCACAGTCCTTGTTGACCTCTACTGGCTCCTCATCTTCGTTTGCAAATCTTTCCATGACTTTGCTTCATCCTATCGCAACACTTTTTCCACCTACATCACAACAGTGCCTACATTACAAAAGTACTTCCTTGACTATAAAGTCCTTTGCGACATCCTGAGATTGTGAAAGGGGCTATATATACAAGTTTGTTCTTTTTTTCAACCAGCACTACTGTGTGCATCTCATGCCTCTGTTCCACCATTAGTGGCAGAGCCATCAGCCATCATTCCCCTGCACACTGGAATTGTCTTCCTAACTCCTTATATTGCCGCATATCTCCCCACCTTCAAAGCTACCTCGAACCTACCTCATTGACCACGTTTTTGGTCGCCTCCTCTAACTTCTCCATTCTTGTTTAGTGTCTGATCTGCCCCTTTGTGAATCACCTTGGGTTGCTAAAGGCAATACATAAGTAAGGCATCAAACCCAATAATATGGAGATACTCAGGGTTTCATTTGTGCCATTTCATGCTAAAGTCATTATATATAGAGTAATTCAAATTGAACAGAATTGGTATTTACAAGACTTGTTTTTTGTTGAGACTAATTTTACAAGCAATTTTTTCTAACCTTGGAAACCTTTTGATTGTTTTGCATTACTTTTCCTTGGACATTTTGCAGGCACATGATAGATCTGTCCCATATCAATGTGGCACTGATCATGGATGAATGATTATTCTCAATGAAAACAACGCTTCATACTAATGCAGATCAAGTCGAATGGAGCTGTGAAATGGCAGAACTATCATACAGTGATCAATTTCTGGCCAGAGCGTATGCCGTTAAATTGGTGAAACCAAAGGAGTTGGCCCAGGTCCAATATGGGATGAAGTATGTGATGCCACTGAAGAAGACTGTGTTTGTACTCTTGTTTCTACATGTTTATTGTTTATTGTCACCAAATGGAACAAAGTCTTTGGCAAATCCACCTCTGTGGATTCAAAATACCACAAAAGAATGACTTAACTGTGAACAGTGACTGAAGTAGGCACTGTAGAAGTAGGACGGCTGCTTATCAAACATAATAGAGGACTTCAATGGTGAATAACACTAGATAATGGTTGCTGCAGACTTCTTTCCTTGCAGGTTTAGATTTAAGAGCTAAATATAGCCCCTTTTTAAACTATTTTGTACCTATGGCATGACTAGCTTCAAAATAGTGCATCATTTTGCCCATCTAAAGTAAGAATTAGCTGAAAAGAACTCAGAATTGCATTGAGAAATGCATGTTGATGACTTCAAGAGTTTCAAGTACAAATTAATCCATTGTTTTAAACCTTGTTACTCTTTTGAAAGATGCTTAACTACAAGATTTATAATGCTAGATAGAAACGTAAAGGCAGTGTATTTGATGGGGGGCTTGCCTGTTAGTTGTGGGTTGGGGTTTTATTTTTGTTTTATAGTAGAAACTTAATTGAGGAAAAGTCAAAAATAATACCAACCTGTTCTGTCAGTAAGAAATGTACATTATTAATTTTAGCGAAAGGCATCATTTGAAGAAAAAATGATTTACATATCCAGGTGGTCGAAGTCTGCCGTAAAAACGCATTCTGATCCCTTCTGTTTGTTCAGCAACCAATGAAACGTCAAAAATTATTTAACTTAAAAGGTGAAATGTGAAGATTTTCAAACTGTTTTTGGCAAAATGATTTTAAAGGCTGAACTTTTGTTAAATATCCAAAATACCTGATGATCATCTGGAAAACATAGCTATTTATGTTATTTGAGTGGTAGAGAACTATGCAAACTAGTTCAGTGCTACAATTATAGATTGATGGGAGATGCAGATACAGACATTATATCAGGACTGCCAGAATGGTAGCAAAATGAGAGTGCTGTTACTTTACCACGTGTTGATCTGTAGTTGGTTTCCTCCACATTATAGACCATGAGATTGTGTCTGAACTAAGGCCTACTTCAAGGCCTTCTGTAGGTATTTTGAATATTCTCATCCTCCGTTGTACCCTGGGGCATTTATCACTGGTGGTAGTAATCTATTACTTAATGTGAAACATTTTGATTTCGTATTTAAGTATGATAAACTGCACCAAGTTCTAACAAAAGTTGATATCCATTAAACTCCAGAATCAGGTTTTCATTCGTCTGTCTGCCGGTTAGTGATTTTTTTTTAACCATCATATTATATCTGCTGAATTCCAGCCATCCATATAAACAAATGTTTCGCTGCCACAGGCAGTGACTCCTGACTACTCAGTTACATGTCTTGGGTCTGCTGGTGAAATGACCCAACCACCAGCCTGCCAAAACAGATGGGACTCTGCTTCTTGCCGATGACTATGAAAACTGAAAGACTTTTAGAAATACAGTTGTTGTCACAAGGTATTTTTGGGGGCGAAAGAGAATTGTTTTGTTATTTTTAGAATGTGTGCTGCATAGACTTATCTACATCTATATTTCGGAACACATTTTATTGAGTATCTTTGTGCACGAGGAGTATTTTTCTTCCTATTCAGAAGATTGAAAAATAATACTTGAGTCGCAGTTTTCAGCTAGTTACATCACCCATATCTCAATCATTCTGTGCGGAAGGAAATTGATTGTGCAATAAAATCAGCTTTTGGTTGACCTAGTCAGCATTCAAATTAGTATTTAACTTGAGTACAGCTGTAGAAACTGTTATGGCAGATTTGATAGACAAAGGGATTTGGACATCTGACTTGATTTGTGATGAGAAAAATATATATAGGTGTTTACAGTTCCAAGATTTTAGTGCAGCCTTTGAGAGAGTCTTCCCTGCACAGCCCCATTTGATGAAACTATCCAACAGTTATAGGAGAAGAAAGTGCAGTTTCTTGCACTGTAAACACTGGAGATGTTTATCGATAACCTGTTGCCAGAGGTGACTGACAATGCAGACCTACAAAAGAATAAGCAGTAGGAAATTTTGCAAAGGAGAGGAGGTAGGGGTCGCAGAGCTAGGAATAAATTGAGGTTAAGTGCAAGTTGTCTTTTTTTATTGGATGCTCAATCCTGAGTTGGTGCAAGGATTGAAAGTATCATGCAGGTTTTCATTTTAGTTTTATCAGGCCCACCATAGACTCCTGTTTGAAGAAGTAGAATCTTGTTATATGCAATTGGTTGGGATGCTTCTAACAAGGCCTGTGTATAATGGAGCTGTCTGTGCCAGTTCTTGCTATACAAGGAACAATTTGAATGTATCATGATCACGTATAGATGGATTGAAATGTATTACAGATGGTAAGGGTTATTAGCCTTTATTTTTTTGTAGTTTATTTGAGTGTGTGTGATATCGCACACAAAATTTATGAGTCAGACATTTGGGTTCTCTTGGATGTTAACTACAGTTCCAACATCAATTTGGAAAAACAAATAGGTTACAACTCATGCATATTGCCAGCAACAATATATATGGCTATATATATATATATATATATATATATATATATATCTTGTATTATTGAAGCAGCAACTTGCATTGCTGAATTCTTTTGATGGAGAGTTCACTAGTTTATATTGGTCATTTGTTAATGGCAGTGGCCATGTTGCCAGAGGGAAGATATGGTGGGATAGGATGTGTTACATTAAGAACATAAGTGTGGTAAAACTGTAGGTGTATAGAGGAAGATTTGCTGCAACCATCATCAGAGTTGTTCACTGCACATTAGTGGGTTTCACTTAAAGTACAAAGAAGCATTTGTACGGCAGCATGTAAGTAGAGCAAAATGCTTCCAAGTTATCATCCTTGGTGTTCATCTACTTTTTAGACGTTGTGCATTAGCTAATACTTTCTAAAGTTGCTTGTGTTTTTTCCATGTATTTTATTTCAAAGTTTATTGGATGCAATGACTATTGAACTGAAACAAGACATCCTGTGTATTAATACATTTTTATAAAGATCACAGTTCTTCCATATGTACTTTCTCCTGTTTATTTGCATGAGTCTTTTTACTCAGGGGTGATATTTTGCAAACTCCTGGGTATGTGGAGCCAAATGCTTTTTTTGGGTTTGTTTCTCTTTTGTTCCACATACAGTAAAGTCCTTCTTGTGTGAGTAGTGGGGTGCATAGTGGTTTGAACACATCTGTACACTGTAAAAGTTGAATTTTAATCTAGAATAATTTGAATCAAATTGGATAACTTTATTTTCTGGAGGTTTATGAGTGTCTTGTTCGCATTATGTAGCTTCTAAATTGGTTGCCCTACACGTTGACCAATACAAAATTGTACTTTCTGCAGTGATGAGCCAGGAGCACGTCTTGATAGTTTAAAGGGATATATCCTTGTAGAGGGAGTATTTGTGATGTACACGATTGTCCACTTTTACATCGCCTACATGCAGTATTCTAAAATGAGTGGTTGCCTTGATGTGCTAGGATAACCTACATTTTATGAATCTGGAAGCAGTAAACTAATGCCACAGAGAAAGGATGGCTTTTATGGTGTGCTCCAGGAAACACTGAGTCATGCTGTTTCTTTGCTGATGGGGACTGTGGTTTCCTGTTCTAAACAATGTCAACTGAGCTCTGTTGCCAGTTTTGAAAAGTGGATCACAGCTCCTGATCAATTTGGAGATGTCATAACTTCATGATTCATGACACATCCTCTCAGCCGATTTTCACTCTTAACACCTGCTTACTACTTCTTAAAATGTTTGGCATGTTGAGGAGCACCCATTCTATGAGAGAGTTTGTCAGGGAAAAATTTTAAAATGCTGTATGTAGATGTGGTAAGCACTTTTAAATTAAGTACGTACCCCCTCCCCCAACAGGACGTTCTTTTTAATTGTATTTTTTTCTGTTTAACAATAGAAAGACAGTTTATTACAAGTAGCTGCAGGTTAACAGCTGTGGAAGCAAAATTGCCTCCTTTATTTACTCCTAGATTATTTATTTAAAAACACATTTAATTGGCTGTTTAATAGACATATGTCCAAACATATTTAGTTGAAATTTTGGAGCAATCTTAACTGGATTTTTGGTTTTTGAAAGGCACCTAGTCAAAACATCAATATTATTTTTTGAAGAAGATTCTCAATAGACTCGGTATCACGCTGCTCCCCTACCCTCTAAATCTGCTACACATAACTTGAAAGGGTAGGTAGTAAATTAGTTAGGCAGTCAGATTCAAGCAACTATTTTAAAGTACTTCTTGGACAATGTGAAATAGCCTGTATATAAGTAACTGTCTTATTTGTGGAAGTTCAAACTGGCCACAACTGACAATGCCCTGATTGAAGAGTTAAAATGTAGAAGTGTAAGGGAACAGGTGTAGCTAGCTACATGCTCCTTTGAGTTTAATATCCCATAATGTCATTGCCTGTCAGCAGGGGTGCATGTATAGGCCTTCTGATTGGATAGTTTAGATTTGAATATCCTGTCAAATGGTTAGCATTGAAAATCAGCCATGTGGATATTTCAAATCCAAGCTATATTCTCTGCTAGTTTAGTATTGTGTTACGTGGTGTAGCTTTTGCACTTATGATGTCTCTTTAGTGTAGCATTGTTCAAGTTTGTCTTGCTTTATTTACTTGTGGCGTTGCTTTATTTGTTTTCAATTTGGCTTCACCTACTCACTTTACAGATTTCTAAGATTTTTTTATTTATATATATTATATATATATATATATATATATATATAGTGTTTTATCCTGCACTTGTAGAATAGATATTCTATTAACATTTATATATAAGGTAGAGAGATCAAGAATTGATCGATCCATGGTTCAAAGGTTCGATGTTTGTTGAGCTGTTATACAGCCTAGGTGGTCAAGCTGTATTTAACATTATACAAGTCAGATACTTTAATAGGTTTCATCGCCCCTCCATAACTTCAATGCTTTAGAAATAACCATTTTTTTCCACATTAGTGATCAATTTAATTTTTAAAAATTGTTTTCTGTCCAATGTTTATAACCAGCATTTTTAAATCAGTAAAACATAAAACATTTTTATCCTTTTATTTTTGAAAAAAAATGTCAGAGTTCAAAATAGTTGCTTTTATGCTGTTTATAAGTATGAGATGCTAAAGCATGTTCCTTCCCTAAATTTAAAAAATTACGCACTACATTTATTTGAAGTTACAGAGCTTAATGAGTCTGTATGGAAGTATTTTTTTCTTTTTATTTTAAACTGGTTACTGGTTCATTAGATAATATCGGTGGGTAATTAAATATTAAGCATTGCCACAGTTCAATGCGATCAAAATCCTTTGGAATCTTAAAACTTATTTTTTAACTGCCAACTGGGTTGGTGCAGGATATTGTGACCATCGTATGCAAGTGTTTATGAACAAACTGATTCACATTGAATCTTTGGTGTAGCTTTTATCAGAGCTCTTTATAGAACACAGTTGGGAAGGATCAGTATTTGTGTGTTGTAACATCAGCTTGTACGCTATCTTGTCCCTGCATCTCTTGGCCCAGGCTTTCCACAAAAAAAATGCATTGTGAACAACAGCCTCTGTGTGTCTAAACCAATGAAACTGAAATTTGCCCCTGCTGCATAGCAGTGTAATTGATCGTTTGTGGGTAGTTTTGCATAGGTGAACAGGATTTTCACACCGATTCTGAATCTCAGAACAAGAGGATTTTGTGTTAGCTTTAGAGTACATGTAAATTATAACCACTTAAAGCTGCAGAGTCTCAGCATAAAAGCATTCAACATACTGTGGCAAGATGCTGAAAAGCACATTCCTTTCCTAACATATTGGGGAAATTATGTTCAAAAAAGCATTTTGTTGCATTGGGTCCATATTTAGTTTTCAGTTACGCAAAAATGATGCAAGAAAGACTGCAATCATAGCATTGTATTTCTGAATACGTTTGCTATCTGGCATTCTCCTCCCGTGAACTGCTTAAATAGCATTTATGTTTATTTTCGAGAAAAATCTTTTTATTGATGTCCAAACAGAAAAAAAGTACCTAGTTCAAAAATATATCGCCTGAGACGGTGTATTTTTTTGTCTGCTACTTTGTGCACACAGAGCTTGCATCCTTTCAGCTGAGCAAAGAGTAACAATTTACCTCTACGTACAGTATACTAATATTTGATATTTTAGGTTACTACAATTTAATAGCTAGGTAGATTTGTTAGAAAATAAATAGCACTGCCAGTTCCTTTGTAATTGTAGTTTCACAAGGTGCTGCTGGTTACCCTAGTTGATGGTTTTCTTTGACAATAAGTTGTCAGTAAGTTGTGTAATTGCAGAGTTTGGCCATAACATTTGAATATTCATTGTGTTTTATTAGCTGATCACTAAGTATGTGTGGCACGAAAGTCAAGCTCATCAGTGTGAAGTAACAGTAATTTCCCAGTAACATCTGTTTCAGCCATTAGTTCTGAGATGCTAAAAGCCTCCGTGTAAGTTATAGCATTCCCCTCTTCCACTTTTTACTCCTGCTGAGCATTTTATAAAACGTTGTTAGCTCAAAAACTGCTATCTTCAACCATAAGATGTCCCCAGCGTGTTTTTCTCCAAGCCTGGGCTGAGGGTTAGCAGAGGAACGGATACTTTCTGTTATCGGGTTGCGCTTCACTGTCATGCATGTTAAATGTTATTCACATGTTTTGTTGAAGGAAATGAGAAGTAAGAGCTGGGGTGGGAAATGAAATTTCTAACAGGTTTTCCTCCTTACAGATGCAGTGTTCTGAGCAGAGTCTTCTATTTGTCTGGATTTTAAATCTTACCTTGAATAACTTTGTTTTATCCACAGGAAATTCAATGCCGTATCATTTTTAAAAATGATTTCATCACATTTCTTACTGCTGTGGAGATCTATTTCCTGATATAGTGTGCTTAGTATTATGAATTCTTGCTGCAATAAACTGCACATAAATTTCAGGAAATGTTTTCATGCTTGTTTTTCACACATGACTAGAACTGTATTTGTTGTATGGTGTGTTTGGTTTACAGTTTAGGCTTTCATTTGACACTAAACTCTTCAGTTCTTCTATCACTGTTAGGGAGTGAGTTTCACAGTTGCTAATGTAGCACTGAGCAATGTTTTAATTTTGTTTTTGAGGCACGTTGTAATTTTTTAAACACTCCAGTTTGACAGATTCACATATAACTGCGTTTGGCATGGGTGGCAACACTTTTATTTATTCTCTGTATAAGGGCTGAGAAAACAATTTGGTTATAAAGCTACAATGTTAGTCTGTAGGGCTGTTAAAGTTTGTTTCCTGCTGTTAAAATTTGGAGGCTTTTGCATGTACATCGGTATTAAATCAGAATTAAATAATAGCTGAAGAGCATGGCCACCATTTGAGTAACTCCAGTGGTGTGTTTTCAATAGATGACAAAGACCCATTGAATGGTTCAGCATTAGGTAATGCCTTGTTTATGATGAGCTTACTAGTTACTAATCACATTTTGTTACAGGTAGTTCGTGGAGGAGACGACCCATAGCCATGCAAGCTTGTCAAATGTATGTTGAGATTTTCCTAATGTATGTCACTAACTTACTGTTTTTCTTGCAGTTTAAGCCCACAGGACGAATATAGAGGATTGCCTTTCACTTGAGTTGTCCACTGTTTTCGGTGGTAGAAACGATTATCAGTTTAGCAATTCGACAAATGAAAACTGAGCATGGTTAACTTAAAAGGGTTGTTGTATTCGAAGTTATATCTATCACTGAAGTTGATCCTTCCTAACCTGAGTTTACATTTGAGGTTTAAGTAGATGCTCTTGGGAGTTACAGCAACTTTAACATGATACTGTGATATTACAATGGAGTACTTGATATAAGGGTTTCTAATTGCTGATGAATGGATTTGGAGTTGTTACACGCTTCAAATATATTACTGTATTACATTTTATAAAATGCTTTAATTGTTCAAATTTTTAAAATGTTTTTGAATTTTTAAATTTTTAATCATTTGTGGAGTGCATAAGATTTTTGTTTTTAATGAGTATTTTAAAACATTGAATTTTTATATCAAAATGAATTGTATTTACACTGTTGAATGTGAGTAAAATGATTTTATAATAAAAATGTTTTAAAATTAGTTTGGCTTTTGTCTATTTTGAGTTGGAGCACATTCATAATATCTAACAATTTCCCATCTGTGTTAGCTGCTGGGTTCATGGGATAATGTCATACATGACAGGCATCTCATCCTGACTTGGCCTTTATTTCCTACCAGAAAATGTCGTCATTTAAATACCAATGGTAAATTGTGACCAATTTTTTTGTGTAGACTCCAATCTATTAAGAACTGGATTAGGGTTGTCCAACCTATTTCATTCTCAGGCCAGTGCAGAGTAGGAAGGAATTGTAACAAAAGAATCTTGGAGGATGAGACTGTAAACTGAAACCTAATTTAGGCTACAACTTTGTATAATTGTCTCCTTTTTTCAACAGCAAACAATTAGATGATTTGTGTTTGTACTGGGTACAACATCTCACATTACATCTTAGTCTCAATGCTGTTGAAAATCTTCCAAGGCAGGCTACTGGTGTAACATGTTGGTGCAGGAGCATGTAGGTCCACTGAATTCAAATATGTGGTTTTACCCTCATAATTCCCTATATGTCAAGTTCCTGACCTTAGCGAACCTTTCTGAGAAGAGGTGATGAAATGAGGTGGCAGGAGAGATGTCACCTGCAGCCTACAGTCAGCTTGCACCTCCCCCCTTTTAACCCCCCCACCTCTTACACACACCTTTCTCCAGGCAGGTGACTCCACATCAGCCTTTTTTTTAAAAACAGTACCCGGAAGAAGAATTCTTCACCAAATAGTCTGGGTTTGTTGCGTGGCAAAAGTGGGGAATTAAAAGTCTTTATATTTTTTTCATTTTTAATAAAACAGGTGGTTTTCAATGTCTGATAGTTCCCCATCTCCTTCTTTAATATGTTACATAAAAGCATTCACATGGATTTGACAGCCAGAATATAAAATTCCAAAATAACTGCATGCGCAAACTGCTTCTTGAAGAGGCATATGGTGGGGACAAGCCAGGAAGGGACCATTTCACTGGCTGCTCAAAATGCCTGAGGCTGAAGCTCACGGTTGTTCTAAAATTCTTCCAGGTGTTGGCAAATGCCAATATGTATATATATATATATATATATACATACACACACACTAAACTTTGGATGCAAATTGTTTGTGTGCTGTTTTCCTGCCGCAGGGAGCACAGATGGCACTGCTACAATCTGAACTACTGACGCACCGAATGTAAAATTGCCTTCAGTCTTTCCGTTACTGGTGTGGGTAGTGGAACAGGAAACAGTAACTGTTTTCAAGAAGGAATTAGACAGATTCTTGTCAACGAATTGGATTCAGGGTTATTAGAAGTGCCCGAAAGAGAACCGTGGATAGGTGGGCTAGACGGACCAATGGTGGTCTTCTGCCTGAAATTGTTACTATGTTACTACGGAGGAAAACTGTTAACTGAATAATTCTGCCAAATAATTTTATTCACATAACCGTTCAATTCTTTTATCAGTTTTAACTTATACCAAGTTTGGCAAGAAGCTAACAATGGAATACAAACTGGATTGCAATTACAATACTGTAAAAACAGTCATGCAGTTATGGATAAGTGTATTTGTCATTTGCTTCATTACAATATATATGATAGTGCAGCACAACAAATCTTAAAAGAAAGGCTGTGATACACCAAACTGTTAGCAATTTCACTGAGAGACTCTTGGAAACATTTGGCCCATTCAGCTTTTCCCTTATCAGCAAGAGAGGAAGACCTTTCTTGAAGTGTTCCCATTTTTCAGGGACATAGTTTCTGTCGCAGTTTATTGCCAAAGGGTTTGTGCACCACTAAAACATGGTCACGTCTATTACCACCAATGTGGTGGAGCTAAGATAATTAGCTATTGTCACCGACAGGAAGTGGGAGGATAATATTCACCTAACCCTTTGTCTGGAATGTGTAATTTGATCCAGTCTGCTGCAGAGTAATTCAAGTTCTCTGCAACGTGTAATTTAGTCCTTGTCATTGTCAGGCAGGCTACTGAGTTCAGACAAGTCAGTGCTAAAACTGAGTTCAGAGAACGCACAGCGCTAACACTACCAAGTTCAGAGATCACACAGCGCTGGCGCTACCGAGTTCAGATAGGAAGGGGTGAGGCCATGGAGGGATTTCAATATGATGAGAATTTTAAAATCAAGTTGTTGGTGGACTGGAAGCTAATGTAGGTCAGTGAGCACAGGTGTGATGGGTGAACAAGACTTGCTGCGAGTTAGGATACGTGCAGCAGAGTTGTGGATGAGCTCAAGTATATTGAGGGTAGAAGATGGGAGGCTGGCCAGGAAAGCATTGGGATTGTCCAGTCCTGCAGGTAACAAAGGTGTGGATGAGGCTTTCTGAGGCAGGGGCTGAGATGGGCATTGTTGTGGAGCTGGAAGTAGGTCTGTGATTGAGAGGATATGGGGTCAGAAACTGATCTCATGGTCAGTTAGGATACCAAGGTTGCAAACTGTTCAGCCTGAGACAGTGGCTAGGGAGGGGGGTGGAATCAGTAACAAGGGAAGGGAGTTAGTGGTGGGGACTGAAGACAATGTCTTTGTTCTTCCCAATGCTTAATTGGAGGAATTTGCAATTCATTCAAGACTAGATGTTGGACAAGCAGTCTGACAACAGAGGCGGTGGAGGGGTCAAGAGAGGCAGTGGTGGGATAGAGCTTGGGTGTCATCAGTGTACATGTGACCTCATGTCTTTGGATGATGTTGCCAAGGGGCAGCATGTAGATGGGAAATAGGATGGGGCCAAGCATAGATCCATGGGGGACTCCAGAGGCTGGAAAGGAAGCCGTTGTAGGAGATTCTCTGGCTACAACTGGGTAGGTAACGGAACAAAGCAAGGGCATTCCCACTCAGCTGGACAACGGAGGATGGTGTGGTTAACCGTGTTTTAAAAACTACTGAAATAAAGATGAGGAGGGATCGTGCATCACGGCCACAGTCATAGAGGATGTCACTTTTGACTTTGATTTAGGGCTGAAGCCTGATCAGAGAATTTCAAACATGGAGTTGCGGGAAAGATGGCAGATGGGCACGGGGCCAACGGACGGCAGCATTGCCTTCTACTCCACAGCTGCTGATAATGCACAGTGTCTTTTGGAACACAGGCGATAGCTGTTGGGAATTGCAGGCAACACAAACTGCACAGTGCCTCCTCTTCACTTCTAGAGCTGCCCTGCCAGTTGAGTTATGTGTATCTATGAATGCTGCTCATCCTCCTTCCATTGGTCCTCTTCATTCAAAAGAAAAATCACAAGATAACTATGGAGGAGCAAGGCCATTTGCCTTGCCTTGAATCAAGTGTTGATCCCTCTTTGTGTGAAGAATGATTTCTTGATATTATTCCTACATTTGAATCTATGTTTTCTCCTATGATGTGGAGATGCCGGTGATGGACTGGGGTGGACAAATGTAAGGAGTCTTACAACACCAGGTTATAGTCCAACAGCTTTATTTGAAATCACAAGCTTTCGGAGCTTTGCTCCTTCATCAGGAATCCTACACTCACCTGACGAAGGAGGAAAGCTCTGAAAGCTTGTGATTTCAAATAAAGCTGTTGGACTATAACCTGGTGTTGTAAGACTCCTTACAGTTTTCTCCTATACTATTGATCCTCCTTGTGGCTTTTTTGTGCACTGGCCACAGCTCATCAGTAGCTCCCCTGTGCCTCAGTGACCAGCACTGCACAAAGGAATCAAGGTGTGGTCTGAGCAGCAGACTTTTCACAACTTCCTCTGATATAAAGGCCTGGATTTTCCTTATGACAACCACCCACTTCTGGGTGGTGGTCCGGCAAGTGAAGTGGGGCAGGGCACCTCAGCCCAAACTCTGCACCAGAATTGGCCACCTCGATTTCTGCCATGATTTCCCTCCCTCTGTGACCCTGATCATTCTGCTGGCAGCGCACCCTCCGGAATCAAATGAACAGGGGGTGGGGAGAATTGCTAAATTCAAAAACACGGGCAGTAACTTGCCACTACAGAAGTGACAACAGCCCTTATACCCTCCTCCTAATGTCTGGCTGGCGGCTACATTGATCTCTTGGACTGCGGTACGAGCAGGAGTAGATGGTTAAGCCCCGTGAGCCTGTTCTGCCATTCAATTAGATCGGCTGATCTGTATCTTAACTCCATCTACCTGCCTTGGTTCCATAATCTCTTAATACCCTTGCCTAACAAAGATTTATCAATCTCAGTCTTGAAATTTTCAACTGACCCAGCCTCAACAGCTTTTTGGGGGAGAGAGTTCCAGATTTCCACTGCGCTTTGTGGGAAGAAGGTGGGATCGTCAGTTGTGAGGAGGATGCAAAGGGGCTTCAAGGCGATTTAGACAAGTTGAGTGAGTGGGCAAATACATGGCAGATGCAGTATAATGTGGATAAATGTGAAGTTATCCACTTTGGAAGGAAAAACAGAAAGGCAGAATATTATTTAAATGGTGATAGATTGGGAAATGTTGATGTACAAAGGGACCTGGGTGTCCTTGTACACCAGTCACTGAAAGCAAACATGCAGGTGCAGCAAGCAGTTAGGAAGGCGAATGGTATGTTGGCCTTCACTGCAAGAGGATTTGAGTACAGGAGCAAGGATGTCTTACTGCAGTTATACAGGGCCTTGGTGAGACCACACCTGGAGTATTGTGTGCAGTTTTGGTCTCCTTACCTAAGAAAGGACATACTTGCCATAGAGGGAGTGCAGCGAAGGTTCACCAGACTGATTCCTGGGATGGCTGGAATGTCATATGAGGAGAAATTTGGGTCGACTCGGCCTGTATTCACTCAAGTTTGGAAGAATGAGAGGGGACCTCATTGAAACATATAAAATTCTGACTGGGTTAGACAGACTGGATGCAGGGAGGATGTTTCCCCTGGCTGGGGTGGTCCAGAACGAGGGTTCACAGTCTAAGGACTGAGATGAGGAGAAATTTCTTCACTCAGAGGGTGACGAACCTGTGGAATTCTCTCTCACAGAAGGCTGTGGAGGCCAAGTCACTGAATATATTTAAGAAGGAGCTAAATAGATTTCTAGACACAAAAGGCATCAAGGGGTATGGGGAGAGAGTGGGAATATTGTATTGAGATAGAGGATCAGCCATGATCATATTGAATGGCGGAGCAGGCTCGAAGGGCCGAATGGCCTGCTCCTGCTCCTGTTTTCTATGTTTCCAAGTGCTTTCTGACATCACCCCTGAACAGCCTAGCTCTAATTTTAAGGTTATGCCCCCTTGTTCTGGACTCTCCCACCATAGGAAATAATTTCTTTTTATGTGCCCTATCAAATCCTTTAATCATCTTAAGCACCTCAATTAGATCACCCCTTAATCTTCAATACTCAAGGGAATATAAGACTAGTCTATACAACCTGTCCTTATAATTTAACCCTTTTAGCCCCAGTATCATTCTGGTGAATCTGCACTGCACCCACGATATCCACCCACAGCCAATATATCCTTCCTGAGGTGCAGTGCCCAGAACTGAGTGCAATATTCCAGATGAGGTCTAACCAGAGCTCTGGACAGCTGTAACACAACTTCTATCCCTTTGTATTTCAGCCCCCTTGACATTCAGGCCAACATTCCATTAGCGTTTTAAATTATTTTTTGTACCTGACCACTAGCTTTTAGTGAGTTCTGTAGTTGGACCTCTAAATCTCTCTGCTCATCCACAGCTCCCAGCTACTTGCCATTTAGAAAATACTCTGATCTATCTTTCTTAGGTCCAAAGTGGATGACCTCACACTTTCCCACTATAATCTCCATCTGCCAGAGTTTTGCCCACTCACCTAATCTATCAATGTCCCTTTGCAACTTTCTGCTCCCATCTACGCTATTTACTGTGCCGCCTAACTTAGTGCCGTCAGCAAACTTAGATATACGCCTCTCTATTTATAAATATAATGAAAAGCTGTGGCCCCAGGACGCTGGGGGACAACACTAGTCACATCCTGCCAATTTGGGTCTCCTACCTCCTAAACAATTCCCTATCCAAGCCAATAGGTTGCTTCCAATTCCATGTGCACTCGTTTTTGTTAACCGTCTCTTACGTGGAATCTTGTTGCAAGCTAAGATGATGACCTGTAAATACTCCAACGAAACTCCCTTCGGCTGGGGGAGTGAGGCCACCACATTGCGAGTAGTTGCTGGGGAATTGTGTGGGCAGGTATAAGTCCCACCCTGCCACTTCTCCAACATCATCTCATTGCTGTTTGTGGGACCTTGCTATGTGCAAATTGGCTGCTGCGTTTTGGTTCCTTTATTTCTTTCCTTCCTTCCTTCCCCTAGTATGACTCCTATCTTCACTCCTGCAAGCCCAAGGGGCACAGGCTTTGGTGTATCCAGTGCACAACACGCTTAACCATCCATCACCAGATCAGGATGGTCAACATCAAGCACTTTCAGGCCTCATGCTCCTCTGCCAAGATCGCCTACTATTCCAGGGTCATCCTGGAGAGCAACGATAACCCTCCACTTCTTTACTGCATCATCAATCATTTCCATAAATTCACCCCTACCTACCCCTCACCTCCAACAAGAAGTTGTGAGGAACTCACTGTCACCGTGGTGCACTATCTTCCCTTGTCCCCAACCTCGTGGCCCATCATGCCTGGGGACTAGGCCTGCTGCAATGCCTGGTGTGGAACGGCATCTCAGGAGCAGCAGTAGGTGGACCTTTGAATGGCCTCCGAACCCAGTGAAACTGCCATGAAGGCCTACCTGCACACTAAACACCAAAATGGAAAATAACACACAAGTGTAGTGTCATGCATGTTGGTAGGGCTAACACTGAACATGCTAGCATTTACATGGAATAATGCTGAAAGAGGTTGAGAGAGAAAAAGATCTAAGTGTTATTGTTGTGCACAGATTTTTTTAAATATATTCGTTCATGGGATGTGGGTGTCGCTGGCGAGGCCAGCATTTATTGCCCATCCCTAATTGCCCTTGAGAAGGTGGTGGTGAGCCGCCTTCTTGAACCACTGCAGTCCGTGCGGTGAAGGTTCTCCCACAGATGACTGAAGGTTCATGACCAATATAGAGAAGCTGTAGCTAAAGCTATCGATATTAATAGAACCAATCAGTACAAATCAAAAGACCCCCTTCTGTCATGATACGGATCGCTGGTTGGACTGGCAAGCCAGGCCCCACTCTATGGAGGGCTGCATGGCACCAATTTGTGCCAGTCATTGTGAACTTGGCATCACACATGGTACACTATCAGCATGATCTGTAAAAACTCCCACAAAACTTCCGTGTCTGCTGGAGGAGTGAGGCCTCCACATTGAGCTGCCTCCCGCCTCACTTTGTCTCTGAAAACACCCCACGCCAGGCCAATCCAGCAATTGACTTGTGGGCCCCTTCAAATATGTGGCCCCATGAACGGGCACTGCAAGATCATGCAGGGTGCTGTAGCCGTTTCTCTGAGGCTGAATTTGACAAAACCACAGCATTGACTATTTTACATAATTTGAGCTGCAAGGTTGGTTTAGGGAGATGCATTTCATTCAACGAGAACAGATGAGGGTGACGTCATTGGAAGTGAGGTCACCTGCGGAGCCGTAGCTTTTTAGCATGCGCTGAGAGTGATGTCATCAGGTGGCCCGGTGCATGTGCAGGAGGACGTCACGCCTCGATCGAAAACCGGAAGTACCCAAACTGTCACTAATCACTCCGTCAAACTAAACATTCTGGGAGAGAGCTGTGGTGACTGATGGGGCATTGTGAGCGGGCCATGGATTGTTTTCAGGTTTATTAGGTAGAAAGTGGGAGCGGAGGGTCACCTTTTACATTACAAGGTGAAGAGTGACACCGCGTCCAAAGACGTCACTTGCCTCGCATGTGCTGCACTTTCCGAGAAATCAACTCGCTGTTGTTCATGCTCATGAGAGTGATCCAGTTCTAACGGGAGGGCGGGGGGAGGAGGACATGATCCATCCCCGTCTGGACCACGTTCTCCCTCACTCCCCCCCCCCCACCTTAAACCTGGATCAGATTCTCCCTCCACCCTCCCCCCGTGCTCCTGCTCCCCCCGTACTCCTGCTTCCCCCACCATCCCCTATTCCCCACCTCCTGCTCCCCCTTCCCCTGGGCTCTGCTCTCCTCCCCTTCCCCTGGGTTCTGCTCTCCTCCCACCTTATGGCTACCTGCATCGGCTAAATGTTTGGTGCTCAGCCATCGGCCTCCAGTCCGCCTTTGTAGTGAATGGCAGTGAGAGCAGCTGGTGACCTACAATGTGCATGCGCGTCCAGGTTGCCGTCCCGCGCATTGGCATGTCATCGAAAGAGGAAGTACTCAATCCCTGGTGCTAGTCACAGCGCTAAAGTATGGGTAATTATGAGCATCACAAAGCTTGAGCAGTAGCACCTGTTGAGGCGGTTTTCACACCCAAACAAAAGCACTTGTCACATTTGACAGCGAAAAGTGCTCGAACCCTAACACCTGATGAGGTGAAAGAGACCCTGAAATATCACTGAATTGGTTACTAGCCAATTTTCACACCTAGACAGAAACGCTTGTAAAAAGAGTTTAACACATTGATTGGCAAAAAAGACTTAATAGTGAGGCAGTACAGCATTTAAATAATAAATCCTGACTTCTGCAATTCATTAAAAATTTTTATTAATTTAACAGTTATTCATTTAACAGGGACTGCTATAATTGGAAAAGATAGAAAAGGGATTTGTGCACAGATATTTTATTCTCTTCAACGTTTTATTCTTTTATCAGTTATTCATTTAAGTGGACTTGACTGTAATTCCTCACATGAAACCTCCTGTCAAGTGACTTGTTTTGTATAGAGCTGGATGAGAGTTGAGTGTCTCTGCTAAACAGAATGACGACAGGAGGTGATGAGAGTGGGAATTAGGTGCAGAAGGGGAAGGAGGTGCTAAGTAATTTAAACCAAGGGGCAATGGTAAATGAGTAAATATATAAATAATCAGAGTAGTTAATTAGATCTAAGGGGATAAAATTAAAATGAACTAAATAGAGGATACTAACAATAAAGGGTCCAAATTGTGTTAAATAAAAATCTGGTATACATAAATAATAAATAGGAGTTAAGGAGATACTAAAATAAAGAAGTTAATAAACAAAAGAACAGTATAATTAGTTACAAATTAATCTGAAATCAAGCTAAATTAAATATAATCTGGATCTCAAGTAATTCTATTATATCTAGAATTAAATTACTACTAACAAATAAATAAAGACTAGAAATGGCCATGCAGGCTATGTGTCAGGACTGTGATATGTGGGAGTTTGAGGACAGTGAGACTGTCCTGGATTGTCACATCTGCAGGAAATATCTCTGCCTTGAGACACGCCAGCTCAGAGTCGTTGACCTGGAGTGTGAGTTAGAGACACTCTGACACAAAGGAGGGGAGGAATTTCTGGATAGTTTTCTCCAGAGTACAGTCACACCTCAGAGGAAAGCACAGGTGCAGGAAGGGGAAGAGTGTGACTGTCAGTCAGCAGGGTAGGGGAACTGAGGGGAGATAGAGAAAGAGGTCCTGCAGACACTGGTCCTATTCAACAGGTACAATGTACTTGATACCTGTGAGGATAAGGAGAAAGACTGCAGGGAGAACAGCCACATTGCTGACCTGGGCACCGTGGAGCAGAGGGCTGTCCAAAGGGAGGAGGAGCACAACAGAAATGTTGTAGTTCTAAGGGATTCAATAGTTAGGGGGATAGATAGCATCCCCTGCAACCACGATCGAGTGTCCCGAGGGGTGTGTTGCCTACCTGGTGCCAGGGTAAGGGATATCTCGATGCAGCTGGAAAGGAATTTGGAAAGGGAGAGGGATGATCCAGTTGTCGTGGTCCATGTCGGGGCCAATGACAGGGAAGAAAAGGGAGGAGGTCCCGCTGAGGGAGTATCAGGAGTTAGGAGCTAAATTAAAAAGCAGGACCTCCAGGATGGTAATCTTCGGATTGTTAGCTGAGCCACGTGCTAATTGGCGTAGGGACAAACCGATCAGGAAGGTGAACACGTGGCTGAAGGAGTGGTTCAATTTGATGGGACCAGTAGTGGGACAGAAGGGTGTTGTAGCATTGGGACAGGTTGCACCTGAACAGGGCTGGGACCAAGGTCCAATCGGAAAGGATAAATAGAGTGGTACAAAGGACTTTAAGCTAATAAATGGGGGTGGGAGGGGGGAGGACTCAGTCAGAAACAATAGTAAAAATGATAGTTTAAAGATTTAAAAAAGGGAAAAGGGGCTAAGAGCAGAGTTCAGGTCAGAAACAGTGATCCTCCAGGTGAAGGGAATACTAAAGTAGTTACAGCAGGAGTGATAAATAAGAAACGTGTTAAGTTAAATGGTGTGAGAAAGGCAGCATCAGGGCAGGTGGTCAAGTTAGGGTCTCTTGCCCAAATAAGAGTTTTATATACTAACGCATGGAGTATAAAATATAAATTGAGTGAATTTGAAGGCTCAAATACAGCCTAGAGAGTATGACATGGTGGCCATTACTGAGACATGGCTGCAAGCTGATCATGATTGGGAGTTAAATATTCCAGGTTATCAGGTTTTTAGAAAGAATAAGGAAACTGGAAGAGGAGGAGAGGTAGCCTTATTGATTAAAGATACTATTACAACATTAGTAAGAGAGAATATAGGTATGGGAAAGCAATCAGTGGAGACTCTAGGGTTAGAATTGAGGAATAAGAGAGGACTTAAAACTATAATGGGAGATGTCTACAGGCATCCTGATAGCAGCAATGAAGTGGCAGAAAGTATTAATTCAGAGATTAGAGAGGCTTGTAGCAAAAGCAGAGTTGTTTTAATGGGAGACTAATTTTCATATAGATTGGGAAGAGCAGAGTAATTTAAGTCAGAAAGGTGCTGAATTTCTTGTGCATTCAAGATAGTTTTCGGGAGCAATACGTTCTAGAACCAACAAGAGGGCAGGCCATACTAGATTTAGTAATGAGTAATGAGCCAGACTTAGTTACGAATCTAACAGTAGGGGAACATTTATGATCCCTTCCTGTTAGATTAGTGATCATAGTATGATTGAATTCAACTTTAGGTTTGAGATTCTAAATTTTGGTATGGCTAACTTTAACAGGATGAGAGAATGCAACAGCAAACTGATCAAAAACTGCTATTGGGTAAAACTACAGATGAACAGTGTTCAAAAAAGAATTTAGCTCAATGCAGGACCAATATATACCCCAAAGCGGCAAGAGCTCTACTTACCAAATAAAACAGCTGTGGTCGACAAAAGAGGTGAGAGATAACATAAAACTTGGGGAAAGAGCATACAGAAGTACAAAGATTAGTGTAGATCTAGGAGACTGGAAAAATATAGAGAACAGCAAAGGAAGACAGAAAAAGATACTAAGAGCTGCAAAAAGGAAATACCAAAAGAAACCTGCGAGGGATATTAAAATTAACACAAAGTTTTTACAATTATATTAGAAGGAAAAGAAAGGGTAGTCAAGGGTAATGTGGGCCCTTTAAAAACAAATGTGGGTAATATTGCAATGAAAATAAGGAAATGGCAGACTTGTTGAATAATTACTTTGTGTCAGTCTTCACAGTAGAGGAGGAGGATAATATACCTGACATTCCAGGGAATCTAATAATGAATCAAGTTAACATAAGCATGAAAACAGTATTAGAAAAAATAATGGTGCTAAAGACTGACAAATCCTCAGGACCTGATGGTTTCCACCCCAGGGTTTTAAAGGAAGTAGGTGAGGAAATTGCAGATGCTATAGCCATAATCTTCCAAATCTCTCTCGATTCAGGAACGTCCCTTTAGATTGGAAAATTGCAAATGTAACTCTATTATTTAAGAAAGCTGAGAGAGATAAGCCAGGAAATTATAGGCCTGTTAATCTAACATCTGTTGTGGGGAAGTTATTGGAATCTATAATTAGGGACAGTGTGAAAAAGCACATGGAGAAATTTGAGCTGATTAGAGACAGCCAACACAGATTTGGAAAGGATCTATTGAAACTAGTTGAATTTTTTGAGGAAGTAACTAAAGTAGTAGTCAGGGGAATGTCAATGGATGTAGTTTATATAGACTTCCAGAAGGCATTCGATAAGGTTCCACAAAAGAGACTGTTAACTAAAATTAAAGCTCATGGAATTGAAGGCAAATTATTGACCTGGTAGAAAACAGAGAGTAGGGATAATGGGTATGTACTCAAATTGGAAGGAAGTGACTAATGATGTCCCACAAAGATCTTTGCTGGGGCCTCAACTATTCACTATATTTATTAATGACTTAGTTAACACAATAGAGAGCCATTTATCCAAGTTTGCCGATGGCACAAAGATTGGTGACATAATAAGTAGTGTAGATGGGAGCATGAAATTACAAAGAGGCATTAATAGATTGAGTGAGTGGGTAAAACTGTGGCAGATGGATTTCAAAGCAGGTAAGTGTGAGGTCATCCACTTTAGACCAAAAAAGGATAGATCAGAGTATTTTTAAATGGTGGAAAGCTAGGAACAGTGGAGGTCCAAAGAGATTTAGGGATCCATGTACACAGATCATTAAAATGTAGTGGTCAGGTACAAAAATAATCAAAAAGGCTAATGGAATGTTAGCCTTTATATCTAGAAGGCTAGAATATGAAGGAGAGAAGTTTTGCTGCAGCTTTACAAAGTCCTGATTAGACCACATCTGGAGTACTGTGTACAGTTCTGGGCACCGCACCTTAGAAAGGGTATGTTGGCCTTGGAGGGAGTGCAGCGTAGATTCACCAGAACGTCACCATGGTCCCAAGGGGCAGATTATGAGGAAAGATTACATAAACTAGACTTCTATTCCCTGGAATATAGAAGGTTAAGGGATGAATTGATTGAGGTTTTTAGGATTTTGAAAGGATATGATAGAGTAGATAGAGAGAAACTTATTCCGTAGGCGGGGGAGTCTAGGACAAGGGGACAGAACTTAAAATCAGAGCCAGGCCATTCAGGAGAGAAATTAGGAAACACTTCTTCGTGCAAAGGGTGGTAGAAGTGTAGAACTCTCTCCCACTAAAAGCAGTAGATTCTAGCTCAATTAATAATTTTAAATCTGAGATCAATAGATTTTTGCTAGCCAAGGGTATTAAGGGAATATGGAGCCAAGACGGGTGGATGGAGTTAGGATACAGATCAGCCGTGATCTCATTGAATGGCGGAACAGGCTCGAAGGGTTGAATGGCCTACTCCTGTTCCTATGTTCCTAAAGCAGCTTTGTACATAGATTTATACTTATAACTATAATGACTTAAATGTATAAATGCATTCACAGCTACGTTTCAAAAAAAACTTCTTTTGTGCTCTTGTCCACAAATGCTCTTTCCTGATGAGTACTGTTGCAAGCCTCTTTAATCTTAAATGACAACCAGGGCTTTCCAGGGTTGGTCATTTAGCATCCTGCGAGGTATTCCATGGTGTAATTTTTTTTGTTTGTCCTCAGGATGTGGCAGCATTGGCGAGACTCCATTTATTGCCCTGAGAACATTGAGTCAATCATAAAATATGGACTGGAGTAATGTTGTGATCTGTGTTCCTGGCCTATTGCCAAAGCCATACTGGGTTGAAGTCCCTATAGGCAAACTAAAACCATTGGTTTATCAGTAAGCGGAACCAGCAATGGAATTCATGTGATGCTGGTCCTGACATATACAGCCTTGATGCTCCAAGGACCTGAGGGGTTTGAGATATAGTAATGCTTACTCCTCTTTTTCATGGCTACAACCATATCTCTTTCAACTTAGATTATTATGTAGATCCTGGATCAAACTTGATCTCAGAATCTGTAGATAGGACTGGGGGATTTGGACCCATTCCAACTGAACCTGCCTCAATTTAGTTCATACAAATTTAGTGAATAGTTCCTTAACCTATACGCATGTATTATCTTGACTAATAATTTATATCTTTCTCTTTTTTAGCTGTTTGGTTCATTGTGGTGGATTTATTTCATCATTATGTACAATGTTATCAAAGTTCTTGATTGCATTTCAATATCTTAAATGCAATCTGGTCAGGGGACTGAGCAAATTTTATGTATCCCCAAATCACACATTTAACACACAATTTGTTCAGTTCAAATAGGTCTCCTGTACTGACCTTGTGATCAGCTCTGTGGTGTGGGACAGTGACGACATACTCCAACACATAACAGCTTCTTCTTATAAAAGGATGTCTTGCAGACAGTCGAACCAAATCTGCAGGGAGCTTTTGATCTGTTAATTATGCTCTGCTGCTTCAGACCTACTTAGCTGAAGATCTTAGGAATGGCCCTCAGTTATCCAAGCCACTCATGTGATCATCAATTGATGGCAACAAGTTGTTTAGAGATCAGATGGAGAGAATCTTTGCCAAACAGACTGTAAAGGTTATTCCAAGCCTCCACCTCGAGTACATTTCTGCCAGAAGGAAAAGACACACTGTAAGCCACAAAACAAAGACGGTGGCTAGAAAAGTACATTCATGGCCGCATTGCAGACCCTAGATCCTGGCTAAGCCTCCAAGGTAGTAAGGTGAGCCAAGTAATTCATGTCTGTTCCACATGCACCCCTCAGTTAGTCACTGCTTGAGAAGACGATGACAGAGAAATTGCCACTTTTAGGAGGAAGGAGGAAGCCTCCGAAAGCTTGTAGATTTCAAATAAAAATTGTTGGACTATAACTTGGTGTTGTAAAATTGTTTACAACTTTTAGGAGAGAGGAGATAAATGGAGAATATCAGAAGAACAAAAAAAGGAAAAGAAAGGAGTAGCCCACATGTGTGATGGGCACCATTTAGAACTCTAGAAAGCTAAACCTATAATAGGAAAACTTATAATAGCAAATTAAAAAGGACTGCCATATAATGTGACAACAGGAACAACAACTTGCATTTATATAGCACCTTTAACATAGTAAAACTTCCCAAGGTACTTCACAGGAGCGTTATCAAATAAAATTTGTCACTGAGCCACATCAGGAGATGTTAGGACAGGTGACTTAGTCAAAAAGGTAGGTTTTAAGGACAGTCTTAGGGAGGGAATTCCAGAACTTAGGGCCTAGACAGCTGATGGCACGGCCACCAATGGTGGAGCGATTAAAATCGGGGATGTGCAAGAGCCCAGAATTGGAGGAGCGCAGAGATCTCGGAGGGTTGTAGGACTGGAGGAGGTTACAGAGAGATTTGAAAACAAGGATAGGAATTTTAAAATTGACTGGGAGTCAATGTAGGTCAGCAAGCACAGGGATGATGGGTGATGGGACTTGGTGTGAGTTAGGACACGAGCAGCAGAGTTTTGGATGAGCTCAAGTTTATGGAGGGTGGAAGGTGGGAGGCCGGCCAGGAGAGCACTGGAATAGTCGAGTCTAGAGGTAACAAAGGCATGGATGAAGGTTTCATCAGCAGATGAGCTGATGCAGGGGCGGAGGTGGAAGTAGGTGATCTTAGTGATGGGCAGGATATGGGGTCAAAAGCTCAGCTCAGGATCAAATAGGACGCCAAGGTTGCAAACAGTCCGGTTCAGCCTCAGACAATGGCCAGGGAGGGGAATAGAGTTGGTGGCGAGGGAACGGAGTTTGTGGCGGGGACTGAAGACAATGGCTTCGGTCTTCCCAATATTTAATTGGAGGAAATTTCTGCTCATCCAACACAGGATGTTGGACAAGCAGCGTGACACATCAGAGGCAGTGGAGGGGTCGAGAGTGTTAATTGTAACCATGTGATTTATATCAATCAGTGTTAATTGTATTCAGGTGGTGCGTACCAATTGGGGACTCTCTTGTATCCATTTATAAGTGAGCTTATCGAGAGTGTGGAGTGTATAATGTGGAGCTCTGTGAATAAAGGCTTGGAAGCAACTGAAGACCAGCCTCTAGTATTCTATCCTTCACCACTGGGCTATCCAGTTTAGAACAAAAAGAGGTGATGGTGAGGTAGAGCTGGATGTCATCAGCGTACATGTGGAACCTGACGTATTTTTGGATGAAGTAAAAAAATGTCCCAAGCCATTTCACGGAGGCTTAATCAGACAAAAACGGATGCTGAGACAAAGAGGTATTCGAAGGGGTGTTCAAAAGCTTGATCAAAGATGTGGATTTTAAGGAGGATCTTGGAGGAGGTGAAAGAAATGGAGAGGCAAAGGGGTTTATGGAGGCAATTCCTGAATGTGGAACCTAGACACCCAAATCCCTTTGCTCCTCCATAACTCCTAGTCTCTCACCATTAAGAAAATATTCTGATTTGTCGTTCTTGGATCTAAAGTGAATGATCTCACACTTCCCCACATTGAATTCCATCTGCCATAGTTTTGTTCACTCACTTAATCTGCTATGTCCCTTTGAAACATCTTGCTCCCATCTACACAACTTATTGTGCATTCCAACTTAGTGTCTATGGATATACAAGTCTCTATTCCTTCATCCAAGTCATTAATTACATAGAATTACATAGAATGTACAGCACAGAAACAGGCCACTCAGCCCAACAGGTCCATGCAGCAGGTAATACGGAAGGCAAACTGAATATTGGCCTTTATTTCTAGGGGGATGGAGTATAAAAGCAGGGAAGTCATGCTACAACTGTACAGGATGCTGGTGAGACCACACCTGGAGTACTGCATACAGTTCTGGTGCCCTTATTTAAGGAAGGACATACTTGCATTGGAGGCAGTTCAGAGAAGGTTCACTAGGTTGATTCCGGGTATGGAAGGGTTGTCTTATGAGGAAAGATTGAACAGGTTGGGTCTATACTCATTGGAGTTTAGAAGAATGAGAGGAGATCTTATTGAAATATACAAAATTCTGAGGCGACTCGACAGGGTAGATGCTGAGAGTATGTTACCCCTCATGGGGGAATCTAAAACTAGGGGGCATAGTCTCAGAATAAGAGGTCGCCCGTTTAAGACGGAAATGAGGAGGAATTTCTTCTCCCAGAGGGTCGTGAATCTTTGGAATTCTTTACCCCAAAAAGCTGTGGAGAGAGTCATTGTATACATTCAAGGCTGAGTTAGACAAATATTTGATCAGCAAGGGAGTCAAAGGATACGGGGAAAAGGCAGGAAAGTGGAGTTGAGGTAAAAATCAGATCAGCCATGATCTCATTGAATGGCGGAGCAGGCTCGAGGGGCTGAATGGCCTACTCCTACTCCTATCTCTTATGGTCTTATGTCAGTGTTTATGCTCCACATGAGCCTCCTCCCATCTTTCATCATCTAACCTAATCAACATATCCTTCTAGTCCTTTCTCCTTCATTTGTTTATCCAGCTTCCCCTTAAAGTAGGATATAGAGGCATTGGAGAAGGTGCAAAAAAGATTTACTAGGATGATATCAGAACTGAGAGGTTATACCTATCAGGAAAGATTGAATAGGCTGGGGATCTTTTCTTTAGAAAAGAGAAGACTGAGGGGTGACCTGATAGAGGTCTTTAAGATTATGAAGGGGTTTGATAGGGTAGACGTAGAGAAAATGTTCCCACTTGTGGGGAGTCCTAAACTAGGGGCCATAAATATAAGATAGTCACTAATAAATTCAATAGGGAATTCAGGAGAAACTTCTTTATCCAAAGAGTGGTTAGAATGTGGAACTCGCTACCACAAGGAGTAGTTGAGGCAAAGAATCTAGATGCATTTAAGGAGAAGCTAGATAAGCACACCAGGGAGAAAGGAATAGAAGGATATGCTGATAGGGTTAGATGAAGTAGGGAGGGAGGAGGCTCATGTGGAGCATAAACACTGGCATGGACCTGTTGGGCCGAATGGCCTGTTTCTGTGCTGTACATTCTATGTAATTCTATGTAAATGCATCTATGCTAGTCACCTCAACTACTCTATACAAGTTTAACATAACTTCCCTGCTTTTCAATTCTATCCCTTTAGAAATGAAACATATATATTAATATATATAGTGAAAAGCTGAAGCCCCAGTTCATATCTCTGGGGAACACCACTTGCCACATCCCACCAGACAGAAAACATTCCCTTTATCCTTACTCTCTGTCTTCTACCTCCCAAATAATTACCAACCCATGTCACAAGATTACCACCAATTTTGTGCACTTTTATTTTTGCTAATAACCTTTTGTGCGGAACCTTATCAAATGCTTTCTGGAAGTCAGTAAAGATACCATCAATAGGCACTCCCCTATCCATTGGTGCCCTCCTCAAAAAAATCAACTAGATTAGTCAGACATGACCTACCTATCACCGATGCTTGTCCAAGTTCTCAGTCAGTCTGTCTCTGATGATAGATTACAGCAACTTCCCCACAACTGATGTTAAATTGATTTTAATACGTTCCCATTTTCTCCCAATTCTTGGATATGGGCAAAAATTTCAAAAAGGGACTTGGGGTTTCATTATTTGAAAGCCAGGTTCTCCAGTCAAATAAAATCATCAAATCATAGATGCAACCAGTCTATATTTGATATACACTAACCAGTAAATGTAGAGGCAGGTAGGGAGGGCTCTGCCAAATGGTCATTCTGATCCACAGCGCTGTAAGGGTTAATCTTCATCAATGAAAACCATAGGGTTGACCATCCCACCCTATCTTATTAAACATATACTTCTGCATGTGTACACAACTTGACTTTCTGTTTTCATATTTTTGTCACGCTTTTTTGTGTATAATTATTCCCAATATAAGTTCCTGTGCCCACATTTATAATGGGTTTGACTATATTATCTTATTACACTGACTGCACAATCCTACCTCTTGGTTCCCAAAAATCACTAAAACTGCTTTCTGAATTTCTTTCTCAAGTGCCATTTGTCTCCTGAAACTTCTACCTCCGTAATAAGGACTTGAACAAAAAATTTAAAAATCGAAGAAAGTCATTTTTCACAATAAATGGTTACGTAGAATTGTCTTTAGCAAATCATAATATCTTCATTAAAGGTTTTACTTGGTGGCCTCAGCCTCTCCAAAAGCCTGGGCTTGGATGCAATATATTTGTCCACTGTTGTGAATCTTTGAGCTGCATTTGACTTGTGTAGTCTGAGCAATGTGTGCAGCGTATCTAATTCCCCAGGCTGCAATCCACTTCTAGCACTTACAGCTTTTCTTCAAATAATTCTCAGAAAAAATTGGCAAATTTTAAATGTTGGACTAAGGTAAAATTTATACTTTCTTTAGAAAGAGTGAGGGTGAGAAAAATGATGATGTATTGATGACACACTTGTAGCTTTTGTGTTCTATAAACTTCAGATCACGTATTAAGCTGAGAATAAGTAGGAATCAGACAGAGAGAGGAAGAGTGATAAACTGGGGTCAGAGAGCGAAAGAGAGCTGTGGGGTGGGGGAGGGGGGATGGGACGCGGGGGGAGAGTATGCATGTTTGTGTTAGTTTATTTTTTAAAAAACACCAGTCAGAATTTGATACCAACTAATTATCATGTTTTGCTGACAAAAAAGGTCAATGCTAATTGCTTACACTTGTGACACAGAAATTTGAATTGCTAATGCCTATGAGACAAGATAGAGACAGAGAAAGAGAGAGAAACACAATGTCTTTCCTCATTCTAATTTGACTTTCTTTTAAATAAAAACACAAATAAATTGAATTTGAAAGCAAACAACTTTTCTTTTAGGGGAATAGAGCAGATGGGAGGATAGGAGGAAGGGAGAGGAGGAGGGAAACATGGTGAGGGGGGCCTCTGTCCTCTCACCACCCATCCTTGAGAGGGACTAATTGAGAGTGAATGGAGGGTTAATAGAGAGGTGTGTGACAGTGGAGCAAGTGCAGGTGGGGAGTGGTGGTGGATACAGAGTTTGATAGGCAGTTCAAAGAAGAAGAGGGAGGAGTAGTGAGAGTGTTGGGATAACAGTAAGGGGGTGGGGCAAGGTTCCTGATGGGAGCGAGGAGAAGCATAAGTTATTGAGGGACAATGGTGAGAAGGAGTTGCTGAGGGGCATATTTTCCCCACCACAACACATCACATCATTTACCACCTCCCACCGGAAAGGAAAGAAGAAAGAAAAAAGACAGAAGCAGAAGAGGGCAGAAAGATTAACAAAAAAGAGTTTGGGAGAGAGAAACAGCAAGACAAGACATGCGAGACAGATAAGAGGGCTGCATATTGTGACACCACGATTCCAGGCCAGGTTGGAGATGGTTGGGTAATTCCCCCGTCAATCACGCCTGGAGACTGCACTGCTGTAAGTGACTGGGATTGATTTGATGGACATAATTTGTATGTAGCTATCCTCCACTCACTGCATTTTGCTGGAAAAAATAATCAATTTCTATTCTGTAATTATCCTCTACTCACTGCATGTTGCTTGAGAAATCACCCTGCTTTTATTGGGAGAAGTTGCTGCAGTTTCAGTCATCAGTTCTGTTTGCTGCAGTTTGTAGAGGCTCTGTTTAAATAGACTCTAAATGCTTTGCTGTTTTCTGACTAAATAAACTCTGCTGTAAAATACATTGTTTGTTGTAAGTCCGCCCCACCTCCAACTCATTGGCTGACACAGTGGTGTCAATAGGCATGCCAGTAAAAGGGTGACCATATTCTCCAACTTACTGTATGCAATGCTACAAAAGATCAACGAGTATTATATAAAATGACAACCCTTCTGGTTTATGTCATAATCTCAGGATTAGGTTGCGACGCTACAGCTCTCACCCAGGTGTTGGGTTTGAAAGAATGAAAGGGAATACATATCAAACCATGTAAGTATTTCAAAGTGCTTCACATAGTGAATTATTTTTAAAGTGCGGTGGCTGTTATTATATAGAAATATCCCCACTTCATTTACAACGGAGAACTAAAAAGAAAACTGCTTGTGCAGTTTCACCTTTTTGATTGTACAATACTTGAATGTCTCCTATTGCTTTTACTTTTGAAGGAAGAAGTGCTGAGGATATCTCACCTGTTACAGGAACACGACTCACTGGCAATTCCAAAAGTCTGGCTTAACTGACCAGGTGATAACCATACTTCTAGTCAAGGCTAACAGTTTACCAAAACTAAACCATCATGCCACAACAACTTGCATTTATATAGCACCTTTAATGTAGTAAAACGTCCCAAGGTGCTCAAGACGCTGGCAGGTCCAGCAATTGTGGTTCAACGACACCAAGCACTCTGAAATCATGAAAGATGCTGATTACAAAAGAAACTCATGTTTTCAGAGATATATATATTGTCTATTGGTTATGCTTCTTTAAACCTTATCTGTTATCTGTTCGGCAAAATTATTCAGGCTCAGTTTCTTTTTTAAAAAAATAGTTTCCTTACATAATTTTACACTGTTCAATCCTCCTTTGTTCAAAGAATTGAACACGGACCAGGTGGGGAATTATTTAAAGGCTTGGGAAAGGAAAAGTCATGTGGTACAGAATGGAAATATCTAACAGGGTCATGTTTCAAGTGATTTCCCCATGGATTGCCTGACATGCCACAGTTATGTGGAGAATAACCTAATTCACAGAATGGAGAGACTATGCCTGAAGGTAGGACAGCTATAAGTAGATAGCAGCATTATCTGCAAATAATGACCATCAATGTCTGCTACCTTTTCTGCCATCTTAGGTATGTTTGCAGTCTAATTACTCTTTTCTGCTTTGCCTTGTAATGCTCTCCACACTCTGCCAATAGTTTGGAATATTGTGAGTGAACACTGCCCCACAGTGGCTATTTGAAGAATTGCCTTTTTTCCTTCCATCCGTTAAACTGCTAAAATGATGATTAAACTGATATTATTTATTAAACCATTGATATTCATTGAGCTTTAATTGCCCTCCCCAATGGTCAGAGGAGGAATGCTAACTTTTTATCCATTTGTCTGTGCTTGCAAAGATATCTAGTTGTTGCCATAGCAACCTTTATAAGCTCACAGGTCATTTACATACATAAATCCAAGTGTATTATTGTAAAATATTTATAATACTTGCATTTATATATGTAAGTGGAACGCATTCCAATCAAGATGATGTCATATCAATCAACTAAGGAGAAACTATTTCCACTGGTGGGAGGGGCAGTGACCAGAGGTTGCAGATTTAAGATAATTGGCAAAAGAACCAGAGGGGAGATGAGGAAGATTTTTCTTTTTATGCAGCGAGTTGTTATAATCCGGAATGCACTGCCTGAAAGGGTGGAGGAAGCAGGTTAAATGGTAGCTTTCAAAAGCGAATTGGATAAATACCTGAAAAGCAAAAATTTGCAGAGCTTTGGGGAAAGGGTCGGGGAATGGGACTATTTGGATAGCTCTTTCAAAGAGCTGGCATGGGCACGATGGGCCGAATGGCCTCCTTCTCTGCTGTAAGATTTAATGAACCATCTTGGCAAACTTAAGGCCGGTTATGCTGCAGTTTTCATGTCAATGCAACATGGTTTTCGAGTGGCATCAACACACAAAGTGCTGTATAGCAGGTTTGAGATTGCCAGTCTGAGTGATGTAGTAATACAGTGTGCCACCCAGTGGCTGATTATGGCATGACACCCAAAATTCCCAAACATTGAGATAAAAAATAACTTGCAATTATAATGTGCCTTTATAATGTCCAATCACCCCTGTGCTCGCTGACCTACACTGGCTCCTGGTCCGGCAATGCCTCAATTTTAAAAGTCTCATCCTTGTTTTCAAATCCCTCTGTAACCTCCTCCGGGCTGACAACCCTCTGAGATCTCCGCACTCCTCCAATTCTGGCCTTTCATGCAGCCATGATTTTAATCACCCCACCATTGGTGGCCATATCTTCAGCTGCCTAGGCCCTAAGCTCTGGACTCCATCTCTAAACCTCTCCGCCTCTCTCTCCTCCTTTAAGACGCTCCTTAAAACCTACCACTTTGACCAAGCTTTTGATCACCTGTCCTAATGTCTGCTTATGTGGCTCGGTGTCAAATTTTGTTTGGTAATCACTCCCGTGAGGTGCTTTGGGACTCCTACACTAAAGGCGCTATATAAATGCAAGTTGTTATTGTTTAACATAACGAAATGTCTCAAGACGATTAACAAAGTGTTGATATCAAACACCAAACTGGAGTAGTGGGAAAGGATGGGGGAAAGTGGTCAAACGCGTAGTTGAAGAGATCAGTTTTGAGGAGGTTTTTTGAAGGTGGAGAGAGATGGAGCAAGCAGAAGGGTTTTTGGAGGGAATTCCAGAGTGCAGTAAAAAGAAAACAAACATGCAAGCTTTGGAAATCTGAAATAAAAGCAGACAATGCTGGAAATTTACTCATGCTGGTAGATCCATTGTGAATTCCCAGCAGTTCCTGTTTTTATTCCATGCCTGTGTAACCTGAGTCTTCTTGTGTCCATTCACATGCACATTTCGGCTGCTGCTCCAGACCCAAGCCCATCACTTCTATTTCCCTTTTCCTTCTCTTCTCTTTACCCCTCTTAGGTCCTTCTCTCTTCTCATCATGCCTCCTCTCATTCCTATTTCTTTGTACAAGCGTTTGGTCGCCTGGCCCAATATCTCCTTAAGTGTCAAATTTTGTCTGATAACGCTCCTGTGAAGCGTCTTGGGATGGTTTCACTATGTTAAAGGTGCTATATAAATGCAAGTTGCTGTTGTGCATCTCAACCACAATGTTTGAGTGAGGCACTGAGTGGAGCTGAGGTGCCACCTCACAGAGTATAAATCATTATAACATTAAATCTTAGTTTGTGGCACTAACTTTACTTCAAGGAATGTTGTGAGGAGCAGTGGGAGCGCTCATTAAATCCAAAATGATGTTGCTGGTGTGCTGAGGGGCATGTCATTGGGTGGCTGGTGAACAGGCCTGATCCCCTGTGTCTCATCGCCCACCCTTTCAGTCAGGCGATGAGACATGGGGTGGGGGTGCGGCCTAAGCTTTTCAAAATAGTTTAGAAACGGAATCAGGAGGAAGGATTTTAGGTGTGCGTATCATAGTTATTCGCACAGCTCAAACGCACAAACCGCTTGCTTTTATCAAGTAAACCTACTGCAAAAGAACAATGTGTTTTAAAATCACCTAATTGCTTTTCTTCTCTTACCCTCCCCCACTCTCTGCCCCCACCCACCAAACTTTGTCCCTTCGACTCTTGAAGGCACTGGCTCATATTAGGGTACAAACCCGTGGGTTTCCGCAGCCCTCCGGTGCCCATTCATTAAGAAAGAAAGAAAAGTCTTGCATTTATATAGCGCCTTTCACGACCTCAGGACATCCCGAAATGCTTTACAGCTACTGAAGTACTTTTGAAGTGTAGTCACTGTTGTAATGTGGGAAATGCAGCAACCAAATTGCGCACAGCAAGCTCCCACAAACAGCAATGAGATAACGACCAGATAATTTGTTTTTAGTGATGTTGGTTGAGAGATAAATATTGGCCAGGGCACCAGGGAGAACTGCCCATCTCTTCTTCGAAGTAGTGCTGTGGGATATTTTACGTCCATCTGAGAGGGCAGACGGGGGTCATGATTTAACAACTCATCCATCATTTTTTTTTACATACTCTTAATTGTTAGCAAACACTCTTCCAGAACGTAGATGATTTCATCTTGTTACTTGCCTTGAGTCCACTCTATGTTGGTAGACTGCAGAAGCCGTCTATGTTATGAGGTATTTAAAGGAAGAAATGTCTGTCTGGGTATATGGCATCACCTGGGTGCAGCACATAGAGGAAAATCGAATGGGGAGGATTAAATGCCCGTACGGTACATAGGAACAGGAGTAGGCCATTCAGCCCCTCAAGCTTGTTCCACCATTCAATTAGATCATGGTTGATCTGTATCTGAACTCCATCTACCCGCCTTGGTTCCGTGACCCTTAATACCCTTACCCTACAAAAATCTATCAATCTGAGTTTGGTATGTTATTGGTTTGTTGCTTGTTCGTTATTGGTTTGTTACTGGTTTGTTACTGATTCGTTGCTGGTTCATTGCTGGTTCATTGCTGATTTGTACTGGTTTATTGCTCGTTCATTGATGGTTTGTTACTGGTTCGTTGCTGTTTTTTTACTGGTTCGTTGCTGGTTTTTTACTGGCTCGTTCCTAGTTTGTTGCTGGTTCGTTGCTGGTTTTTTACTGGTTCGTTACTGGTTTTTTACTGGTTTGTTGCTGGTTCGTTACTGGTTCGTTGCTGGTTCGTTGCTGGTTCGTTACTGGTTCGTTGCTGGTTCATTACTGGTTTGTTGCTGGTTCATTACTGGTTTGTTGCTGGTTCATTATTGGTTTGTTGCTGGTTCATTGCTGGTTTGTTACTGGTTCGTTACTGTTTTTTTGCTGGTTCGTTACTGGTTTGTTACTGGTTTGTTGCTGGTATGTTATTGGTTTGTTGCTGGTTCGTTTCTGGTTCATTGCTGGTTTGTTGCTGGTTTGTTACTGGTTCGTTACTGTTTTTTTTGCTGGTTTGTTACTGGTTTGTTGCTGGTTTGTTACTGGTTCATTGCTGGTTTGTTACTGGTTTGTTGCTGGTTCGTTGCTGGTTTGTTACTGGTTCATTGCTGGTTTGTTACTGGTTTGTTGCTGGTATGTTAATGGTTTGTTGCTGGTTCATTACTGGTTTGTTACTGGTTCATTGCTGGTTTGTTCCTGGTTTGTTATTGGTTTGTTGCTGATTCGTTATTGGTTCATTGCTGGTTTGTTTTTGGTTTGTTACTGGTTTGTTGCTGGTTTGTTTTTGTTTTGTTACTGGTTTGTTGCTGGTTTGTTTTTGTTTTGTTACTGGTTTGTTGCTGGTTTGTTATTGGTTTGTTGCTGATTCGTTATTGGTTCATTGCTGGTTTGTTTTTGGTTTGTTACTGGTTTGTTGCTGGTTTGTTTTTGTTTTGTTACTGGTTTGTTGCTGGTTTGTTACTGGTTCATTGCTGGTTTGTTACTGGTTTGTTGCTGGTATGTTAATGGTTTGTTGCTGGTTCATTACTGGTTTGTTACTGGTTCATTGCTGGTTTGTTGCTGGTTTGTTATTGGTTTGTTGCTGATTCGTTATTGGTTCATTGCTGGTTTGTTTTTGGTTTGTTACTGGTTTGTTGCTGGTTTGTTTTTGTTTTGTTACTGGTTTGTTGCTGGTTTGTTACTGGCTGGTTGCTGGTTCATTACTTGTTTGTTACTGGTTTGTTACTGATTCGTTGCTGGTTCATTGCTGGTTCATTACTGTTTTGTACTGGTTTATTGCTTGTTCATTGCTGGTTCGTTGCTGGTTCGTTGCTGGTTCATTACTGGTTTGTACTGGTTTATTGCTCGTTTATTGCTGATTCGTTGCTGGTTCGTTGCTGGTTCATTACTGGTTTGTTGCTGGTTCGTTACTTGTTCGTTGCAGATTTGTTGCTGGTTTGTTACTGGTTCATTGCTGGTTTGTTGCTGGTTTGTTGCTGGTTTACATAAGAACATAAGAGATAGGATTGCGAGTAGGCCATTAGGCCCTTCGAGCCTGCTCCGCCATTCAATGAGATCATGGCTGATCTGATTTTTACCTCAACTCCACTTTCCCGCCTTTTCCCCATATCCTTTGACTCCCTTGCTGATCAAAAGTTTGTCTAACTCAGCCTTGAATACATTCAATGACTCAGCCTCCACCACTCTTTGGGGCAAAGAATTCCAAAGGTGCACGGCCCTCAGAGAAGAAATTTCTCCTCATCTCTGTCTTAAACGGGCGACCCCTTATTCTGAGATTATGCCCCTAGTTCTAGATTCTCCTATGAGGGGAAACATTCCCTCAGCATCTACCCTGTCAAGCCCCCTCAGAATCTTCTATGTTTCAATAAAATCTCCTTTCATTCTTCTAAACTCCATTGAGTATAGGCCCAACCTGTTCAATCTTTCCTCATAAGAAAACCCTTCCAAATCCGGAATCAACCTAGTGAACCTTCTCTGAACCGCCTCCAATGCAAGTATATCCTTCCTTAAATAAGGGGACCAAAACTGTACGCAGTACACCAGGTGTGGTCTCACCAGCACCCTGTACAGTTGTAGCATGACTTCCCTGCTTTTATGCTCCATCCCCCTAGAAATAAAGGCCAATATTCCATTTGCCTTCCTGATTACCTGCTGCACCTGTATGTTGACTTTTTGTGTTTCATGTACGAGGACACCCAGATCCCTCTGTACCGCAGCATTTTGTAGTATTTCTCCATTCAAATAATATTTCGCTTTTTTATTCTTTCTACCAAAGTGGATGACTTCACATTTTCCCACATTATATTCCATCTGCCAAATTTGTGCCCATTCGCTTAACCTGTCAATATCCCTTTACAGACACTTTGTGTCCTCATCGCAACTTGCTTTTCCACATATCTTTTTATTATCAGCAAATTTGGCCACAAGACACTCTGTTCCTTCATCCAAGTCATTGATATATATTGTAAATAGTTGAGGCCCCAGCACTGAGCCCTGCGGCACCCCACTAGTTACAGATTGCCATTTTGAAAATGACCCTTTTATCCCGATTCTCTGTTTTCTATTAGTTAGCCAATCCTCTATCCATGCTAATATATTACCCCCGACACCATGAGCTCTTATCTTGTGCAGTAATCTTTTATGTGGCACCTTATCAAATGCCTTTTGGAAATCCAAATACACGACATCGACTGGTTCCCCTTTATCGACCCTGCTCTTTACTTCCTCAAAGAACTCTAATAAATTTGTCAAACATGATTTCCCTTCATAAAACCATGTTGACCCTCCTTGATTGTATTTTGAGTCTCTAAATGTTCTGCTACTACTTCCTTAATAATTGATTCTAGCATTTTCCCAATGACAGATGTTAGGCTAACTGGTCTATAGTTATCCGCTTTCTGTCTCCCTCCTTCTTGAATAGGGGCTTTACATTTGCAGTTTTTCAATCCGCTGGGACCTTTCCAGAATCTAGTGAATTTTGGAAAATTACAACCAATGCATCCACTATCTCTGTAGCCACTTCCTTTAAAACCCTCGGATGCAAACCAACAGGTCCAGGGGACTTGTCAGCCTTTAGACCCATTAGTTTACCTGGTAAATTTTCTCTAGTGATAGTGATTGTTTTTAGATCCTCCCTCCCCTTTGCCCCTTGATTATCTATTATTATTGATATATTATTAGTGTATTCTACTGTGAAGACAGATACAAAATATCTGTTCAATCATATCACTTTACAACACACAGTGTATCAGAGTACTGTAGCACAGGGTGTATCAGAGTACTGTAGCACAGGGTGTATCAGAGTACTGTAGCACAGGGTGTATCAGAGTACTGTAGCACAGGGTGTATCAGAGTACTGTAGCACAGGGTGTATCAGAGCGCTGCAGCACAGGGTGTATCAGAGTCCTGAGCACAGGGTATATCAGAGCGCTGCAGCACAGGGTGTATCAGAGTACTGCAACACACGGTATATCAGAGGACTGCAGCACAGGGTGTATCAGAGTACTGAGCACAGGGTGTATCAGAGTACTGCAGCACGGGGTGTATCAGAGTACTGCAGCACGGGGTGTATCAGAGTACTGAGCACACGGTGTATCAGAGTACTGCAGCACGGGGTGTATCAGAGTACTGAGCACAGGGTGTATCAGAGTACTGCAGCACGGGGTGTATCAGAGTACTGAGCACAGGGTGTATCAGAGTACTGCAGCACGGGGTGTATCAGAGTACTGAGCACAGGGTGTATCAGAGTACTGCAGCACGGGGTGTATCAGAGTACTGCAGCACAGGGTGTATCAGAGTACTGCAGCACAGGGTGTATCAGAGTACTGAGCACAGGGTGTATCAGAGTACTGAGCACGGGGTGTATCAGAGTACTGCAGCACGGGGTGTATCAGAGTACTGCAGCACGGGGTGTATCAGAGTACTGAGCACACGGTGTATCAGAGTACTGCAGCACGGGGTGTATCAGAGTACTGAGCACAGGGTGTATAAGAGTACTGCAGCACGGGGTGTATCAGAGTACTGAGCACGGGGTGTATCAGAGTACTGAGCACGGGGTGTATTAGAGTACTGAGCACAGGGTGCATCAGAGTACTGAGCACAGGGTGTATCAGAGTACTGAGCACAGGGTGTATCAGAGTACTGAGCACAGGGTGTATCAGAGTACTGAGCACAGGGTGTATCAGAGTACTGAGCACAGGGTGTATCAGAGTACTGAGCACAGGGTGTATCAGAGTACTGAGCACAGGGTGTATCAGAGTACTGAGCACAGGGTGTATCAGAGTACTGTAGCACAGGGTGTATCAGAGTACTGAGCACAGGGTGTATCAGAGTACTGAGCACAGGGTGTATCAGAGTACTGAGCACAGGGTGTATCAGAGTACTGAGCACAGGGTGTATCAGAGTACTGAGCACAGGGTGTATCAGAGTACTGAGCACAGGGTGTATCAGAGTACTGAGCACAGGGTGTATCAGAGTACTGCAGCACACGGTGTATCAGAGTACTGCAGCACAGGGTGTATCAGAGTACTGCAGCACACGGTGTATCAGAGCACTGCAGCACACGATGCATCAGAGTACTGCAGCACAGGGTGTATCAGAGTACTGCAGCACAGGGTGTATCAGAGTACTGCAGCACAGGGTGTATCAGAGTACTGAGCACAGGGTGTATCAGAGTACTGAGCACAGGGTGTATCAGAGTACTGCAGCACAGGGTGTATCAGAGTACTGAGCACAGGGTGTATCAGAGTACTGAGCACAGGGTGTATCAGAGTACTGAGCACAGGGTGTATCAGAGTACTGAGCACAGGGTGTATCAAAGTACTGCAGGACACGGTGTATCAGAGTACTGAGCACAGGATGTATCAGAGCACTGAGCACAGGGTGTATCAGAGTACTGAGCACAGGGTGTATCAGAGTACTGCAGCACAGGGTGTATCAGAGTACTGAGCACATGGTGTATCAGAGTACTGTAGCACAGGGTGTATCAGAGTACTGAGCACAGGGTGTATCAGAGTACTGAGCACAGGGTGTATCAGAGTACTGAGCACAGGGTGTATCAGAGTACTGAGCACAGGGTGTATCAGAGTACTGCAGCACACGGTGTATCAGAGCACTGAGCACACGGTGTATCAGAGTACTGCAGCACAGGGTGTATCAGAGTACTGAGCACAGGGTGTATCAGAATACTGCAGCACACGGTGTATCAGAGTACTGCAGCACAGGGTGTATCAGAGTACTGCAGCACACGGTGTATCAGAGCACTGCAGCACACGATGCATCAGAGTACTGCAGCACAGGGTGTATCAGAGTACTGCAGCACAGGGTGTATCAGAGTACTGCAGCACAGGGTGTATCAGAGTACTGAGCACAGGGTGTATCAGAGTACTGAGCACAGGGTGTATCAGAGTACTGCAGCACAGGGTGTATCAGAGTACTGAGCACAGGGTGTATCAGAGTACTGAGCACAGGGTGTATCAGAGTACTGAGCACAGGGTGTATCAGAGTACTGAGCACAGGGTGTATCAAAGTACTGCAGGACACGGTGTATCAGAGTACTGAGCACAGGATGTATCAGAGCACTGAGCACAGGGTGTATCAGAGTACTGAGCACAGGGTGTATCAGAGTACTGCAGCACAGGGTGTATCAGAGTACTGAGCACATGGTGTATCAGAGTACTGTAGCACAGGGTGTATCAGCGTACTGAGCACAGGATGTATCAGAGCACTGAGCACAGGGTGTATCAGAGTACTGCAGCACAGGGTGTATCAAAGTACTGCAGGACACGGTGTATCAGAGTACTGAGCACAGGGTGTATCAGAGTACTGAGCACAGGGTGTATCAAAGTACTGCAGAACAGGGTGTATCAGAGTACTGCAGCACAGGGTGTATCAGAATACTGAGCACATGGTGTATCAGAGTACTGTAGCACAGGGTGTATCAGAGTACTGAGCACACGGTGTATCAGAGTACTGAGCACAGGGTGTATCAGAGTACTGCAGCACAGGGTGTATCAGAGTACTGAGCACAGGGTGTATCAGAGTACTGCAGCACAGGGTGTATCAGAGTACTGAGCACACGGTGTGTCAGAGTACTGAGCACAGGGTGTATCAGAGTACTGCAGCACAGGGTGTATCAGAGTACTGAGCACATGGTGTATCAGAGTACTGTAGCACAGGGTGTATCAGAGTACTGCAGCACAGGGTGTATCAGAGTACTGAGCACATGGTGTATCAGAGCACTGCAGCACAGGGTGTATCAGAGTACTGAGCACATGGTGTATCAGAGTACTGTAGCACAGGGTGTATCAGAGTACTGCAGCACAGGGTGCATCAGAGTACTGAGCACAGGGTGTATCAGAGTACTGTAGCACAGGGTGTATCAGAGTACTGCAGCACAGGGTGTATCAGAGTACTGCAGCACAGGGTGTATCAGAGTACTGAGCACATGGTGTATCAGAGTACTGTAGCACAGGGTGTATCAGAGTACTGAGCACACGGTGTATCAGAGTACTGAGCACAGGGTGTATCAGAGTACTGCAGCACAGGGTGTATCAGAGTACTGAGCACATGGTGTATCAGAGTACTGTAGCACAGGGTGTATCAGAGTACTGAGCACACGGTGTATCAGAGTACTGAGCACAGGGTGTATCAGAGTACTGCAGCACAGGGTGTATCAGAGTACTGAGCACAGGGTGTATCAGAGTACTGCAGCACAGGGTGTATCAGAGTACTGAGCACACGGTGTATCAGAGTACTGAGCACGGGGTGTATCAGAGTACTGCAGCACGGGGTGTATCAGAGTACTGCAGCACGGGGTGTATCAGAGTACTGAGCACACGGTGTATCAGAGTACTGCAGCACGGGGTTTATCAGAGTACTGAGCACAGGGTGTATAAGAGTACTGCAGCACGGGGTGTATCAGAGTACTGAGCACGGGGTGTATCAGAGTACTGAGCACGGGGTGTATCAGAGCACTGAGCACGGGGTGTATCAGAGTACTGAGCACAGGGTGTATCAGAGTACTGAGCACAGGGTGTATCAGAGTACTGAGCACAGGGTGCATCAGAGTACTGAGCACAGGGTGTATCAGAGTACTGAGCACAGGGTGTATCAGAGTACTGAGCACAGGGTGTATCAGAGTACTGAGCACAGGGTGTATCAGAGTACTGAGCACAGGGTGTATCAGAGTACTGAGCACAGGGTGTATCAGAGTACTGAGCACAGGGTGTATCAGAGTACTGAGCACAGGGTGTATCAGAGTACTGAGCACAGGGTGTATCAGAGTACTGCAGCACACGGTGTATCAGAGCACTGAGCACACGGTGTATCAGAGTACTGCAGCACAGGGTGTATCAGAGTACTGAGCACAGGGTGTATCAGAGAACTGCAGCACACGGTGTATCAGAGTACTGCAGCACACGGTGTATCAGAGTACTGCAGCACACGGTGTATCAGAGCACTGCAGCACACGATGCATCAGAGTACTGCAGCACAGGGTGTATCAGAGTACTGCAGCACAGGGTGTATCAGAGTACTGCAGCACAGGGTGTATCAGAGCACTGAGCACAGGGTGTATCAGAGTACTGAGCACAGGGTGTATCAGAGTACTGCAGCACAGGGTGTATCAGAGTACTGAGCACAGGGTGTATCAGAGTACTGAGCACAGGGTGTATCAGAGTACTGAGCACAGGGTGTATCAGAGTACTGCAGGACACGGTGTATCAGAGTACTGAGCACAGGATGTATCAGAGCACTGTGCACAGGGTGTATCAGAGTACTGAGCACAGGGTGTATCAGAGTACTGCAGCACAGGGTGTATCAGAGTACTGAGCACATGGTGTATCAGAGTACTGTAGCACAGGGTGTATCAGAGTAATGAGCACACGGTGTATCAGAGTACTGAGCACAGGGTGTATCAGAGTACTGCAGCACAGGGTGTATCAGAGTACTGAGCACATGGTGTATCAGAGTACTGTAGCACAGGGTGTATCAGAGTACTGAGCACACGGTGTATCAGAGTACTGAGCACAGGTTGTATCAGAGTACTGCAGCACAGGGTGTATCAGAGTACTGAGCACAGGGTGTATCAGAGTACTGCAGCACAGGGTGTATCAGAGTACTGAGCACACGGTGTATCAGAGTACTGAGCACAGGGTGTATCAGAGTACTGCAGCACAGGGTGTATCAGAGTACTGAGCACATGGTGTATCAGAGTACTGTAGCACAGGGTGTATCAGAGTACTGCAGCACAGGGTGTATCAGAGTACTGAGCACATGGTGTATCAGAGCACTGCAGCACAGGGTGTATCAGAGTACTGAGCACATGGTGTATCAGAGTACTGTAGCACAGGGTGTATCAGAGTACTGCAGCACAGGGTGTATCAGAGTACTGAGCACAGGGTGTATCAGAGTACTGAGCACAGGGTGTATCAGAGTACTGCAGGACACGGTGTATCAGCGTACTGAGCACAGGATGTATCAGAGCACTGAGCACAGGGTGTATCAGAGTACTGAGCACAGGGTGTATCAGAGTACTGCAGCACAGGGTGTATCAGAGTACTGAGCACATGGTGTATCAGAGTACTTTAGCACAGGGTGTATCAGAGTACTGAGCACACGGTGTATCAGAGTACTGAGCACAGGGTGTATCAGAGTACTGCAGCACAGGGTGTATCAGAGTACTGAGCACAGGGTGTATCAGAGTACTGCAGCACAGGGTGTATCAGAGTACTGAGCACAGGGTGTATCAGAGTACTGCAGCACAGGGTGTATCAGAGTACTGAGCACACGGTGTATCAGAGTACTGAGCACAGGGTGTATCAGAGTACTGCAGCACAGGGTGTATCAGAGTACTGAGCACATGGTGTATCAGAGTACTGTAGCACAGGGTGTATCAGAGTACTGCAGCACAGGGTGTATCAGAGTACTGAGCACATGGTGTATCAGAGCACTGCAGCACAGGGTGTATCAGAGTACTGAGCACATGGTGTATCAGAGTACTGTAGCACAGGGTGTATCAGAGTACTGCAGCACAGGGTGCATCAGAGTACTGAGCACAGGGTGTATCAGAGTACTGTAGCACAGGGTGTATCAGAGTACTGCAGCACAGGGTGTATCAGAGTACTGCAGCACAGGGTGTATCAGAGTACTGAGCACATGGTGTATCAGAGTACTGTAGCACAGGGTGTATCAGAGTACTGAGCACACGGTGTATCAGAGTACTGAGCACAGGGTGTATCAGAGTACTGCAGCACAGGGTGTATCAGAGTACTGAGCACATGGTGTATCAGAGTACTGTAGCACAGGGTGTATCAGAGTACTGAGCACACGGTGTATCAGAGTACTGAGCACAGGGTGTATCAGAGTACTGCAGCACAGGGTGTATCAGAGTACTGAGCACAGGGTGTATCAGAGTACTGCAGCACAGGGTGTATCAGAGTACTGAGCACACGGTGTATCAGAGTACTGAGCACGGGGTGTATCAGAGTACTGCAGCACGGGGTGTATCAGAGTACTGCAGCACGGGGTGTATCAGAGTACTGAGCACACGGTGTATCAGAGTACTGCAGCACGGGGTTTATCAGAGTACTGAGCACAGGGTGTATAAGAGTACTGCAGCACGGGGTGTATCAGAGTACTGAGCACGGGGTGTATCAGAGTACTGAGCACGGGGTGTATCAGAGCACTGAGCACGGGGTGTATCAGAGTACTGAGCACAGGGTGTATCAGAGTACTGAGCACAGGGTGTATCAGAGTACTGAGCACAGGGTGCATCAGAGTACTGAGCACAGGGTGTATCAGAGTACTGAGCACAGGGTGTATCAGAGTACTGAGCACAGGGTGTATCAGAGTACTGAGCACAGGGTGTATCAGAGTACTGAGCACAGGGTGTATCAGAGTACTGAGCACAGGGTGTATCAGAGTACTGAGCACAGGGTGTATCAGAGTACTGAGCACAGGGTGTATCAGAGTACTGAGCACAGGGTGTATCAGAGTACTGCAGCACACGGTGTATCAGAGCACTGAGCACACGGTGTATCAGAGTACTGCAGCACAGGGTGTATCAGAGTACTGAGCACAGGGTGTATCAGAGAACTGCAGCACACGGTGTATCAGAGTACTGCAGCACACGGTGTATCAGAGTACTGCAGCACACGGTGTATCAGAGCACTGCAGCACACGATGCATCAGAGTACTGCAGCACAGGGTGTATCAGAGTACTGCAGCACAGGGTGTATCAGAGTACTGCAGCACAGGGTGTATCAGAGCACTGAGCACAGGGTGTATCAGAGTACTGAGCACAGGGTGTATCAGAGTACTGCAGCACAGGGTGTATCAGAGTACTGAGCACAGGGTGTATCAGAGTACTGAGCACAGGGTGTATCAGAGTACTGAGCACAGGGTGTATCAGAGTACTGCAGGACACGGTGTATCAGAGTACTGAGCACAGGATGTATCAGAGCACTGTGCACAGGGTGTATCAGAGTACTGAGCACAGGGTGTATCAGAGTACTGCAGCACAGGGTGTATCAGAGTACTGAGCACATGGTGTATCAGAGTACTGTAGCACAGGGTGTATCAGAGTAATGAGCACACGGTGTATCAGAGTACTGAGCACAGGGTGTATCAGAGTACTGCAGCACAGGGTGTATCAGAGTACTGAGCACATGGTGTATCAGAGTACTGTAGCACAGGGTGTATCAGAGTACTGAGCACACGGTGTATCAGAGTACTGAGCACAGGTTGTATCAGAGTACTGCAGCACAGGGTGTATCAGAGTACTGAGCACAGGGTGTATCAGAGTACTGCAGCACAGGGTGTATCAGAGTACTGAGCACACGGTGTATCAGAGTACTGAGCACAGGGTGTATCAGAGTACTGCAGCACAGGGTGTATCAGAGTACTGAGCACATGGTGTATCAGAGTACTGTAGCACAGGGTGTATCAGAGTACTGCAGCACAGGGTGTATCAGAGTACTGAGCACATGGTGCATCAGAGCACTGCAGCACAGGGTGTATCAGAGTACTGAGCACATGGTGTATCAGAGTACTGTAGCACAGGGTGTATCAGAGTACTGCAGCACAGGGTGTATCAGAGTACTGAGCACAGGGTGTATCAGAGTACTGAGCACAGGGTGTATCAGAGTACTGCAGGACACGGTGTATCAGCGTACTGAGCACAGGATGTATCAGAGCACTGAGCACAGGGTGTATCAGAGTACTGAGCACAGGGTGTATCAGAGTACTGCAGCACAGGGTGTATCAGAGTACTGAGCACATGGTGTATCAGAGTACTGTAGCACAGGGTGTATCAGAGTACTGAGCACACGGTGTATCAGAGTACTGAGCACAGGGTGTATCAGAGTACTGCAGCACAGGGTGTATCAGAGTACTGAGCACATGGTGTATCAGAGTACTGTCGCACAGGGTGTATCAGAGTACTGAGCACACGGTGTATCAGAGTACTGAGCACAGGGTGTATCAGAGTACTGCAGCACAGGGTGTATCAGAGTACTGCAGCACAGGGTGTATCAGAGTACTGAGCACACGGTGTATCAGAGTACTGAGCACAGGGTGTATCAGAGTACTGCAGCACAGGGTGTATCAGAGTACTGAGCACATGGTGTATCAGAGTACTGTAGCACAGGGTGTATTAGAGTACTGAGCACATGGTGTATCAGAGTACTGAGCACAGGGTGTATCAGAGTACTGCAGCACAGGGTGTATCAGAGTACTGAGCACATGGTGTATCAGAGCACTGCAGCACAGGGTGTATCAGAGTACTGAGCACATGGTGTATCAGAGTACTGTAGCACAGGGTGTATCAGAGTACTGCAGCACAGGGTGTATTAGAGTACTGAGCACAGGGTGTATCAGAGTACTGAGCACACGGTGTATCAGAGTACTGAGCACAGGGTGTATCAGAGTACTGAGCACACGGTGTATCAGAGTACTGAGCACAGGGTGTATCAGAGTACTGAGCACACGGTGTATCAGAGTACTGAGCACAGGGTGTATCAGAGTACTGCAGCACAGGGTGTATCAGAGTACTGAGCACTGGGTGTATCAGAGTACTGCAGCACCGGGTGTATCAGAGTACTGAGCACATGGTGTATCAGAGCACTGCAGCACAGGGTGTATCAGAGTACTGAGCACATGGTGTATCAGAGTACTGTAGCACAGGGTGTATCAGAGTACTGCAGCACAGGGTGTATCAGAGTACTGAGCACAGGGTGTATAAGAGGACTGAGCACAGGATGTATCAGAGTACTGAGCACACGGTGTATCAGAGTACTGAGCACAGGGTGTATCAGAGTACTGAGCACACGGTGTATCAGAGTTCTGAGCACAGGGTGTATCAGAGTACTGAGCACACGGTGTATCAGAGTACTGAGCACAGAGTGTATCAGAGTACTGCAGCACAGGGTGTATCAGAGTACTGCAGCACAGGGTGTATCAGAGTACTGTAGCACAGGGTGTATCAGAGTACTGTAGCACAGGGTGTATCAGAGTACTGAGCACAGGGCGTATCTGAGGACTGAGCACAGGGTGTATCAGAGTACTGAGCACACGGTGTATCAGAGTACTGAGCACAGGGTGTATCAGAGTACTGCAGCACAGGGTGTATCAGAGTACTGCAGCACAGGGTGTATCAGAGTACTGTAGCACAGGGTGTATCAGAGTACTGTAGCACAGGGTGTATCAGAGTACTGAGCACAGGGTTTATCAGAGTACTGAGCACAGGGTGTATCAGAGTACTGAGCACAGGGTGTATCAGAGTACTGCAGCACAGGGTGTATCAGAGTACTGCAGCACAGGGTGTATCAGAGTACTGAGCACAGGGTGTATCAGAGTACTGCAGCACACGGTGTATCAGAGTACTGAGCACAGGGTGTATCAGAGTACTGAGCACAGGGTGAATCAGCGTACTGAGCACAGGGTGTATCAGAGTACTGCAGCACAGGGTGTATCAGAGTACTGCAGCACAGGGTGTATCAGAGTACTGCAGCACAGGGTGTATCAGAGTACTGAGCACAGGGTGTATCAGAGTACTGAGCACAGGGTGTATCAGAGTACTGCAGCACACGGTGTATCAGAGTACTGAGCACAGGGTGTATCAGAGTACTGCAGCACACGGTGTATCAGAGTACTGAGCACAGGGTGTATCAGAGTACTGCAGCACAGGGTGTATCAGAGTACTGAGCACATGGTGTATCAGAGTACTGAGCACACGGTGTATCAGAGTACTGAGCACAGGGTGTATCAGAGTACTGAGCACAGGGTGTATCAGAGTACTGAGCACAGGGTGTATCAGAGTACTGAGCACAGGGTGTATCAGAGTACTGCAGCACACGGTGTATCAGAGCACTGAGCACACGGTGTATCAGAGTACTGCAGCACAGGGTGTATCAGAGTACTGAGCACAGGGTGTATCAGAGTACTGCAGCACACGGTGTATCAGAGTACTGCAGCACACGGTGTATCAGAGTACTGCAGCACAGGGTGTATCAGAGTACTGCAGCACAGGGTGTATCAGAGTACTGAGCACATGGTGTATCAGAGTACTGTAGCACAGGGTGTATCAGAGTACTGCAGCACAGGGTGTATCAGAGTACTGAGCACAGGGTGTATCAGAGTACTGCAGCACAGGGTGTATCAGAGTACTGCAGCACAGGGTGTATCAGAATACTGAGCACACGGTGTATCAGAGTACTGAGCACAGGGTGTATCAGAGTACTGAGCACAGGGTATATCAGAGTACTGCAGCACAGGGTGTATCAGAGTACTGAGCACACGGTGTATCAGAGTACTGAGCACAGGGTGTATCAGAGTACTGCAGCACAGGGTGTATCAGAGTACTGAGCACATGGTGTATCAGAGTACTGTAGCACAGGGTGTATCAGAGTACTGAGCACACGGTGTATCAGAGTACTGAGCACAGGGTGTATCAGAGTACTGCAGCACAGGGTGTATCAGAGTACTGCAGCACAGGGTGTATCAGAATACTGAGCACATGGTGTATCAGAGTACTGTAGCACAGGGTGTATCAGAGTACTGAGCACACGGTGTATCAGAGTACTGAGCACAGGGTGTATCAGAGTACTGCAGCACAGGGTGTATCAGAGTACTGAGCACAGGGTGTATCAGAGTACTGCAGCACAGGGTGTATCAGAGTACTGAGCACACGGTGTATCAGAGTACTGAGCACAGGGTGTATCAGAGTACTGCAGCACAGGGTGTATCAGAGTACTGAGCACATGGTGTATCAGAGTACTGTAGCACAGGGTGTATCAGAGTACTGCAGCACAGGGTGTATCAGAGTACTGAGCACATGGTGTATCAGAGCACTGCAGCACAGGGTGTATCAGAGTACTGAGCACATGGTGTATCAGAGTACTCTAGCACAGGGTGTATCAGAGTACTGCACCACAGGGTGTATCAGAGTACTGAGCACAGGGTGTATCAGAGTACTGCAGGACACGGTGTATCAGCGTACTGAGCACAGGATGTATCAGAGCACTGAGCACAGTGTGTATCAGAGTACTGAGCACAGGGTGTATCAGAGTACTGCAGCACAGGGTGTATCAGAGTACTGAGCACATGGTGTATCAGAGTACTGTAGCACAGGGTGTATCAGAGTACTGAGCACACGGTGTATCAGAGTACTGAGCACAGGGTGTATCAGAGTACTGCAGCACAGGGTGTATCAGAGTACTGAGCACATGGTGTATCAGAGTACTGTAGCACAGGGTGTATCAGAGTACTGAGCACACGGTGTATCAGAGTACTGAGCACACGGTGTATCAGAGTACTGAGCACAGGGTGTATCAGAGTACTGCAGCACAGGGTGTATCAGAGTACTGAGCACAGGGTGTATCAGAGTACTGCAGCACAGGGTGCATCAGAGTACTGAGCACACGGTGTATCAGAGTACTGAGCACGGGGTGTATCAGAGTACTGCAGCACGGGGTGTATCAGAGTACTGCAGCACGGGGTGTATCAGAGTACTGAGCACACGGTGTATCAGAGTACTGCAGCACGGGGTGTATCAGAGTACTGAGCACAGGGTGTATCAGAGTACTGCAGCACGGGGTGTATCAGAGTACTGAGCACGGGGTGTATCAGAGTACTGAGCACGGGGTGTATTAGAGTACTGAGCACAGGGTGTATCAGAGTACTGAGCACAGGGTGTATCAGAGTACTGAGCACAGGGTGTATCAGAGTACTGAGCACAGGGTGTATCAGAGTACTGAGCACAGGGTGTATCAGAGTACTGAGCACAGGGTGTATCAGAGTACTGAGCACAGGGTGTATCAGAGTACTGAGCACAGGGTGTATCAGAGTACTGAGCACAGGGTGTATCAGAGTACTGAGCACAGGGTGTATCAGAGTACTGAGCACAGGGTGTATCAGAGTACTGAGCACAGGGTGTATCAGAGTACTGAGCACAGGGTGTATCAGAGTACTGAGCACAGGGTGTATCAGAGTACTGCAGCACACGGTGTATCAGAGCACTGAGCACACGGTGTATCAGAGTACTGCAGCACAGGGTGTATCAGAGTACTGAGCACAGGGTGTATCAGAGTACTGCAGCACACGGTGTATCAGAGTACTGCAGCACACGGTGTATCAGAGTACTGCAGCACACGGTGTATCAGAGCACTGCAGCACACGATGCATCAGAGTACTGCAGCACAGGGTGTATCAGAGTACTGCAGCACAGGGTGTATCAGAGTACTGCAGCACAGGGTGTATCAGAGTACTGAGCACAGGGTGTATCAGAGTACTGAGCACAGGGTGTATCAGAGTACTGCAGCACAGGGTGTATCAGAGTACTGAGCACAGGGTGTATCAGAGTACTGAGCACAGGGTGTATCAGAGTACTGAGCACAGGGTGTATCAGAGTACTGAGCACAGGGTGTATCAGAGTACTGCAGGACACGGTGTATCAGAGTACTGAGCACAGGATGTATCAGAGCACTGAGCACAGGGTGTATCAGAGTACTGAGCACAGGGTGTATCAGAGTACTGCAGCACAGGGTGTATCAGAGTACTGAGCACATGGTGTATCAGAGTACTGTAGCACAGGGTGTATCAGAGTAATGAGCACACGGTGTATCAGAGTACTGAGCACAGGGTGTATCAGAGTACTGCAGCACAGGGTGTATCAGAGTACTGAGCACATGGTGTATCAGAGTACTGTAGCACAGGGTGTATCAGAGTACTGAGCACACGGTGTATCAGAGTACTGAGCACAGGGTGTATCAGAGTACTGCAGCACAGGGTGTATCAGAGTACTGAGCACAGGGTGTATCAGAGTACTGCAGCACAGGGTGTATCAGAGTACTGAGCACACGGTGTATCAGAGTATTGAGCACAGGGTGTATAAGAGTACTGCAGCACGGGGTGTATCAGAGTACTGAGCACGGGGTGTATCAGAGTACTGAGCACGGGGTGTATTAGAGTACTGAGCACAGGGTGTATCAGAGTACTGAGCACAGGGTGTATCAGAGTACTGAGCACAGGGTGTATCAGAGTACTGAGCACAGGGTGTATCAGAGTACTGAGCACAGGGTGTATCAGAGTACTGAGCACAGGGTGTATCAGAGTACTGAGCACAGGGTGTATCAGAGTACTGAGCACAGGGTGTATCAGAGTACTGAGCACAGGGTGTATCAGAGTACTGAGCACAGGGTGTATCAGAGTACTGCAGCACACGGTGTATCAGAGCACTGAGCACACGGTGTATCAGAGTACTGCAGCACAGGGTGTATCAGAGTACTGAGCACAGGGTGTATCAGAGTACTGCAGCACACGGTGTATCAGAGTACTGCAGCACACGGTGTATCAGAGTACTGCAGCACACGGTGTATCAGAGCACTGCAGCACACGATGCATCAGAGTACTGCAGCACAGGGTGTATCAGAGTACTGCAGCACAGGGTGTATCAGAGTACTGCAGCACAGGGTGTATCAGAGTACTGAGCACAGGGTGTATCAGAGTACTGAGCACAGGGTGTATCAGAGTACTGAGCACAGGGTGTATCAGAGTACTGCAGCACAGGGTGTATCAGAGTACTGAGCACAGGGTGTATCAGAGTACTGAGCACAGGGTGTATCAGAGTACTGAGCACAGGGTGTATCAGAGTACTGAGCACAGGGTGTATCAGAGTACTGCAGGACACGGTGTATCAGAGTACTGAGCACAGGATGTATCAGAGCACTGAGCACAGGGTGTATCAGAGTACTGAGCACAGGGTGTATCAGAGTACTGCAGCACAGGGTGTATCAGAGTACTGAGCACATGGTGTATCAGAGTACTGTAGCACAGGGTGTATCAGAGTAATGAGCACACGGTGTATCAGAGTACTGAGCACAGGGTGTATCAGAGTACTGCAGCACAGGGTGTATCAGAGTACTGAGCACATGGTGTATCAGAGTACTGTAGCACAGGGTGTATCAGAGTACTGAGCACACGGTGTATCAGAGTACTGAGCACAGGGTGTATCAGAGTACTGCAGCACAGGGTGTATCAGAGTACTGAGCACAGGGTGTATCAGAGTACTGCAGCACAGGGTGTATCAGAGTACTGAGCACACGGTGTATCAGAGTACTGAGCACAGGGTGTATCAGAGTACTGCAGCACAGGGTGTATCAGAGTACTGAGCACATGGTGTATCAGAGTACTGCAGCACAGGGTGTATCAGAGTACTGCAGCACAGGGTGTATCAGAGTACTGAGCACATGGTGTATCAGAGCACTGCAGCACAGGGTGTATCAGAGTACTGAGCACATGGTGTATCAGAGTACTGTAGCACAGGGTGTATCAGAGTACTGCAGCACAGGGTGTATCAGAGTACTGAGCACAGGGTGTATCAGAGTACTGAGCACAGGGTGTATCAGAGTACTGCAGGACACGGTGTATCAGCGTACTGAGCACAGGATGTATCAGAGCACTGAGCACAGGGTGTATCAGAGTACTGAGCACAGGGTGTATCAGAGTACTGCAGCACAGGGTGTATCAGAGTACTGAGCACATGGTGTATCAGAGTACTGCAGCACAGGGTGTATCAGAGTACTGAGCACACGGTGTATCAGAGTACTGAGCACAGGGTGTATCAGAGTACTGCAGCACAGGGTGTATCAGAGTACTGAGCACATGGTGTATCAGAGTACTGTCGCACAGGGTGTATCAGAGTACTGAGCACACGGTGTATCAGAGTACTGAGCACAGGGTGTATCAGAGTACTGCAGCACAGGGTGTATCAGAGTACTGAGCACAGGGTGTATCAGAGTACTGCAGCACAGGGTGTATCAGAGTACTGAGCACACGGTGTATCAGAGTACTGAGCACAGGGTGTATCAGAGTACTGCAGCACAGGGTGTATCAGAGTACTGAGCACATGGTGTATCAGACTACTGTAGCACAGGGTGTATTAGAGTACTGAGCACACGGTGTATCAGAGTACTGAGCGCAGGGTGTATCAGAGTACTGCAGCACAGGGTGTATCAGAGTACTGAGCACATGGTGTATCAGAGCACTGCAGCACAGGGTGTATCAGAGTACTGAGCACATGGTGTATCAGAGTACTGTAGCACAGGGTGTATCAGAGTACTGCAGCACAGGGTGTATTAGAGTACTGAGCACAGGGTGTATCAGAGTACTGAGCACACGGTGTATCAGAGTACTGTAGCACAGGGTGTATCAGAGTACTGCAGCACAGGGTGTATTAGAGTACTGAGCACAGGGTGTATCAGAGTACTGAGCACACGGTGTATCAGAGTACTGAGCACAGGGTGTATCAGAGTACTGAGCACACGGTGTATCAGAGTACTGAGCACAGGGTGTATCAGAGTACTGAGCACACGGTGTATCAGAGTACTGAGCACAGGGTGTATCAGAGTACTGCAGCACAGGGTGTATCAGAGTACTGAGCACTGGGTGTATCAGAGTACTGCAGCACCGGGTGTATCAGAGTACTGAGCACATGGTGTATCAGAGCACTGCAGCACAGGGTGTATCAGAGTACTGAGCACATGGTGTATCAGAGTACTGTAGCACAGGGTGTATCAGAGTACTGCAGCACAGGGTGTATCAGAGTACTGAGCACAGGGTGTATCAGAGTACTGAGCACAGGATGTATCAGAGTACTGAGCACACGGTGTATCAGAGTACTGAGCACAGGGTGTATCAGAGTACTGAGCACACGGTGTATCAGAGTTCTGAGCACAGGGTGTATCAGAGTACTGAGCACACGGTGTATCAGAGTACTGAGCACAGGGTGTATCAGAGTACTGAGCACACGGTGTATCAGAGTACTGAGCACAGGGTGTATCAGAGTACTGAGCACACGGTGTATCAGAGTACTGAGCACAGGGTGTATCAGAGTACTGCAGCACAGGGTGTATCAGAGTACTGAGCACTGGGTGTATCAGAGTACTGCAGCACCGGGTGTATCAGAGTACTGAGCACATGGTGTATCAGAGCACTGCAGCACAGGGTGTATCAGAGTACTGAGCACATGGTGTATCAGAGTACTGTAGCACAGGGTGTATCAGAGTACTGCAGCACAGGGTGTATCAGAGTACTGAGCACAGGGTGTATCAGAGTACTGAGCACAGGATGTATCAGAGTACTGAGCACACGGTGTATCAGAGTACTGAGCACAGGGTGTATCAGAGTACTGAGCACACGGTGTATCAGAGTTCTGAGCACAGGGTGTATCAGAGTACTGAGCACACGGTGTATCAGAGTACTGCAGCACAGGGTGTATCAGAGTACTGCAGCACAGGGTGTATCAGAGTACTGTAGCACAGGGTGTATCAGAGTACTGTAGCACAGGGTGTATCAGAGTACTGAGCACAGGGTGTATCAGAGTACTGAGCACACGGTGTATCAGAGTACTGAGCACAGGGTGCATCAGAGTACTGAGCACAGGGTGTATCAGAGTACTGAGCACACGGTGTATCAGAGTACTGAGCACAGGGTGTATCAGAGTACTGCAGCACAGGGTGTATCAGAGTACTGCAGCACAGGGTGTATCAGAGTACTGTAGCACAGGGTGTATCAGAGTACTGTAGCACAGGGTGTATCAGAGTACTGAGCACAGGGTGTATCAGAGTACTGAGCACAGGGTGTATCAGAGTACTGAGCACAGGGTGTATCAGAGTACTGCAGCACAGGGTGTATCAGAGTACTGCAGCACAGGGTGTATCAGAGTACTGAGCACAGGGTGTATCAGAGTACTGCAGCACACGGTGTATCAGAGTACTGAGCACAGGGTGTATCAGAGTACTGAGCACAGGGTGTATCAGCGTACTGAGCACAGGGTGTATCAGAGTACTGCAGCACAGGGTGTATCAGAGTACTGCAGCACAGGGTGTATCAGAGTACTGCAGCACAGGGTGTATCAGAGTACTGCAGCACAGGGTGTATCAGTGTACTGCAGCACAGGGTGTATCAGAGTACTGAGCACAGGGTGTATCAGAGTACTGAGCACCGGGTGTATCAGAGTACTGCAGCACACGGTGTATCAGAGTACTGAGCACAGGGTGTATCAGAGTACTGCAGCACACGGTGTATCAGAGTACTGAGCACAGGGTGTATCAGAGTACTGCAGCACAGGGTGTATCAGAGTACTGAGCACAGGTTGTATCAGAGTACTGCAGCACAGGGTGTATCAGAGTACTGAGCACATGGTGTATCAGAGTACTGAGCACACGGTGTATCAGAGTACTGAGCACAGGGTGTATCAGAGTACTGAGCACAGGGTGTATCAGAGTACTGCAGCACACGGTGTATCAGAGTACTGCAGCACAGGGTGTATCAGAGTACTGCAGCACAGGGTGTATCAGAGTACTGCAGCACACGGTGTATCAGAGTACTGAGCACAGGGTGTATCAGAGTACTGCAGCACAGGGTGTATCAGAGTACTGAGCACAGGTTATATCAGAGTACTGCAGCACAGGGTGTATCAGAGTACTGCAGCACACGGTGTATCAGAGTACTGCAGCACAGGGTGTATCAGAGTACTGAGCACAGGGTGTATCAGAGTACTGCAGCACACGGTGTATCAGAGTACTGAGCACAGGGTGTATCAGAGTACTGCAGCACACGGTGTATCAGAGTACTGAGCACAGGGTGTATCAGAGTACTGCAGCACAGGGTGTATCAGAGTACTGAGCACAGGTTGTATCAGAGTACTGCAGCACAGGGTGTATCAGAGTACTGCAGCACACTGTGTATCAGAGTACTGCAGCACAGGGTGTATCAGAGTACTGCAGCACAGGGTGTATCAGAGTACTGAGCACAGGGTGTATCAGAGTACTGAGCACAGCGTGTATCAGAGTACTGAGCACAGGGTGTATCAGAGTACTGAGCACAGGGTGTATCAGAGTACTGAGCACAGGGTGTATCAGAGTACTGCAGCACAGGGTGTATCAGAGTACTGAGCACAGGGTGTATTAGAGTACTGCAGCACAGGGTGTATCAGAGTACTGAGCACAGGGTGTATCAGAGCACTGTAGCACAGGGTGTATCAGAGTACTGAGCACAGGGTGTATCAGAGTACTGAGCACAGGGTGTATCAGAGTACTGAGCACAGGGTGTATCAGAGTACTGCAGCACAGGGTGTATCAGAGTACTGAGCACAGGGTGTATCAGAGTACTGTAGCACAGGGTGTATCAGAGTACTGAGCACAGGGTGTATCAGAGTACTGAGCACAGGGTGTATCAGAGTACTGAGCACAGGGTGTATCAGAGTACTGCAGCACAGGGTGTATCAGAGTCCTGAGCACAGGGTGTATTAGAGTACTGCAGCACAGGGTGTATCAGAGTACTGAGCACAGGGTGTATCAGAGCACTGTAGCACAGGGTGTATCAGAGTACTGCAGCACAGGGTGTATCAGAGTACTGAGCACAGGGTGTATCAGAGTACTGAGCACAGGGTGTATCAGAGTACTGAGCACAGGGTGTATCAGAGTACTGAGCACAGGGTGTATCAGAGTACTGCAGCACAGGGTGTATCAGAGTACTGAGCACAGGGTGTATCAGAGTACTGAGCACAGGGTGTATCAGAGTACTGAGCACAGGGTGTATCAGAGTACTGAGCACAGGGTGTATCAGAGTACTGAGCACAGGGTGTATCAGAGTACTGAGCACAGGGTGTATCAGAGTACTGAGCACAGGGTGTATCAGAGTACTGCAGCACAGGGTGTATTAGAGTACTGAGCACAGGGTGTATCAGAGTACTGAGCACAGGGTGTATCAGAGTACTGAGCACAGGGTGTATCAGAGTACTGAGCACAGGGTGTATCAGAGTACTGAGCACAGGATGTATCAGAGTACTGAGCACAGGGTGTATCAGAGTACTGAGCACAGGGTGTGTCAGAGTACTGAGCACAGGGTGTATCAGAGTACTGCAGCACAGGGTGTATCAGAGTACTGCAGCACAGGGTGTATCAGAGTACTGCAGCACAGGGTGTATCAGAGTACTGAGCACAGGGTGTATCAGAGTACTGAGCACAGGGTGTATCAGAGTACTGAGCACAGGGTGTATCAGAGTACTGAGCACAGGGTGTATCAGAGTACTGAGCACAGGGTGTATCAGAGTACTGAGCACAGGGTGTATCAGAGTACTGAGCACAGGGTGTATCAGAGTACTGAGCACAGGGTGTATCAGAGTACTGAGCACAGGGTGTATCAGAGTACTGAGCACAGGGTGTATCAGAGTACTGAGCACAGGGTGTATCAGAGTACTGTAGCACAGGGTGTATCAGAGTACTGAGCACAGGGTGTATCAGAGTACTGAGCACAGGGTGTATCAGAGTACTGAGCACAGGGTGTATCAGAGTACTGAGCACAGGGTGTATCAGAGTACTGCAGCACAGGGTGTATTAGAGTACTGAGCACAGGGTGTATTAGAGTACTGAGCACAGGGTGTATCAGAGTACTGAGCACAGGGTGTATTAGAGTACTGAGCACAGGGTGTATCAGAGTGCTGAGCACAGGGTGTATCAGAGTGCTGAGCACAGGGTGTATCAGAGTACTGAGCACAGGGTGTATCAGAGTACTGAGCACAGGGTGTATCAGAGTACTGAGCACAGGGTGTATCAGAGTACTGAGCACAGGGTGTATCAGAGTACTGAGCACAGGGTGTATCAGAGTACTGCAGCACAGGGTGTATCAGAGTACTGAGCACAGGGTGTATCAGAGTACTGAGCACAGGGTGTATCAGAGTACTGCAGCACAGGGTGTATCAGAGTACTGAGCACAGGGTGTATCAGAGTACTGAGCACAGGGTGTATCAGAGTACTGAGCACAGGGTGTATCAGAGTACTGAGCACAGGGTGTATCAGAGTACTGAGCACAGGGTGTATCAGAGTACTGCAGCACAGGGTGTATCAGAGTACTGCAGCACAGGGTGTATCAGAGTACTGAGCACAGGGTGTATCAGAGTACTGAGCACAGGGTGTATCAGAGTACTGAGCACAGGGTGTATCAGAGTACTGAGCACACGGTGTATCAGAGTACTGCAGCACAGGGTGTATCAGAGTACTGCAGCACAGGGTGTATCAGAGTACTGTAGCACAGGGTGTATCAGAGTACTGTAGCACAGGGTGTATCAGAGTACTGAGCACAGGGTGTATCAGAGTACTGAGCACACGGTGTATCAGAGTACTGAGCACAGGGTGCATCAGAGTACTGAGCACAGGGTGCATCAGAGTACTGAGCACAGGGTGTATCAGAGTACTGAGCACACGGTGTATCAGAGTACTGAGCACAGGGTGTATCAGAGTACTGCAGCACAGGGTGTATCAGAGTACTGCAGCACAGGGTGTATCAGAGTACTGTAGCACAGGGTGTATCAGAGTACTGTAGCACAGGGTGTATCAGAGTACTGAGCACAGGGTGTATCAGAGTACTGAGCACAGGGTGTATCAGAGTACTGAGCACAGGGTGTATCAGAGTACTGCAGCACAGGGTGTATCAGAGTACTGCAGCACAGGGTGTATCAGAGTACTGAGCACAGGGTGTATCAGAGTACTGCAGCACACGGTGTATCAGAGTACTGAGCACAGGGTGTATCAGAGTACTGAGCACAGGGTGTATCAGCGTACTGAGCACAGGGTGTATCAGAGTACTGCAGCACAGGGTGTATCAGAGTACTGCAGCACAGGGTGTATCAGAGTACTGCAGCACAGGGTGTATCAGAGTACTGCAGCACAGGGTGTATCAGTGTACTGCAGCACAGGGTGTATCAGAGTACTGAGCACAGGGTGTATCAGAGTACTGAGCACCGGGTGTATCAGAGTACTGCAGCACACGGTGTATCAGAGTACTGAGCACAGGGTGTATCAGAGTACTGCAGCACACGGTGTATCAGAGTACTGAGCACAGGGTGTATCAGAGTACTGCAGCACAGGGTGTATCAGAGTACTGAGCACAGGTTGTATCAGAGTACTGCAGCACAGGGTGTATCAGAGTACTGAGCACATGGTGTATCAGAGTACTGAGCACACGGTGTATCAGAGTACTGAGCACAGGGTGTATCAGAGTACTGAGCACAGGGTGTATCAGAGTACTGCAGCACACGGTGTATCAGAGTACTGCAGCACAGGGTGTATCAGAGTACTGCAGCACAGGGTGTATCAGAGTACTGCAGCACACGGTGTATCAGAGTACTGAGCACAGGGTGTATCAGAGTACTGCAGCACAGGGTGTATCAGAGTACTGAGCACAGGTTATATCAGAGTACTGCAGCACAGGGTGTATCAGAGTACTGCAGCACACGGTGTATCAGAGTACTGCAGCACAGGGTGTATCAGAGTACTGAGCACAGGGTGTATCAGAGTACTGCAGCACACGGTGTATCAGAGTACTGAGCACAGGGTGTATCAGAGTACTGCAGCACACGGTGTATCAGAGTACTGAGCACAGGGTGTATCAGAGTACTGCAGCACAGGGTGTATCAGAGTACTGAGCACAGGTTGTATCAGAGTACTGCAGCACAGGGTGTATCAGAGTACTGCAGCACACTGTGTATCAGAGTACTGCAGCACAGGGTGTATCAGAGTACTGCAGCACAGGGTGTATCAGAGTACTGAGCACAGGGTGTATCAGAGTACTGAGCACAGCGTGTATCAGAGTACTGAGCACAGGGTGTATCAGAGTACTGAGCACAGGGTGTATCAGAGTACTGAGCACAGGGTGTATCAGAGTACTGCAGCACAGGGTGTATCAGAGTACTGAGCACAGGGTGTATTAGAGTACTGCAGCACAGGGTGTATCAGAGTACTGAGCACAGGGTGTATCAGAGCACTGTAGCACAGGGTGTATCAGAGTACTGAGCACAGGGTGTATCAGAGTACTGAGCACAGGGTGTATCAGAGTACTGAGCACAGGGTGTATCAGAGTACTGCAGCACAGGGTGTATCAGAGTACTGAGCACAGGGTGTATCAGAGTACTGTAGCACAGGGTGTATCAGAGTACTGAGCACAGGGTGTATCAGAGTACTGAGCACAGGGTGTATCAGAGTACTGAGCACAGGGTGTATCAGAGTACTGCAGCACAGGGTGTATCAGAGTACTGAGCACAGGGTGTATTAGAGTACTGCAGCACAGGGTGTATCAGAGTACTGAGCACAGGGTGTATCAGAGCACTGTAGCACAGGGTGTATCAGAGTACTGCAGCACAGGGTGTATCAGAGTACTGAGCACAGGGTGTATCAGAGTACTGAGCACAGGGTGTATCAGAGTACTGAGCACAGGGTGTATCAGAGTACTGAGCACAGGGTGTATCAGAGTACTGCAGCACAGGGTGTATCAGAGTACTGAGCACAGGGTGTATCAGAGTACTGAGCACAGGGTGTATCAGAGTACTGAGCACAGGGTGTATCAGAGTACTGAGCACAGGGTGTATCAGAGTACTGAGCACAGGGTGTATCAGAGTACTGAGCACAGGGTGTATCAGAGTACTGAGCACAGGGTGTATCAGAGTACTGCAGCACAGGGTGTATTAGAGTACTGAGCACAGGGTGTATCAGAGTACTGAGCACAGGGTGTATCAGAGTACTGAGCACAGGGTGTATCAGAGTACTGAGCACAGGGTGTATCAGAGTACTGAGCACAGGATGTATCAGAGTACTGAGCACAGGGTGTATCAGAGTACTGAGCACAGGGTGTGTCAGAGTACTGAGCACAGGGTGTATCAGAGTACTGCAGCACAGGGTGTATCAGAGTACTGCAGCACAGGGTGTATCAGAGTACTGCAGCACAGGGTGTATCAGAGTACTGAGCACAGGGTGTATCAGAGTACTGAGCACAGGGTGTATCAGAGTACTGAGCACAGGGTGTATCAGAGTACTGAGCACAGGGTGTATCAGAGTACTGAGCACAGGGTGTATCAGAGTACTGAGCACAGGGTGTATCAGAGTACTGAGCACAGGGTGTATCAGAGTACTGAGCACAGGGTGTATCAGAGTACTGAGCACAGGGTGTATCAGAGTACTGAGCACAGGGTGTATCAGAGTACTGAGCACAGGGTGTATCAGAGTACTGTAGCACAGGGTGTATCAGAGTACTGAGCACAGGGTGTATCAGAGTACTGAGCACAGGGTGTATCAGAGTACTGAGCACAGGGTGTATCAGAGTACTGAGCACAGGGTGTATCAGAGTACTGCAGCACAGGGTGTATTAGAGTACTGAGCACAGGGTGTATTAGAGTACTGAGCACAGGGTGTATCAGAGTACTGAGCACAGGGTGTATTAGAGTACTGAGCACAGGGTGTATCAGAGTGCTGAGCACAGGGTGTATCAGAGTGCTGAGCACAGGGTGTATCAGAGTACTGAGCACAGGGTGTATCAGAGTACTGAGCACAGGGTGTATCAGAGTACTGAGCACAGGGTGTATCAGAGTACTGAGCACAGGGTGTATCAGAGTACTGCAGCACAGGGTGTATCAGAGTACTGAGCACAGGGTGTATCAGAGTACTGCAGCACAGGGTGTATCAGAGTACTGAGCACAGGGTGTATCAGAGTACTGAGCACAGGGTGTATCAGAGTACTGCAGCACAGGGTGTATCAGAGTACTGAGCACAGGGTGTATCAGAGTACTGAGCACAGGGTGTATCAGAGTACTGAGCACAGGGTGTATCAGAGTACTGAGCACAGGGTGTATCAGAGTACTGCAGCACAGGGTGTATCAGAGTACTGCAGCACAGGGTGTATCAGAGTACTGAGCACAGGGTGTATCAGAGTACTGAGCACAGGGTGTATCAGAGTACTGAGCACAGGGTGTATCAGAGTACTGAGCACACGGTGTATCAGAGTACTGCAGCACAGGGTGTATCAGAGTACTGCAGCACAGGGTGTATCAGAGTACTGTAGCACAGGGTGTATCAGAGTACTGTAGCACAGGGTGTATCAGAGTACTGAGCACAGGGTGTATCAGAGTACTGAGCACACGGTGTATCAGAGTACTGAGCACAGGGTGCATCAGAGTACTGAGCACAGGGTGTATCAGAGTACTGAGCACACGGTGTATCAGAGTACTGAGCACAGGGTGTATCAGAGTACTGCAGCACAGGGTGTATCAGAGTACTGCAGCACAGGGTGTATCAGAGTACTGTAGCACAGGGTGTATCAGAGTACTGTAGCACAGGGTGTATCAGAGTACTGAGCACAGGGTGTATCAGAGTACTGAGCACAGGGTGTATCAGAGTACTGCAGCACAGGGTGTATCAGAGTACTGCAGCACAGGGTGTATCAGAGTACTGAGCACAGGGTGTATCAGAGTACTGCAGCACACGGTGTATCAGAGTACTGAGCACAGGGTGTATCAGAGTACTGAGCACAGGGTGTATCAGCGTACTGAGCACAGGGTGTATCAGAGTACTGCAGCACAGGGTGTATCAGAGTACTGCAGCACAGGGTGTATCAGAGTACTGCAGCACAGGGTGTATCAGAGTACTGCAGCACAGGGTGTATCAGAGTACTGCAGCACAGGGTGTATCAGAGTACTGCAGCACAGGGTGTATCAGAGTACTGAGCACAGGGTGTATCAGAGTACTGAGCACAGGGTGTATCAGAGTACTGCAGCACACGGTGTATCAGAGTACTGAGCACAGGGTGTATCAGAGTACTGCAGCACACGGTGTATCAGAGTACTGAGCACAGGGTGTATCAGAGTACTGCAGCACAGGGTGTATCAGAGTACTGAGCACAGGTTGTATCAGAGTACTGCAGCACAGGGTGTATCAGAGTACTGAGCACATGGTGTATCAGAGTACTGAGCACACGGTGTATCAGAGTACTGAGCACAGGGTGTATCAGAGTACTGAGCACAGGGTGTATCAGAGTACTGCAGCACACGGTGTATCAGAGTACTGCAGCACAGGGTGTATCAGAGTACTGCAGCACAGGGTGTATCAGAGTACTGCAGCACACGGTGTATCAGAGTACTGAGCACAGGGTGTATCAGAGTACTGCAGCACAGGGTGTATCAGAGTACTGAGCACAGGTTCTATCAGAGTACTGCAGCACAGGGTGTATCAGAGTACTGCAGCACACGGTGTATCAGAGTACTGCAGCACAGGGTGTATCAGAGTACTGAGCACAGGGTGTATCAGAGTACTGCAGCACACGGTGTATCAGAGTACTGAGCACAGGGTGTATCAGAGTACTGCAGCACACGGTGTATCAGAGTACTGAGCACAGGGTGTATCAGAGTACTGCAGCACAGGGTGTATCAGAGTACTGAGCACAGGTTGTATCAGAGTACTGCAGCACAGGGTGTATCAGAGTACTGCAGCACACTGTGTATCAGAGTACTGCAGCACAGGGTGTATCAGAGTACTTCAGCACAGGGTGTATCAGAGTACTGAGCACAGGGTGTATCAGAGTACTGAGCACAGGGTGTATCAGAGTACTGAGCACAGGGTGTATCAGAGTACTGAGCACAGGGTGTATCAGAGTACTGAGCACAGGGTGTATCAGAGTACTGAGCACAGGGTGTATCAGAGTACTGAGCACAGGGTGTATCAGAGTACTGAGCACAGGGTGTATCAGAGTACTGCAGCACAGGGTGTATCAGAGTACTGAGCACAGGGTGTATTAGAGTACTGCAGCACAGGGTGTATCAGAGTACTGAGCACAGGGTGTATCAGAGCACTGTAGCACAGGGTGTATCAGAGTACTGAGCACAGGGTGTATCAGAGTACTGAGCACAGGGTGTATCAGAGTACTGAGCACAGGGTGTATCAGAGTACTGCAGCACAGGGTGTATCAGAGTACTGAGCACAGGGTGTATCAGAGTACTGCAGCACAGGGTGTATCAGAGTACTGAGCACAGGGTGTATCAGAGTACTGTAGCACAGGGTGTATCAGAGTACTGAGCACAGGGTGTATCAGAGTACTGAGCACAGGGTGTATCAGAGTACTGAGCACAGGGTGTATCAGAGTACTGCAGCACAGGGTGTATCAGAGTACTGAGCACAGGGTGTATTAGAGTACTGCAGCACAGGGTGTATCAGAGTACTGAGCACAGGGTGTATCAGAGCACTGTAGCACAGGGTGTATCAGAGTACTGCAGCACAGGGTGTATCAGAGTACTGAGCACAGGGTGTATCAGAGTACTGAGCACAGGGTGTATCAGAGTACTGAGCACAGGGTGTATCAGAGTACTGAGCACAGGGTGTATCAGAGTACTGAGCACAGGGTGTATCAGAGTACTGCAGCACAGGGTGTATCAGAGTACTGAGCACAGGGTGTATCAGAGTACTGTAGCACAGGGTGTATCAGAGTACTGAGCACAGGGTGTATCAGAGTACTGAGCACAGGGTGTATCAGAGTACTGAGCACAGGGTGTATCAGAGTACTGAGCACAGGGTGTATCAGAGTACTGAGCACAGGGTGTATCAGAGTACTGAGCACAGGGTGTATCAGAGTACTGAGCACAGGGTGTATCAGAGTACTGCAGCACAGGGTGTATTAGAGTACTGAGCACAGGGTGTATCAGAGTACTGAGCACAGGGTGTATCAGAGTACTGAGCACAGGGTGTATCAGAGTACTGAGCACAGGGTGTATCAGAGTACTGAGCACAGGGTGTATCAGAGTACTGAGCACAGGGTGTATCAGAGTACTGAGCACAGGGTGTATCAGAGTACTGAGCACAGGGTGTGTCAGAGTACTGAGCACAGGGTGTATCAGAGTACTGCAGCACAGGGTGTATCAGAGTACTGCAGCACAGGGTGTATCAGAGTACTGCAGCACAGGGTGTATCAGAGTACTGAGCACAGGGTGTATCAGAGTACTGAGCACAGGGTGTATCAGAGTACTGAGCACAGGGTGTATCAGAGTACTGAGCACAGTGTGTATCAGAGTACTGAGCACAGGGTGTATCAGAGTACTGAGCACAGGGTGTATCAGAGTACTGAGCACAGGGTGTATCAGAGTACTGAGCACAGGGTGTATCAGAGTACTGAGCACAGGGTGTATCAGAGTACTGCAGCACAGGGTGTATCAGAGTACTGAGCACAGGGTGTATCAGAGTACTGTAGCACAGGGTGTATCAGAGTACTGAGCACAGGGTGTATCAGAGTACTGAGCACAGGGTGTATCAGAGTACTGAGCACAGGGTGTATCAGAGTACTGAGCACAGGGTGTATCAGAGTACTGCAGCACAGGGTGTATTAGAGTACTGAGCACAGGGTGTATTAGAGTACTGAGCACAGGGTGTATCAGAGTACTGAGCACAGGGTGTATTAGAGTACTGAGCACAGGGTGTATCAGAGTACTGAGCACAGGGTGTATCAGAGTACTGAGCACAGGGTGTATCAGAGTACTGAGCACAGGGTGTATCAGAGTACTGAGCACAGGGTGTATCAGAGTACTGAGCACAGGGTGTATCAGAGTACTGAGCACAGGGTGTATCAGAGTACTGCAGCACAGGGTGTATCAGAGTACTGCAGCACACAGTGTGGTGGATTATTCCTCAGTGTGGACTTTGCCTGGCTCGTGGATTCCATCAACTACAGGCCAATAGTCTCAGTGGGAAGCCTGGTCCATTTTGAGGGCGAGGCCCCATTAGCACTTGGCCGATGGGCTGCGGGTCGAACTGTGCATCCCAGGGCAGCCGGCTGGCTTCACACCACCACAATATAGGGCAGCCAGACTGGCCTCCGGGCCTGAGTCCATGGGAGGGGCCCAATCCCAAGGGGAGGGGGACCCAGTGTGGCGGAGGCCCAGGCTGGTTTCATGGAGCCTGGACATTCACTCCGGCTCCTCCCAGCCCCACAAAAATAAACACAAACTTACCCATCGGCTGATCATTGGCTGGGGGGAGGGTGCGAGGAGTGTGGGTGTGAGCTTAGAGGGGAGGTTGGTGGGTTGGGGAAAGGTTGGGGGGAGGATGGGGTAAGTGTGGGGTAAGTGTGGGGGCAGCGTGGGGGGAACGTTTGGAGGGGACTAGTGGGGAGCATGGAGGGGGGAGCTTAATGGGGAGCATGGTGAGAACACACTCCGTCCAGTACTGTCGAAAACTGGCTAGCAGGCTCCTATTTGCGACATAGGACCCTGATTTGTGTGACTCAGATGTGCGCTCTGGCCACCCAGCGGCAGTCTTGGGGAAAGATTGTGGCGGCCACAGTGTTATGCGGAATGGGGCGTCACACCAGGTCCCCCTCCCCTTGGGATTGGACCCCTCCCATGGACTCAGGCCCGGAGGCCAGTCTGGCTGCCCAATATTGTGGTGGTGTGAAGCCAGCTGGCTGCCCCGGGACGCACGGTTCGACCCTCAGCCCGTCGGCCAAGTGCTAATGGGACCCAGCCCTCATTCCCCACCATTTTCGGGGTGCTACAGCCCTGTTACTGCATGGTGGAAGGCCTCAAAATCTACCCTGGTGTGTCAGACTGCCAGGGCACTGCATGGTGTATCAGACCACCCGAGTACTGTACCCGGGTGTGGTAGTGGTTATGTTGCTGAACTAATAACCCTGAGAGTGTGAGTTCAAGGCCCAGCATGGCACTTAGGGAATTTGAATTCAGTTTAATAAAATCAGCAAACGTGACCATGAAGCTGTCTGATTGTCATAAAAACCTAACTGGTTCACTAATGTTATTTAGGGAAGGAAACCTGCTGTCCTTACCTGGTCTGGCTTATATGTGAGTCCAGTCCCACACCAACATGGTTGACTCTCAATTGCCATCTGAAGTGGTCTTGCAAGCTGCTCAGTTGTGTCAAACTACTACTTGTAGTTAAAGAAGAAGGCCCACCACCACCTTCTCAGGGCAACTTGAGATTGGCAATAAACATTACCTCGCCAGTGATGCCCACATCCCTAGAAAAGAACAAAATAAAATTCTGACAGCATGAGAGACTGCATCAACACAGCTCAACAAAAAGGAGGTAAGAATCATCAATAGAGATTGCAAACATTTAACCAATTGAAACTCTACATCATTGTGTTGGATAAATGTCCCATATACCTGAAGATTGCCTCTCTCTTGTTTGTTTTAGGCTCAAAGCCTAAAAAGCAAACAGTAAAATAAAGTTTAGAAGTCGTGCCTTCCGTCCATTTAAATATCTTTACACAACTTTGCTGCCCTTAATGAGGTTCTCGCACAATTTGTACAAATGCACTTTACACAGCTTTTTGTCCAGCTGCAACATAGTCCATGCATCACCCCCATTGAGAAGCGTGTTTCAGGCCTGCTGGTCCGATTACACAACCCCAGCTTTTCTGGTCAGCATTGATGTAAATGGCGAAGTGAATCAGAAAATCTGTCCTTGAAGGGTCCAATGTGAAGTCAGTTCTGGCAGTCGCAAACCAGCTCCAACAGGGCACAGGCCCACGGCACAAAACTATGCCTGAATTAGCACCAAATTAACAATCTCAGTCAGGGCCACCTGGTGTGGGGAATGGAAAAATGTCACACTGGTACCTTAGGACGTGCTTATCTGAGGTTGGGGCTGAGGAACATTTTTGGAACAGAGGAGAAGGAACATTACGCTGCACCTAAAAGTGGCCTGGAGTATAGATCCAACTACTGGGGAGGGGAGATGGGAAGGACATCCCTCATCTAAATTTCTTTACCATACATTATATTCTCCTCTTCTGCTTATTCCATATCAGAGAAATGCTCCTGATCTCTCCTACAACCCTTTGGTTGCGCCTTTGCCTGAGAGTGCTTGGCACTTAGACTGGTTACCCGAAATGGAAGTGGGCCATTGCCCAGTACTAATATCTCTCACTTTGATTCACGCAAAATTCATCTTAGAAAAAAATAAATGAAACTGAGAAGCAGTTAGTTAGCAAGTTCATTTTCATTATCCTTTGACATAGAATCATAGAATGATCCAGGACAGAAGGAGGCTATTCAGCCCATCGTGCCTGTGCCGGCTCTTCGAAAGAGTTATCCAATTAGTCCCACTTTCCTGCCCTTTCCCCATAACCCTGCAAATTTTGCTCCTTCAAGTAGAATCATCGAATCATAGAAAGGTTACAGCACGGAAGGAGGCCATTTAGCACATCGAGTCCGTGCCGGCTCTATGCAAGAGCAATCCAGCTAGTCGCACTCCCCTGCCCTATCCCCGTAGCCCGGCAAATTTTTTCCTTTCAAGTACTTATCCAGTTCCCTTTTGAAGGCCATGATTGAATCTGCCTCCACCACCCCCTCAGGCAGTGCATTCCAGATCCTAACCACTCGCTGTGTAAAAAAGATTCCCTCATGTCATCTTTGGTTCTTTTGCCAATCACCTTAAATCTATGTCCTCTGGTTCTTGACCCTTCTGGAAATGGGAACAGTTTCTCTCTATCTACTCTGTCTAGACCTCTCATGATTTTGAATACCTCTATCAAATCTCCTCTCAACCGTCGCTGTTCCAAGGAGAACAACCCCAGCTTCTCCAGTCTATCCACGTAACTAAAGGCCCTCATCCCTGGAATCATTCCAGTAAATCTCTTTAATCCAATTCCCTTTTGAAAGTTATTATTGAATCTGCCTCCACCACCCTTTCAGACAGTACATTCAAGATCATTACAACTCGCTGCTTAAAAAAATTTCTCATCTCGCCTCTGGTTCTTTAGCAATTTATAAATCTGTATCCTCTGGTTACTGACTCTTTTGCCATTGGAAACAGTTTCGCCTTATTTACTCTAACAAAGCCGTTCATGATTTTGAACACCTCTATTGAATCTTCGCTTAACCTTCTCTGCTCTAAGGAGATCTACCCCAGCTTCTCCAGTCTCTCCATGTAATTGAAGTGCCGTATCCCGGGTACCATTCTAGTAAATCTTCTCTGCACCTTCTCTAAGGCTTTGACATCCTTCCGAAAGTGTGATGCCCAAAATTGGACACAATACTCCAGCTAAAAAGTTTCACATAACTTCTTTGCTTTTGTACTCTATGCCTCTGTTTATAAATCCAAGGATCTCATATGCTTTTTTAACAGCCTTCTCAACTTGTCCTGCCAGCTTCAAAGATTTGTGTACGTACACCCCCATGTGTCTCTGTTCCTGCACCCCCTTCACAAAATTGTACCATTTAGTTTGTATTGCCTCTCCTCATTCTTCCTATCAAAATGCATTATTTCACACTTCTCTGCGTTAAATTTCATCTGCCATGTGTCTGCCCATTTCACCAGTCTGTCTATGTCCTCCTGAAGTCTGTTACTATCCTCCACATTGTTTGTTACATTTCGGAGTTTCATGTCAGCTGCAAACTTTGAAATTATACCCTCTATACCCAAATCCAAGTCATTAATATATATCAAAAAAACAGTGGTCCTAATACCAACCCCTGGGGTCTGAAAAACAACCGTTCACCATTACTCTCTGCTTTCTGTCCCTTAGCCAATTTCATATCCATGCTGCCACTGTCCCTTTAATCCCATGGGCTTTAATTTTACTGACAAGTCTAATATGTGGTAGTTTATCAAACTCCTTTTGAAAATCCATATACAGAACATCAACCGCACTACCCTCATTAACCCTCTCTGTTACTTCATCAAAGAACTCAATCAAGTTAGTCAAACACGATCTGCCTTTCCCAAATCTGTGCTGACTTTCATTTATTAACCTGTATTTTTCCAAGTGACAATTAATTTTGTCTTGGATTATTGTCTCAAAGTTTTCCCACCACTGACGTTAGGCTGACTGGCCATTAATTGCCGGGTTTATCCCTCTCCCCTTTTTTGAACAGGGGTGTAACATTTGCAATCCTCCAGTCCTCTGACTAGCTGTTGTCACATTTTTTCTGCCCATTTTTCCACAGGAAGGATTTGGAAAAAGAGATACTTTTAAACATTGGGTTTGTAAACATTGAGTAATGTTCAGCAACAACATCTTGCATTTATATAATGCCTTTAAAATAGAGAATAATGTATACATGGGAAAAAATGGACGTCAAGCCAAAGAAGGAAATACCAGGAAGGATGAGCAAAAGCTTGGTCAAACAAATGGGTTTTCAGTAACATCTTAAAGGAGGAGAGGGAGGTGGGTAGGCGGAGGGGTTTAGGGAAGGAATTTTAGAGCATGGGGCCTAGGTGGTTAAAGGCATAGTTTCCAATGGTGGGCTGAAGGGAGATGGGAATGCACAAGTTTAGAAAAAAAAGGGACCCAGACAAAAAGTGGTTAATACTAAATGAGTACGTTACATTTGTCTTTACCAAGGAAGAAGATGCTGCCAGAGTCTCAGTAAAGGAGGATATAGTTGAGATACTGGATGGGCTAAAAATTGATAACGAAGAGGTACTAGAAAAGCTGGCTGTACTTAAAGTAGATAAGTCACCCGGTCCGGATGGGATGCATCCTAGGTTGCAGAGAGAAGTAAGGGTGGAAATTGCGGAGGTACTGGCCATAATCTTCCAAACATCCTTAGATAAGGGGGTGGTGCCAGAGGACTGGAGAATTGCAAATGTTACACCCTTGTTCAAAAAAGAGTTTAAGGATGAACCCAGCAACCAAAGGCCAGTCAGTTTAACCTCAGTGGTGGGGAAACTTTTAGAAACGATAATCCGGGACAGAATTAGCAGTCACTTGGACCAGTGTGGATTGATTAGGGAAAGCCAGCATGGATTTGTTAAAGGCAAATCATGTAAAAGTAACCTGATAGAGTTTTTTGATGAGATAACAGAGAGGGTAGATGAGGGCAATGCAGTTGATGTGGTGTATATGGATTTTCAAAAGGCGTTTGATAAAGTGCCGCATGGTAGGCATATCATCAAGATTGCGGCCCATGGAATAATGGGGGCAGTAGCAACATGGATACAGAATTGGCTAAGGGACAGAAAACAGAGAGTAGTGGTGAACGGTTGTTTTTCAGACTGGAGGGAGGTGTACAGTGGTGTTCCCCAGGGGTCGGTGCTGGGACCACTGCTTTTCTTGATATATATCAATGACTTGGGCTTGGGTGTACAGGGCACAATTTCAAAATTTGCAGATGACACAAAACTTGGAAGTGTAGTGAACAGTGAGGAGGATAGTGATAAACTTCAAGAGGATATAAACAGGCTGGTGGCATGGGCAGACACATGGCAGATGAAATTTAACGCAGAAAAATGCGAGGTGGTGCATTTCGGTAGGAAGAATGATAAAAGGCAATATAAACTAGAGGGCACAATTCTAAAAGGGGTAAAGGAATAGAGAGATCTGGGGCTATATGTACACAAAGCATTGAAGGTTGCAGGGCAGTTTGAGAAAGCGGTTAAAAAAGCATACAGGATCCTGGGCTTTATAAATAGAGGCATAGAGTACAAAAGTATGGAAGTCATGATGAACCTTTATAAAACACTGGTTCGACCACAACTGGAGTATTGTGTCCAGTTCTGGGCACTGCAGTTTAGGAAGGACGTGAAGGCCTTAGAGAGGAAGCAGAAGAGATTTACTAGAATGATTCCAGGGTGAGGGACTTTAGTTATGTGGATAGACTGGAGAAGTTGGGGTTGTTCTCCTTGGAACAGAGAAAGTTGAAAGGAGATTTGATGGAGGTATTCAAAGTCATGAAGGGTCCGGACAGAGTAGATAGAGAGAAACTCTTCCCACTGGCGGAAGTGTCAAGAACCAGAGGACATAGATTTAAGGTGATTGGCAAAAGAGCCAATGGTGACATGAGGAAAAACATTTTTACACTGTGAGTGGTTAGGAACTGGGTGGTGGAGGCAGATTCAATCATGGCCTTCAAAAGGGAACTGGATAAGTACTTGAAAGGAAAAAAATTGCATGGCTACGGGGATTGGACGGGGGAGCGGGGCTAGCTGGATTGATCTTGCATCGAGCTGGCACGGACTCGATGGGCCGAATGGCCTCCTTCTGTGCTGTAACCTTTCTATGATTCTACATGCTAATGGCTGAGACAGTGAAGTTGTTTTCCCCAAAGACTGTAAACACATAACAATTAAGCTTATCTTGGTAATTGATAAACAGCTCCCATTGTGTTGGGAAGTCTGTGATCCAGGGTGCTCTGCAGGGATTGTCTGGCAGGCTTCCTCTTCTGACTGTGAACAGGGAGATACAAATAGAGACAGAGACACAGGCAAATAGTTAGGTCCTCAAACAGAAAGCTGTGAGGGAAAGCTTTGGCCAGGGTCAGATGTTTAGCCTGCAGGAGTGTAGTTAAGAGTTATTTTGTTTAAAGAAAGAAAGAACTTACATTTATACAGTACATCCTCAGGACATCTGAAAGAGCTTCACAACCAATTAAGTGCTTTTGTAATGTAGGCAAATACAGCAGCCAATTTGCACACAGCAAAGCTCCACTAATAGCAATGAGATAAACAACCAGATAAACTGTTTTTAATGACGCTGGTTGAAGGATAAATGTTGGTCCCGACAACCCCTCTGCTCTGAAAATAATACCATAGGATCTGATATATCCACCTGAGAGGGCAGAGGGCCTCAGTTTAATATCTCATCTGAAGAGTAGCCCCACTGACAGTGTGGCATTCCCCCAGTACTGCACTGAAATATTAATCTATATTCGGTGCTTAAGTCTTTGGAGCAGGTTTTGAATTTTTTTTTTATTTGTTCATGGGATGTGGGCATCACTGGCAAGGCCACCATTTATTGCCCATCCCTAATTGCCCTTGAGAAGGTGGTGGTGAGCCGCCTTCTTGAACTGCTGCAGTCCGCGTGGTGAAGGCTCTCCCACTGTGCTGTTAGGAAGGGAGTCCCAGGATTTTGACCCAGTGACGATGAAGGAACGGTGATATATTTCCAAGTTGGGATGGTGTGTGACTTGGAGGGGAACGTGCAGCTGGTGTTGTTCCCATGTGCCTGCTGCCCTTGTCCTTCTAGGTGGTAGAGGTCGCGGGTTTGGGAGGTGCTGTCGAAGAAGCCTTGGCGATTTGCTGCAGTGCATCCTGTGGATGGTACACACTGCAGCCACAGTGTGCCGGTGATGAAGGGAGTGAATGTTTAGGGTGGTGGATGGGGTGCCAATCAAGCGGGCTGCTTTGTCCTGGATGATAATCTCCTGACTCAGTGGCAAGAGTGCTACCACTGAGCCAAGGCTATCACCTTAAGTAAGGTGACCCACTGATGTGGGGAAACATAGTATGCTCAATATTTTGTATTATTACATGAAGATAAATTGTACTGATTGTATTCAATCAAAACTGTCGCTCTGTATGTTCACTTGCTGTGAACATCGGAACATAGGAACAGAAGTAGGCCATTCAGCCCCTCGAGCTTGCTCTGCCATTTGATAAGATCATGGCTGATCTGTGATCTAACTCCATATACCTGCCTTTGGCCCATATCTCTTAATATCTTTGGTTGCCAAAAAACTATCTATCTCAGATTTAAATTTAGCAATTGAGCTAGCATCAATTGCCGTTTGCGGAAGAGAGTTCCAAACTTCTACCACCCTTTGTGTGTAGAAATGTTTTCTAATCTCACTCCTGAAAGGTCTGGCTCTAATTTTTAGACTGTGCCCCCTAGTCCTAGAATCCCTAACCAGGGGAAATAGTTTCTCTCTATCCATCCTATCTGTTCACCTTAATACCTTATAAACTTCGATCAGATCAACCATTAACCTTCCAAACTCTGGAGAATACAACCTCAATTTGTGTAATCAAAGCAGCTTAATGATTCGTGTCTGGCTTCTTTTTACCAGCTGTTTTCTCAGTCTGCCTTTGAAAAGATTGGAGGGGCAAGTGGAGTCATGGTATGTCAAAGTAACCGCAATGTTACATTCCCTGGATTACTCAATTGTACAAGTAGAGATTGGGCAGTGAGTGAACTCCAGCACATAAGAGTTATGGAAGCGACTGATGCCACTGACTCTAAGAAGGTATCTACGACAGGCCCTAAACTTATGATTGCCGTCATCTTCACATTTCTGAGAAATCAGGATTAATAACAAGAAAAATGTTACCCATGAACCACCTCTGTCAAACCACACTCTCAGGTTTCCATTTCTACCTGTTCCAACATTGTCATTCTACTTCATCAAACAACTTCTCCTCCAGTGTTTGCATCATCACACCACCTTGGGTCCTACTTTTCATCATCTACAAGCTCCCGTTCATCATCTACAAGCTCCCCTTCATCATCTACAAACTCCCCTTCATCATCTACAAGTTCCCCTTCATCATCTACAAGCTCCCCTTCATCATCTACAAGCTCCCCTTCATCATCTACAAGCTCCCATCATTATCTACAAGCTCCCCTTCATCATCCACAAACTCCCCTTCATCATCTACAAACTCCCCTTCATCATCTACAAGCTCCCCTTCATCATCTACAAGCTCCCCTTCATCATCTACAAGCTCCCCTTCATCATTTACAAGCTCCCCTTCATCATCTAGAAAATCCCCTTCATCATCTACAAGCTTCCCTTCATCATCTACAAGCTCCCCTTCATCATCTACAAGCTCCCCTTCATCATCTACAAGCTCCCATCATTATCTACAAGCTCCCCTTCATCATCTACAAGCTCCCCTACATCATCATCTACAAGTTCCCCATCATCATCTATAAGTTCCCCATCATCATCTACAAGTTCCCCATCATCATCTACAAGCTCCCCTTCATCATCTACAAGCTCCCCTTCATCATCTACAAGCTCCCATCATTATCTACAAGCTCCCCATCATCATCTACAAACTCCCCTTCATCATCTACAAACTCCCCTTCATCATCTACAAGTTCCCCATCATCATCTACAAACTCTCCTTCATCATCTACAAACTCCCCATCATCATCGACCAGTTCTCTATCATCACCTACAAGCTACCCTTCATCATCTACAAACTCCCCTTCATCATCTACAAACTCCCCTTCATCATCTACAAACTCCCCTTCATCATCTACAAACTCCCCTTCATCATCTACAAACTCCCCTTCATCATCTACAAACTCCCCTTCATCATCTACAAACTCCCATCATCATCGACACATTCCCCTTCATCATCTACAAACTCCCCTTCATCATCTACAAGCTTCCCTTCATCATCTACAAACTCCCCTTCATCATCTACAAACTCCCCATCTTCATCTACAAACTCCCCATCTTCATCTACAAACTCCCCATCTTCATCTACAAACTCCCCATCTTCATCTACAAGCTCCCCATCTTCATCTACAAGCTCCCCATCTTCATCTACAAACTCCCCTTCATCATCTACAAGCTCCCCTTCATCATCTACAAGCTCCCCTTCATCATCTACAAGCTTCCCTTCATCATCTACAAACTCCCCTTCATCATCTACAAACTCCCCTTCATCATCTACAAGCTCCCCTTCATCATCTACAAACTCCCCTTCATCATCTACAAGCTCCCCTTCATCATCTACAAGCTCCCCTTCATCATCTACAAGCTTCCCTTCATCATCTACAAGCTTCCCTTCATCATCTACAAGCTTCCCTTCATCATCTACAAGCTTCCCTTCATCATCTACAAACTCCCCTTCATCATCTACAAGTTCCCCATCATCATCTACAAGCTCCCCTTCATCATCTACAAGCTCCCCTTCATCATCTACAAACTCCCCTTCATCATCTACAAGCTCCCCTTCATCATCTACAAGCTCCCCTTCATCATCTACAAGCTTCCCTTCATCATCTACAAGCTTCCCTTCATCATCTACAAGCTTCCCTTCATCATCTACAAGCTTCCCTTCATCATCTACAAGCTTCCCTTCATCATCTACAAGCTTCCCTTCATCATCTACAAACTCCCCTTCATCATCTACAAGTTCCCCATCATCATCTACAAGCTCCCCTTCATCATCTACAAACTCCCATCATCATCGACACATTCCCCTTCATCATCTACAAACTCCCCATCAGCATCATCTACAAACTCCCCATCATCATCTACAAACTCCCATCATCATCGACACATTCCCCTTCATCATCTACAAACTCCCCATCATCATCTACAAACTCCCCATCATCATCTACAAACTCCCCTTCATCAGCGACAAGCTCCCATCATAATTTACAAGCTCGGATCATCATCATCGACAAGCTCCCATCATCATCATCGACAAGCTCCCATCATCATCTGCAAGCTCCCTTCAGTGACATAACTCAAAAACATAGGGTCAGTTTACACACATTTGCTGATGACACCAAATTCTACCACTCTCTCCCATTTTAGCCCGTATCTGACTAATAGCAAGTCCCAGATAAGTTAAAACTTTCAACAGCTCAACATCAGCAAAACTGAATCCATCTTGTTTGGCTCCTATCAGTACTTTTGTGTCTCTGGCTCTGACACCATTAACCTCCTGGCTGACAATCGGACTGAACTCTCCCGCACAAAATCCCGTAACATCCATCACCCTGTCCTTGTCCAGCTCCACTGGCTGCCTGTATCCTTAAGTAACTGATTTCTTGATCCTCGTTCTTGTTTTCAAATCGTTCCAAGGCCTCGCCCACTCTCTCTATGTGCTTCAGCCACCTCGCACCTTCTTTCCTCTGAATCTGGGCTGGTCCTTCACCCCATCTCTGCTTCCTCTTCAGATATTAACCTTTCAGCCATTATGTCTCTATCTTTGGGAATTCTCCTCAAAAATAGTTTGCCTTTTTACCTCTTCCTACCTCCAAATCTATCTCTTCAAGTATACTTTCCTTGAACCATACGTGTTTGAATTCCTTCACTTCCTGTTTGGCGTACACCTCTTATAAAGTGCTTTGAGAGGTCTTTCTGCACTACAAATGCCATGCAAATACAAGTTGTTGTTTGATGCTGGTATTTAAGCAGCATTGAAAAATCCAGCCATTTCTCCTTTTAAAGAGTGCTGCTTTCACCACTAGATGGCACAATTTAAGTTAAATAGAAACCTTCTCAGAGGTGGATCATTGATGTGAAGACCTGAGATATGATAACACCCGATACAAAAGCATTTTTCAAAATGACAGTTATTTTACTAAGTTGCAGTTCTACAAAACACATTAGGGAATGCTTGGTATATCAACAATGGGCATTTTGTATCAATTAAAAGAAAATCAAAGCTGTATTAAATGTGCGTTCTATAAATTATACTGATACTGCAGTAGTTGCTGTTTTAAACAAAATGTTGATTTCTATGTGAATGTGCCAGGGATGAAGTCTATCCATTTTAGTCTTAAATCATCAAGGATGAACAGGTAAAACGAACAGAGCATCTGACAAAGGTGGCAATTCATTTCTCGACACCCCATTTATATCAGAGGCCGCTTCAAATTTCAGCATTACAAGGCAGCAGCCCCATGTTCTGAATTCACCAAATTTACACTGTGGATAACACTCAGAGATCAGCAGTGACATCACAACAGTTGTGCATTTGTGAACCTGCGGTTGCTTTGAAGCAGCATTTGCTACTTTAAAAGAAAGGAAGACTTACATTTATATAGCACCTTTCACAACCTCAGGACGTCCTAAAGTGCTTTACAGCCAATTAAATACTTTTTTGAAGTGTAGTCAATGTTGTAATGTAGGGAAATGCAGCAGCCAATTTGTGCAGAGTAAGGTCTCACAAACAGCAATGTGATAGTGACCAGATAATGTGATTTTTTTTTTAGGTGTTGCTTGAGGGATAAATATTGGCCAGGACACCGGGGAGAACCCTCCTGCTCTTCTTTGAAATAGTGCAGTGGGATCTTTTATGTCCACCTGAGGGGGCAGATGGAGCCTCGGTTTAGTGTCTCATCCGAAAGACGGCACTTCCGACAGTGCAGCACTCTCTCAGTACTGCACTGGGGTGTCAGCCTAGGTTTTGTGCTAGACTTTAACATTCTGGTATTTCAAGGAGGCCCACACAGGCCAGCAAGGTGAGAATCACACTGCGAGCTGCACAGGTGGGTTGAGAACTCAGGTCCCCCCATCCCCTCCCCCTCCCCCCTAGCACATCCCCCGCCCCCCCTCCCCCACTTTGCAGGCAGAACATGGCGAGCTTGATGACAAGCACCACCAGGCAGTGGCAGTTTCTGTCTTCTGATGATGGGGCTTCAGCACCCCACCCACCCTCTCCCTGTAGACAGGCGAGTGAAGCATCTTGTGAATTGATGTTCCCTGCCTCTGGAGGCATGCACTCTGCTTCATTTATGTCAGTGTTGCTCCTCTGGAGGCACGGAGTCCGATGGATAGACAGTTTGATCCTGTTCCTCTAATAGATTCTGAACAAAAGACATCGTGAATAGCAATACGACAGGCACTAAAATAGAAATCTGATACAATAACATAATAACGCTTTTGCTGCACTCTCCCTGCTCATCTCTCCAGTCTTTGTCTCCTTGCAGTTAAGTCTGAGGCCATTAAGCCTGAAATTGCCAATATTTTAGCAGCATAGATTCAGTTGTTCCCTGCCTGTGAAAACATTCATACTTCTCTTTATTCAGGTCAATTACAAGTTAGTACTCTGCTTACTTGACTAAATTGCATTCAGACCCCAAGAGCATTCATTCTGGGCAGTTTTTATTTACCATACTTAATTCATATATTCTACAGTGAAACCTCCAATCATCTGTCAGAATAGAGAGGTCTGCTGGTGGAGAATGGAAATTGGCAGATAATTGAGAATTTAGCCTTCCATGTGTGGCACCCCAGGCCCAGGAATGAAGACAAGTACAAAACAAATAATATATCTTAGTTCATTTAACCTTGAACTGTGAGAACGATTTACATCAGAACAGTGTTAATGGACTATGCAATGGGGCAATACTTTGCTCAGGACTTGGAAATTTGTCCTGTGGAAATTTTAGTAGATAAATTGGGAAGGAGGATAACCGCAGCGTGGTTAATGGCGGTTTCCCTTTAGTTCCTCTTCTGTGGTGTATATGAATCGAATATTACTGGTGTGTTGGTGTATGGTGTATTTGCTGATAATTAACTGCCTCTCCACACACTCAGGCCCCATGCCACTTTGTTACCACTTCACCCAGTTACCCAGTACAACAACTACAACATACATTTAAATGGCACCTTTAACATCATAAAACGTCCCCCACACAACACATAACAGCAACAAAACAAACCCCAGAAAGAAGCACTTTAGGCTATATAAATATAAAGAGTATCAAGTCCCTGATAGTGGCTTTCAAGGTATAATTCAATTCTATTCATAATGTGACCCATCTCCCCATCACCTGTGACTGGTTCTTTATATAAATAGCATTCAAACGAGAAGTAATTGGTACAAGAATAATTGTCACAGAATGAGGTGGCTATGCATCACGTTATATATTTTAGATTAAATCATTTACTTATGTTTCCCCCCTACGATGCTGTATCATAGCCCATAGGAGTCAAGTAAGGAATCTGGTCACATTGTCTCATTTAAAAGTGCTGTTGACAGTAGGAGCATAATAGAGGAAAAGCACTGAGTGGAAAATTAGGCGAGATTACTGCCCAGCAAGAATATCACTCACATTCATTAATGAATATCATTCATTGACACAGTAGGTAAACATCACTCCCACTGTACACTGATGGACTGGAGGGTATATCACTCCAGAGACTAATTAATAAACCAGCCAAAGAATGTAGCATTCATTAGAACAAGGAACAGGAGTCGGCCATTCAGCCCCTTGAGCCTGATCCACCATTCAATTAGATTATGGTTGATCTGTACCTTAACTCCATTTACCCGCCTTTGTTTCATATCCTTGGATACTTTGACCCAACACAAATCTATGTAAATTTCATTCGACCCAGCATCCACAGCCGTTTGGGGAGGAGAATTCCAGATTTCTACTACCCTTTGCATGATGAAATGTTTCCTGATTTCACTCCTAACTGGCCTGGCTCTAATTTTAAGATAATGCCCTTTTGTTTTGGATTCCCCCACCAGAGGAAATAGTTTCTTTGTATCTACTCTATCGAATCCCATTATCATTTTAAACACTCAGGAGGCTAATGGACTGCCTCAAGTTAGAAAGTGGAGTAACTCAAGGTACTCACCTATGAACTGGGCTGAGGGAGGGTAATTCAAGAGGCTAGGTAATAGAGCTCAGTCAAGTTCATTAATGCTCTATTTAAGAGACTCCAAAACAGACTGGAGGAGATAGTGTCTTATTAATGGATTGGCCAGAGTGAGAGTCACATAACAGTCTCACTAATCAACAGGCCAGAAGGAATGTCACTCAAGAGGCTTTCATAATGACTTGCCCAAAAGCGGGTGCAACTCAAAAGCCCAAAACCCTTATGGACTGGCGGTGGATCTGCCTCTTGAGCAGTTCATTTATGGGCTAGCTAGATGGTAATTTTATTATTAGACTGGACAGAGGGAGTGTTACTCAGGAGAAACATTCATGGAGTGACCAAAGTCAATGTCACCCAGGAGGCTCATTAATGACCAGGATTCATTAGAATATCTGTCAAGAGGCTAACTTATGGACTGCCCATGAAGTCACTACTGAGGAAATTTATGAATGAACTTACTGGAGGGAATGTTATTTAAGAGGTTCAATAATGGACTGTCCAGAAAGAATGCTATTTAGGAAGCTTACTAATGAAGTGACAGTATGGAGTGTTACAAAATGGACCAGCCAGAAGGAATTTTAATCAGGAAGTTAACTACTCAATTGGCCAGAAGGTAGTGTCACTCAGAAGTCCCATTAATGGATTGGTCTGTGGGATTCCCATTCCTGTAGCTCATTAATGGACTGACTAATGGAAATGTCACTTAGAAGTTTGCTAAATGATTAGATAAAGGAAGATTTGTGCAGGAGGCTCATTTCTTTGGCCTGGTCAAAGAAATTGTCATGCAAGAAGCTAACAAATGAACTGGCAAGAAGATAGGGTCACTCAAGAGGCTCATTAAAGGTGTGTGGGGTGAGGGTGGGTGGTGGGTAGTTACTGGTCAGGTGATCCATTAATAGATTGGCTGCAGGAAATGTCACTTAAAAGGCTCATTAATAGGTGTGGCAGAGGAAATATTATTTAAGAGACTAATTAATGAATTAATGGCAATGCCATCAGCAGTCGAATGGACTGGTAAGAGAGAATGCTCCTAAGAAGCGGATAAGAAGACTGATCATGTGGAACATCATTGGGGAATTTCATTAACAGACTGGATAGAAGGAATCGGGAGATACAATGTATTACTCAGAAAAAGTGTCAATGAACCAAAAGGAAATATACCCAGGAGACTTCGCTAATGGAATGTTCAGAAGAAATTACTATCAAGATGCTCTCCAATGGTTTGGTACCAGAAGAAATTTTACTCAGATTGCAAACTAATGAACTGGTCAGAAGACAATTCACGGAGGAGATTCATTTGCATCTAGCTCAGAAGGGTGCAGGCTGTGCTCATAATGTAGGCAGACAGTACGTAGTACAGTACCAAGGGAATGCTGCATTGCCATCTTTCGGATAAGACGTTGAACCAAGCTCCTGTCTGCCTGTTCTGGTGGTTCAGATGGATGTCAAAGGTCCCATCTCACTTTTTGAAGAAGTGCAAAAAATTCTCTCCCTATTCTAGAGAACAATCCTCTCTCAACCAATACCACCACAAAGCCAGTTAACTAGTCATTTATCTCATGGCTGTATGTGGGACATTCCTAGTGTAAATGGCTGCCATGTTGGCCTACGTAACAACACTGACTGAACTTTCAAATTAATTCATTGTACGTGAAGCACTTTGACAGATTTTGATGAAATCATACATTATAAATGTAAGTATTTTTAAGTATTATTTTTAATGGAATGGACAAAGGCAGAGCTTATTAATGATTGGAGAAAAAAATAGTACTTTAAAAGCCACATTAATGGACTGGGCAAAATGAGTGCCACTCAGGAGTCAGAATGGAATGTCACACAAGAGGCTCTGCAATGGGTAGGGCAGTGGGAGTTTCACTCTGGAGGCTATTTAATGGATTGAACAGAGATAATGGGCCCAATATTACCATGGCGGCGGGTTCATGGCGGGGGGGGGGGGCGATTGGGCGCGTGGGTAACGCGCCCTGTGTAATCAGTCTGCCCCGCGCGCAATCGCAGGCTGATTGGATCCACTTACCCCTTGTACCGGGTTCCCCGCTGCTGAGCTGCGCGGCGGGCGAACTGTGCATGTGCAGCAAGGTCTGTCAGCTGGAGGAGCTCTATTTAAAGGGGCAGTCCTCCACTGACTGATGCTGCAAGAAATAGGAAAAATTACAGCATGGAGCAGCCCAGGGGGAAGGCTGCTCCCAGGTTTAATGATGCCTCACTCCAGGTATCATTGGATGGGGTGAGGAGGAGGGGGAGGACAGAGATCATCCCCCCCCGGCGGGCGGGAGGAAGCGGCCTGCCTCTGCTACCAAGAAGGCCTGGCTCGAGGTGGCAGAGGAGGTCACCTGCACCACCAACATATCGCCCACCTGCATACAGTGCAGGAGGCGCTGTAATGACCTAAGTAGGTCAGCCAAAGTGAGTACACTTACTCATTCCCCTACACTCCGTCTGCCACATCACCGCCCCCACCCCACATCTCCTTCTGCACTGCCAACACTACTCTGTCACATCACCCCTCACACCCACTCAAACCTCATCCTCATCTTACCTGCACTTACTCACCTCGCCAGTACTCATCCCACCACTACCACTCAACCCAATCCTCATACAATCTCATGGCTCTATCTCATACTCATCCTCTCATGCATCTCTTTCACAGTTAGCCTCACTCAACCTGCCACTACCTGTGCTGCAGCCACAGGGCATGCATCACATATGTGCAGTAGGCAGCATAAGGCAAATGTGTCGTGAGCATGAAGGGGATGCACAAGGATGTTTGAGGGTTTGTCATGGTTTTTACTTCTATTTAATTTCTGACCAACTCACATTACATATTATATTGGCACCACTACTGCCACGTCTTTGCGAATCTTGTCTGGTTTGTGCAATAATGCCCTTTCCTGAGGGTCACAATGAAGACCCACAACTGATGCCACCCATTGCGTCACTGCAGAGTGGGTGTAGGTGTATTTGCAGGGCTCTTTTGTGCAGATGACTGAGAGACGTCGGTGATGTCCCCGGTGGTACCCTGGAAGGATGCGGAGGAGAAGTTGTTGAGGGCAGTGGTGACTTTGACAGCGACAGGTAAGAAAATGGTGCTCGGGCCAGCCGGGAGCAGCTCGGCATGAAGGAGGCTGCAGATGTCCACGACTACATGTCGAGTGACTGAGCCTCCGTGTGCACTGCTGCTCAGAGGGGTCCAGGAAGCTGAGCCTCGGTCTGTGGACCCTGTGGCGAGGGTAGTGCCCTCTGCGACGCATCTCTCTCTGTGGTTGCCCTCCCTCCTGCTGTGCAGGTGGATGTGTCACAGCACTCTGTTGTGAAACTCCACGTGTCAGGGGTGGACGGCGTGGCCGGCGAGGCTGGTGATACTGTTCACCCTCCGAGGAGGTCATGACTGCAGCTATGGTGGCCCCCGTCCGGAAGATGTACATCTGAGGGGGTCCGCAAGGTAGGTACATGTCTCTGGACCCCGGGGTAAGTGTGCAAGTTGGTGAATTTGTTGTTAGGAGGAGGGTGGTGGAGGCCAAACTTTGTCCAAAGTGACAGAGTGGCCTCCTGCAATGAGTGAGGGTCTCCCCCCACCCCCACCCCCCTCCCCCAGCTGTCAAATGGACCTTTGCAGCTGCCACAGGCTGATAGCTGCAACACATCCATTTGAACTGGGAGTGTTTCCCCCAGTATGGGAAACAGTCCCAGTTGTTTGTAAAATCCCAACCCTCCTAAAATATCACGTTTATCAGGTCTGTAAACGACCTGAAATACCAAAATAAATACTTTAAGTGGCACCCCGCCGGCTTTAATTGCCTGCGGGAGTCCCACATGTGGGGGCTGCGCGCGCATGTCAGCGCGTCAGTGGGGAACCCGGAAGTGGGCGGGTTGGAGCCGGGCTCCTGACCTGCCCCGGGAATCCCCGATTTTCGTAGCCCCCCCGCCAGGAACGCACCCGATCGCAGGTGCTAAAATAGAGCCCAATATCCTTCAAAATGGACATGGCCAAAAGAATATGACTCAAGAAATTCCTTACTGGACTATCCAGAATGAAGTGTCACTTATGATTCCCACCATTGGGCTGGCCAGAAGGAGGCGGAAATCAAGGAGGCAGAAACCAAGGAGGTGAACGAAGCAACAGGGCAATAGTCTGTTATTAGAATCATAGAATCATAGACGTTTACAACATGGAAACAGGCCCTTCGGCCCAACATGTCCATGTCGCCCAGTTTATACCACTAAGCTAGTCCCAGTTGCCTGCACTTGGCCCATATCCCTCTATACCCATCTTACCCATGTAACTGTCCAAATGCTTTTTAAAAGACAAAATTGTACCCGCCTCTACTACTGCCTCTGCCAGCTCGTTCCAGACACTCACCACCCTTTGAGTGAAAAAATTGCCCCTCTGGACCCTTTTGTATCTCTCCCCTCTCACCTTAAATCTATGCCCCCTCATTATAGACTCCCCTACCTTTGGGAAAAGATTTTGACTATCTACCTTATCTATGCCCCTCATTATTTTATAGACTTCTATAAGATCACCCCTAAACCTCCTACTCTCCAGGGAAAAAAGTCTCAGTCTATCCAACCTCTCCCAATAAGTCAAACCATCAAGTCCTGGTAGCATCCTAGTAAATCTTTTCTGCACTCTTTCTAGTTTAATAATATCCTTTCTATAATAGGGTGACCAGAACTGTACACAGTATTCCAAGTGTGGCCTTACTAATGTCTTGTACAACTTCAACAAGACATTCCAACTCCTGTATTCAATGTTCTGACCTATGAAACCAAGCATGCCGAATGCCTTCTTCACCACCCTATCCACCTGTGACTCCACTTTCAAGGAGCTATGAACCTGTACTCCTAGATCTCTTTGTTCTATAACTCTCCCCAACGCCCTACCATTAACGGAGTAGGTCCTGGCCCGATTCGATCTATCAAAATGCATCACCTCACATTTATCTAAATTAAACTCCATCTGCTATTCATCGGCCCACTGGCCCAATTTATCAAGATCCCGTTGCAATCCTAGATAACCTTCTTCACTGTCCACAATGCCACCAATTTTGGTGTCATCTGCAAACTTACTAACCATGCCTCCTAAATTCTCATCCAAATCATTAATATAAATAACAAATAACAGCGGACCCAGCACCGATCCCTGAGGCACACCGCTGGTCACAGGCATCCAGTTTGAAAAACAACCCTCTACAACCACTCTTCTGTCGTCAAGCCAATTTTGTATCCAATTGGCTACCTCACCTTGGATCCCATGAGATTTAACCTTATGTAACAACCTACCATGCGGTACCTTGTCAAAGGCTTTGCTAAAGTCCATGTAGACCACGTCTACTGCACAGCCCTCATCTATCTTCTTGGTTACCCCTTCAAAAAACTCAATCAAATTCGTGAGACATGATTTTCCTCTCACAAAACCATGCTGACTGTTCCTAATCAGTCCCTGCCTCTCCAAATGCCCGTAGATCCTGTCTCTCAGAATACCCTCTAACAACTTACCCACTACAGATGTCAGGCTCACTGGTCTGTAGTTCCCAGGCTTTTCCCTGTCGCCCTTCTTAAACAAAGGCACAACATTTGCTACCCTCCAATCTTCAGGCACCTCACCTGTAGCTGTCCATTTATAGTCTGCCCATAAGGAATGTCACTTCGGAGATCATACTGGCCAGAGGGTTTACCTCAAACGTTTCATTAATAACTGATCGTGACGAATGTCACTCACGTGGCTAATTAATCTACTGGAGAGAATGTTATGTTAACGGACTGGCAATCAAGATGGTCACTAATGGAGCGGCCTGTTTAGAGGGAATGTCACCTGGACAGCTCACTAGTAGGCTGGCCAGCGGACTTGCTACTCCAAAGGCTCATTAATGTTCAAGCAGGAATGAACGTCACTCACAGATCCACATCTGGAGTAGTGACAGGGCAATATACCTTAGGATTCTGATGAATAGACTGGCTCAGAGGAAGTGTTACTCAATAGTTGTGTTACTAGACTGGCCAAGGGAGTAACACTCAGAAAGCTAAGCTAATGGAGTGGCAAGAATGTCTTTTAAGAAGCTAATTAAATAACTAACTGGAGAAAATGTCTCAAGACTACAGAATTGTATAAATAAGCTGGAGAAAACGAGCATCACTCAGGAGATTCTAATGGACTAGAATATAAGAGAAGTGAGAGTTCAGGAAAGGGTCATTGATGTTCATTCCACTATACATTGGCCTGGAATTTCTTCTGAGCAGCGAACGAGCGGCGCCTGGCGCTCTTTAGACTTGTACTTGTGCAGAAACTTTTCTTGTTTTTTTTCACAGCAAGTTCCTCTCATGGGGCATTGAATCTAAAAGCAGCGCCTCGACAGTGCAGCTGGGACCTGTGTGAATTAGGCAAGCAACTATCGGTCCCCTTAATCAGTCAGATTAAAGCATCTGATGAGCGGCGAAGAGTCAGAACCGGGAAGTGTAAGTTAGAATAGTGAATTCAATGTCAAATCAGGTACAGAAAGTGAAATAAAGAGAGGGAAAGAAAGATTGGATTAAAAGACTGAGATAAAAGAGGCAGAAAGAAAAAGTAAAAAAAAATTTTTAAATGTTTTTTTAAACGTCCAACAAGAATTAAAATCTGGAGGAATGAGACTCCACACTTGTAAAAGTTAATTTTCAGTGCCAGAGAGGTTGTTTGGCAGTCATTAATACTTACCACACCGTTAAAAGGGTACTCAGACTTAAATGACTTGACGTACCTTTTTTTGGTGAAATTACTTCATATCCATCAGGTCAGTGGAGGAACTTGATGCCGTTTCATTCATCTGAACGGTGAGTCAGCCGGCGAGATGCCGTTCTCACAAAGCTTATGGAGGAGTAGGGCATCTGGTAGAGCATCTTCTGGATTTCCGTGTTTAACGGCACATGTGTGGCCGTAAGAAGTTGCTTTACCGTTTGTACTGAAATAACGGTGAGCGCTGTTAACCTTGCTGTTATTTTTGCAGCAAAATCCAGCCCTATTAAGTCTCTCATCATGATATCCAATTGTATTTTGAATAACCCCAATGTTTTGTCTCTATTGCCTCACTTGGTAGATTAGGGCAAATTCAGCAAAGCTGTACTCCTGGAGGGTAGCCTCACTAGACAAGAGTGTGGCTCAGGGAATTGGGCTATAGTATTATAGCCCTATCTCTGGCTCAAGCTCAAATCTAATAAAGCTCTGGTTCATGAGTTCAATCTTGCTAAATTTGCTCTATTTTTCAAAATGGTACCACTGAGGAAAGATGTTTTTCCTGACACCTTCTCTATTTCCACTAGGTCTTATTATTTGGCTTACTTTGAAGGTACATGTCAGGTTTACCCAATCTATAACATTTAATATTTGATATACTTTCTTGGGGTCTTATAACCGAATAGCCAGAGCAAGTGTCGCTGATGAAGCAAGCTAATGAACTGGCTGGTGGAGTTATAGAATCATGGAATCATAGAAAGTTACAGCTCAGACAGAGGCCATTCGGCCCATCGTGTCTGTGCCGGCTGAAAAAGAGCTATCCCGCTTAATCCCACTTTCCAGTACTTGGTCCGTAGCCCTGTAGGTCACAGCACTTCAAGTGCACATCCAAGTATTTTTTAAACGAGTTGAGGGTTTCTGCCTCTACCACCCTTTCAAGCAATGAGTTCCAGACCCCCACCACCCTTTGGGTGAAAAAAATTCTCCTCAGCTCCCCTCTCATCCTTCTACTAATTACTTTAAATCTATGCCCCCTGGTCACTGACTCCTCTGCCAAGGGAAATAGGTCCTCCCAATCCACTATATCTCCCTAACATGGAGTTGCCACTCAAAAGGCCACTATCAGTTAAGAATCGGACTAATGCAGTGGTTAGTGAGAATATCACCTAGGAGGCTCATTAATTGACCAGGCAAAAGGGTTGTCGGTCAGGAGGCTCACTATTGTACTGGCAGGAATGTCACGTAGAAAATTCACCAATGGGCTGACCAGAGGGAGTGTCACTTAACAGGTCTCTGAATGGGTTGACTTGCCATGAAGATATATTCCTCAGACAACATTCCAACTCAGAACCAATATCATTTAGAGGGTTTACTAATAAACTGTTCCCATGGGGTGGCCCTTAGGAGGCTCACTAATGAATGGGGAGAAGGTTTCACTCAGGAGGAATAGTGATTGACTAGTCAGATAATGTGTCACTCAGGAGCTTCTTAGTTATCAGGAGAATTGTTAATCTATTGGATATTGGAAATGTTCCTCAGTAGTAAAAATATCAATAGATATAGCAGAGTAAGAGTTATTCAGGATGATCACTGTTAGTTCCATTCGAATTGTCACTCAACTGGTTTGTTAAGAAACGACCCAGATAAAGTGTCACTTGGGAGATTTACAAATAGCCTGGAAAGAAGTGTTGTCCCTCAAGATTGTGAGGACAGGCTGCACACCGGAACTTACGAGTGCTTCACATAATATTAATTACTTTGAAATGTAGTTACTGTTGTTGAGTATGAAAATAAGGCACACAGCAACGTGCCACAAAGAGCAACAAGGTGAGTGGGCAATTGATTTCCTGCTCACCTTTCAATTGTAGCATAGAAGCAGGTAAATTGTTTAATGTCACATCCAAAAGTTGACAGTTCCAACAATGCAGCAATCCTCTAGTAGTGTCAGTCTAACTTACATGCTCAAATCTTCCATTAGGTCTTGAACCTACAACCTTTTGACTCCGATGGAGAGTCAGTCCTTCCGACTCGTAGCTTTAAAAAAATTGATTCTCGGGATGTGTGCATCCCTGGCAAGGCCAGCATTTATTGCCCATCCCTAGTTGACCTTACAAAGGTGGTGGTGGGCCATCTTCTTGAACTGCTGCAGTCTGTGTGGTGAAGGTGCTCCAACAGTGCTGTTCGGTAGGGAGTTCCAGGATTTTGACCCAGTGATAATGAAGGAAAGGTGATAAACGTCCAAGTCAGGATAGTGTGTGACTTGGAGGGGAACTTGGACATGATGCTGTTCCCATGTACCTGCTGCCCTTTTCCTTCTAGCTGGTAGAGGTCATGGGTTTAGAACGTGCTGCTGAAGAAGTCTTTGTGAGTTGCTGTAGTGCATCCTGTAGACAATACACACTGCAGCCACGGTGCGCGGGGGTGGAAGCGATAGATATTTAGGCTAGTGAATAAGGTGCCGTTCAAGCGGACTGCTTTGTCCTGGATGGGGTCGAGTTTCTTAAGTGTTGTTGCAGCTGCACTCATCCAGGGAAGTGAAGAGTAACCCATCACAATCTTGACTTGTGCCTTGTAGGTGCTGGAGAGGCTTTGGGGAGTCAGGAGGTGAGCCAGTCATTGCAAAATACCAGCCTCTAACATGCTCCAGTAATCACGGCATTTATACAGCTGGTCCAGTAAAGTTTCTGGTCATTGGTAACCCCCAGGATGTTGATGGTGGAGAATTCGGCAATGGTAATGCCATTGAATATCATGGGGAGGTGGTTAGGCTCTCTTGTTGGAGATGGTCATAGTCTGGCACTTGTGTGGCATGAATGTTATTTGCCACTTATCATTCCAAGCCTGCATGTTGTCCAGATCGTGCTGTCAGCGGTCATGGACTGCTTCATTATCTGAGCTATTGTGAATAAAGCTGAACACCGTGCAATCATCAGTGAACAGCCCCACTTCTGGCTATATGATGGAGGGAAGGTCATTGATGAAGCAGCTGGAGATAGTTGGGCCTAGGACACTGCCCTGAGGAACTCCTACAACAATCATAGAAATCAAACTTTTTCCCTTCTGAAACAGACACTACTCTACATTCCAAAATCAGTGTTACATTCAGAACTCATTTTAAAAAAGCACTAATTAGAAACAGCACCAAAGGAAGACATTCAGCCCATCATGTCTGTGCCGGCACTTTGAAAGAGCTATCCAATTAGTCTCAATCCCCTGCTCTTTCCCCATAGCCCTGCAAATTATTCCTCTTCAAGTATTTATCCAATTCCCTTTTGAAAGTTACTATTGAATCTGCTTCCACCACCCCTTCAGGCAGTGCATTCCAAATCATAACAACTGAGTAAAAAAAAATTCTCCTCATCTGCCCCTGGCGTTTTTTAAAATCTTAAACCTGTGCTCTCCTGTCAGTGAAATCATTTCTACCTATTTACTCTATCAAAAGCCCTCAGAATTTTCAACTTCTCCATTAAACCTTTCCTTAACCTTCTCTGCTCTAAGGAGAATAACCCCAGCTTCTCTAGTCTCTCCACATAACAATGTCCTGGGGCTGAGATGACTAGCCTCCAACAACCACAACCATCTTCCTTTGTGCCAAGTATGATTCTAGCCACTGGAGAATTTTCCCCTGATCTCCATTGACTTCAGTTTTATTACAGTTCCTTCATGTTGCACTTGTTGGAATGCTACATTCATGTCAAGGGCAGTCACTCTCACCTCACCTCTGGAATTTGGGTTTTGTGTCCATGTAAGAAGCTGATTTCCTCAGCTTGTTTTTTTAATATATCTTTGGTTTTTTTTTGCCATTTTAAGTCCCTGAGTGCTACCATGCAGTGTCAAACTTTGTTTTCCTCCTCCATTTGCGAGTGGCATTAGATAATCTAGGTCAGTAACTTCTCCTCAGCCACTATTAAGTGATTATCTGCCAGAGGTGAGAACTTGAATTCTCAATTGTTCCTCCTCATCCTCTGGGAAGGACCATTCCACTGTTGTATAGTGGTCCATTGAGTAGTTTGCTGAATATAGAGGCTCTTTCAATGGTGATTGTCAGTAGTTAAAGAATGTTTATCCAACTGGTCATGGTGACTCCCTCCTCTTTATCTAACACATGTGGCAATTACCACCAGGGGAGGGGAAAGAATTCCTCTGCTCAATATGTGTTAGTGACATTGTAAATACAATGGGAAGATTTCTTCTGATCGCTACTTCTAGTGAACTTGTAAGAGCATTTTTATAGCACGAATTAAGAATTTAATTTGAAATAGCGACCAGAGAAAATCTCCCCCACATGACAAACAGTTATTAGCTCACATGGGTAATGAAATTATTGCACATAAGTGTAATATGACTGGAACTACTTTTTCCAAGGGGGATGGGGTGGGGGGGAATACCTTTGTAGCTGCACAACAGTAAAAAGAAAAGAAAGACTTGCATTTGGATAGTGTCTTTCACAGCCTCAGGACATCCCAACGAGCGAAGCAGCTTCACCCTAAAAGTCACTGAGTTTTGTGGCCTCAGTACCAACAGGTCGTATTGCAAAACTGATATGAAGTAAAATCCAAACACTCTCATGCCGACATTAAACATCCTTTCATTGCAATCAACTGCACATGATCATATCCATTCTTATCCTGTGCCCTCTTGACTATTTCTATTCATTGGGAAACTAGCCACTGTGTTTTGTCTACATAACAACAGTCAGTGCACTTAAAACAATATTCATTGGATGTGAGGATCTTTGGGACATCCTGTATATGTGATGAGGTGTTGTATAAACATAAGCTCTTTCTAAAGTTAACATGCAGGTACAGCAAGCAATTGGGAAGGCAAATGGTATGTTGGCCTTTATTGCAAGGGGGTGGAGTACAAGAGTAAGGAAGTCTCGCTACAATTGTACAGGGCTTTAGTGAGACCTCACATGGAGTACTGTGTACTGTTTTGGTCTCCTTAATTAAGGAAGGATATATTTGCCTTAGAGGCAATGCAGAGAAGGTTCACTAGATTCTGGGATGAGAGGGTTGTCCTATGAGGAGAGATTGAGAAGAATGGGCCTATATTCTCTGGAGTTTAGAAGAATGAGAGGTGATCTCATTGAAACATATAAAGTTCTTAGAGGGCTTGACAGGGCAGATGCGGAGAGGCTGTTTCCCCTGGCTTGAGAGTCTAGAACCAGGGGGCATAGTCTCAGGATAAGGGGTGTGCGATTTAGGACTGAGATGAGGAGGAATTTCTTCACTCAGAGGATGGTGAATCTTTGGAATTCTCTACCCCAGAGGGCTGTTTTTGCTCAGTCGTTCAATATATTCAAGACTGAGATCGATAGATTTTTGGACTCTCGGGGAATCAAGGGATATGGGGATCTGGCGGGAAAGTGGAGTTGAGGTCGAAGATCAGCCATGATCTTATTGAATGGCGGAGCAGGCTCGAGGGGCTGTATGGCCTACTCCTGCTTCTATTTCTTATGTTCTTATGTTTTATCTTTTAGGCTGAGCTGGATTTGAGTCTACATGGCTGCTAACCCATCACTCCATCCAACCCCCTAACCATCCATATTATTAAGTCTCACATCTGCGCGAAGGCTTGATGTAACATAATAGTCTGAGAGAGTCCTTTCAACCAATCAGATTGCAGAATTTCCAATCCTGAGCAGTAACAGTGGGGAGAGGGGAGGGTCCAATCCTTAAAAGGTGAGCAACACTATGGGAGAGTAATCAGCTCTCTGATAAGACATCCAGGGCTTTTTAAAGTGATCAAAATCTTGGATATTGGGGGCAAAAACGGCGCAAGATCGGTGTAAGGGGCGAACTGCCTCTGAACACTGCGTTGTACAAGTAGAGTTCATTCTACTCACTAGATGGCGCTGGGGGTTCACTGAACCTAGCTGTCTGGACAACTTCATCATTTTCATTATATTTCTATTCATGTATAACCCTCAACAAACGGGATTATTCAGCGTATTGCCATCTGAAGCTTAACTTGAACCAATTAACTAAAAAATATGTAAACGAAATATTGGTATCGATGCCGGAAATACGAGGTTTTAAAAAGTAATCGTTGCCTTGAGTTGCACAAAATGTTTATCTATCCGTCTATTTGTGCATGAGAAACTTGGATTTCAGTTCAGAGTTTTTGAAAATTGCCGAATGTATTTCTTTCGTCTGGTATTTTACACCTTAGCTCTTTATTAAAATATATTTTCAAACTATTAACCTCCTATTTTAACTCTGAACTATTAATTTAACATTAGACTCAGGACTTCTTTGGCTGCCCAGCATTCCTGGGATTGGCTTTTGTCAGCAATATGCATATTGTAGAGAAGGACTTTCATTTTCGTCTCATCTCACAAACTCCTGATAAACCTCTTGCCCCCACGTTCATTGTGTGTAAAAAAAAAACTCACGCCATTCTGTGCAGATTTGTTGGCCCCGAGATTCCTCACCCCGTTTCCTCTACATTCTGGGGAGCACTCTGCCATTTCTGAGCTTATTTATGTTTTCTTTCAAGGGTTTCCTCATATTAGCACTTCAGTGCTGGACCCAGACCCCTCAACCCCACAGTGTTGGCAGGTTTCAGGACCCTCCCCCCCCCATAGTGGCAGACCACAATACCCTTCACCTGTGTTGGCAGACCCCGACCCAACAGCCCGGCTCACCAACCGCCCCATGCTAATGAACACTTACAACCCCCCCCACACAGTACTGGTGGACCCCCGCACCCTCCCTCTCCAAGCACTCTCTCTCTAGAAGAGCCCTCCTCCTCCAGCGCCATCCCTCCCTCCTCCAGGGCCCTCCCTCCTCCAGGGCCCTCCCCCCAACCCAGCGCCCTCCCCACCCCCCACCGCCCCCCCCCCCCGCCAGCGCCCGCCTTCCCCCAGTGATGGTCCCCTAGGTACCACACTGCACTCTAAAGATATTTTCAAAATATTTTCAGTCTCCATTTTTCCTACTGTCAATAATGAAGTTTTCAATTAAAAATAACAACAGCTTTCATTTATACAGCGTCGTGAATGTAAAAAAAATGTTCACGTCATCTTGTAAATGGATGCCTTCTCTAGGGCAACTAGGCATGGCCAAAAAATGCTTACCAGCACCGAGTCAGTGAGGATTTTTTTTATTATTCATTCATGGGACGTGGGCGTCGCTGGCAAGGCCAGCATTTATTGCCCATCCCTAACTGCCCTTGAAAAGGTGGTGGTGAGCCACCTTCTTGAACCGCTGCAGTCCCACAGTTCTGTTAGGTAGGGAGTTCCAGGATTTTCACCCAGCGATGATGAAGGAACGGTGATATATTTCCAAGTCGGGATGGTGTGTGACTTGGAGGGGAATGTGCAGGTGGTGTTGTTCCCATGTACCTGCTGCCCTTGTCCTTCTAGGCGGTAGAGGTCATGGGTTTGGGAGGTGCTGTCGAAGAAGCCTTGGCGAGTTGCTGCAGTGCATCCTGTGGATGGTACACACTGCAACCACTGTGCGCCGGTGGTGAAGGGAGTGAATGTTTAGGGTGGTGGATGGGGTGCCAATCAAGCGGGCTGCTTTGTCCTGGATGTTGTCGAGCTTCTTGAGTGTGGTTGGAGCTGCACTCATCCAGGCAAGTGGAGAGTATTCCATCACGCTCCTGACTTGTGCCTTGTAGATGGTGGAAAGGCTTTGGGGAGTCGGGAGGTGAGTCACTCGCCGCAGAATACCCAGCCTCTGACCTGCTCTTGTAGCCACAGTATTTATATGGCTGGTCCAGTTTAGTTTCTGGTCAATGATGACCCCCCAGGATATTGATTGTGGGGGATTCGGTGACGGCAATGCCGTTGAATGTCAAGGGGAGGTGGTTAGATTCTCTCTTGTTGGAGATGGTCATTGCTTGGCACTCGTCTGGCGCGAATGTTACTTGCCACTTATCAGCCCAAGCCTGGATGTTGTCCAGGTCTTGCTGCATGCGGGCACGGACTGCTTCATTATCTGAGGGGTTGCGAATGGAACTGAACACTGTGCAATCATCAGCGAACATCCCCATTTCTGACCTTATGCTGGAGGGAAGGTCATTGATGAAGCAGCAGAAGATGGTTGGGCCTAGGACACTGCCCTGAGGAACTCCTGCAGCGCTGTCCTGGGACTGAGGGTGAATAAAGGCTACATCAAAGAGATGGGTTTTGAGGAGAGAGTGGTGGAGAAGAAGAGAGGCTTAGGGAGCAAGTTCTAAAGAGTAGGGCTAAGGTGGCTGAAGGCTCTGCCACCAACAGTGAATGGAAGGGAGGGGATGCACAGAAGGCTGGAGTTAGAAGAACAGAGTGTTTGAGAGGGAATAGGGGACTGGAAGAGATTGCAGGCAGGGTGGGGGAAGGCCACGGAGGCATCTATAGATGACAATAAAAATCTTGAATTGAATGCAGTGGGGGATAGGGAGCCAGGGTTGCTCAGCAAGGGGGGGGACCTGGGGTGGGAGGTGGAGGTGGAAGTGAGCAAGCAGGAGTAAATGAGACAGAGGATATGTGTGGCAGCATTTCGTAAAAAATGGAGTTTATGGAGGGAGGCTGGCAAGAACAGTGTTAGAGTAATTGAGTCTGGTGACAAAAACACCAGAGAAAATGGTTCCAGTGGTGGAAGCAAGGGTGGAGGCCGGCAATGTTGCAGAGGTGGAAGTAAGTGGTTTTGGTGATGGATGGCATAACTATTAGCTCAAGATTGCAAATGGACTGATTCAGTGCTAGTGAGAGGGATGGAGTCAGTGGCAAGGGAGTGGAGTTTGTGGCAGGGGTCGAAAATAATGGCCTCAGTCCTACTGATGTGGAGCTGGAGGAAGTTGTGACTCATCCAGGACTTGAAGTCAAAGGAACAGTCCAACAGCATGGAGAAAATCAAATGACCCAGAGAGGTGGTGGAAAGGTAGAGCTGGGTGTCATCAGTATATAGAGATTAACATTCCACTCTCTGTGGATAGTGTAGTCAAGGGACAGCTTGGAGATAGAAAAATGCCCTGGAGGTGATGGTATGCAGCAGGGAAGAGAAACCATGATGGAGATGCATTGGCTGTGTTCAAATTTATAGGAATGAAACCATGCAAGGGTAATCCCATGGAGCTAGATGTCTATGGGGAGACTTTGGTAGAGGACAGTCGTATTGAATGCTGCAGAAAAGTTAAGGATGAGGACAAATAACGTACCACCATCGCAGTCACAGTGGACGTCATTCACTGAGGATAATAACAATATAAAAATGACCTGATTCACAATTGCAAAGTAGAGACTCTCCTATCCTGTATTAGTGTGATTCTTTCACTACAATAACTACAAGCATGTCGAACTTCAAGTGTCTTGTCTATTGATCATTTTGTTTGATGTTTTTAAATGATTTAAAAACAAGTTGGAGCATGAAGTTTTGAACCTTTGTTAAGGTTTCACAGGAAAATTATTTACAAGTGCTTATTTTTACTTCAGAGAGAGGCTGTTGAGAGAGCAAGAGAAAAAAAGAGATCAAGTTCATAGGAGATTTACAGGTCTCAAACCTTCCCCAGTGCAGCATGAGTATCAATGGTGCATTGCCTAAGTGAACTTTGTAATCTCAGACCTATGTCATTTCTTGGAACCAGACTGTAAGCCATGGAGCAACATCGGAAAGGCACTGTCATTGGAAGTGGAAGTGACCGCCGCGCTCAAAGTTTAGGTAACTGGGCCCTTCAAGGTGACAGCACTTGATCAGCCAGTGTGCGATTCACTGCTGCATTATTGAGGTGACAAATGCCCTCTCCTGCCATCTGTTGGCATACACCAAGTTCAATAGTGGCATGCAGCCCTAGCTGGAGAGGCAGATCCAATTTTACCAGTTATGTGGCACTCCTGAGCACAAGGTGCCATTAATGGCAGTCACATTACCATTCATACAGCTGAAGGAATATTATGGGGGCACGTTCCCACGGTTTCCTGATAAGTGCACCCAGCGAGTGAGGCTCTGTGCTGGGAAAGCACGTTGGCAAAATCAACCCATACAAATAGAGATTTGCAAATCAATGCAATAGTTTAACAAATAGATGAAGTGGACAATATGTCCTAGAATCATAGAATCATAGAAAGGTTACAGCACAGAAGGAGGCCATTCGGCCCATTGAGTCCACAATGCAAGAGCAATCCAGCTAGTCCCACTCCCCCGCCTTATCCCCGTAGCCCTACAAATTTTTTCCTTTCAAGTACTTATCCAGTTCCCTTTTGAAGGCCATGATTGAATCTGCCTCAACCACTCCCTCGGGCCGTGCATTCCAGATCCTAACCATAAGACCATAAGAGATAGGAACAAGAGTAGACCATTCGGCCCCTCGAGCCTGCTCCGCCATTCAATGAGATCATGACTGATCTGATTTTTATCTCCACTCCATTTTCCTGCCTTTTCCCCATATCCTTTGACTCCATTGCTGATCAAAAATTTGTCTAACTCAGCCTTGAATGTATTCAATGACTCAGCCTCCACAGCTTTTTGGGGTAAAGAATTCCAAAGATTTATGACCCTCTGGGAGAAGAAATTCCTCCTAATTTCCGTCTTAAACAGACGACCCCTTATTCTGAGACTATGCCCCCTAGTTTTAGATTCCCCCATGAGGGGTAATATCCTCTCAGCATCTACCCTATCGAGTCCCCTCAGAATCTTGTATGTCTCAATAAGATCTCCTCTCATTCTTCTAAACTGCAATGAGTATAGACCCAACCTGTTCAATCTTTCCTCATAAGACAACCCTTCCATACCCGGAATCAACCTAGTGAACCTTCTCTGGACTGCCTCCAATGCAAGTATGTCCTTCCTTAAATAAGGGCACTAGAACTGTATTCCAGGTGTGGTCTCACCAGCACTCTGTACAGTTGTAGCATGACTTCCCTGCTTTTATACTCCATCCCCCTAGAAATAAAGGCCAATATTCCATTTGCCTTCCGGATTACCTGCTGCACCTGTATGTTGACTTTTTGTGTTTCATGTACGAGGACACCCAGATCCCTCTGTACCGCAGCATTTTGTAGTATTTCTCCATTCAAATAATAATTTGCTTTGTTATTTTTCCTCCCAAAGTGGATGACTTCACATTTTCCCACATTATATTCCATCTGCCAAATTTTTGCCCATTCACTTAACCTGTCAATATCCCTTTGCAGACACTTTGTGTCCTCATCGCAACTTGCTTTTCCACCTATCTTTGTATCTTCAGAAAATTTAACCACAAGACACTCTGTTCCTTCATCCAATTCATTGATATATATTGTAGGTAGTTGAGGCCCCAGCACTGAACCCTGCGGCACCCCACTAGTTACAGATTGCCATTTTGAAAATGACCCTTTTATCCCGACTCTGTTTTCTGTTAGTTAGCCAATCCTCTATCCATGCCAGTATATTACCCCCAACACCATGAGCTCTTATCTTGTGCAGTAATCTTTTATGTGGCATCTTATTGGATGCCTTTTGGAAATCCAAATATACTGCATCCATTGGTTTCCCTTTATCCACCCTGCCCGTTACTTCCTCAAAGAACTCTAATAAATTTGTCAGACACGATTTCCCCACTTGCTGTGTAAAAATTTTTTTCACCATGTCATCTTTGGTTCTTTTGCCAATCACCTTAAATCTATGTCCTCTAGTTCTTGACCCGTCTGCCAATGGGAATAGTTTCTCTCTATCTACTCTGTCTTGACACTTCATGATTTTGAATACCTCCATCAAATCTTCTCGCAACCGTCTCTGTTCCAAGGAGAACAACTCCAGCTTTTCCAATCTATCCACAGAACAAAAGTCCCTCATCCCTGGAATCATATTTGTGAATCTCTTCTGTACCCCCTCCGAGGCCTCCACATCTTTCCTAAAGAGCAGTGCCCAGAACTGGACACAATACTCCAGTTGTGGCCGAACCATTGTTTTATAAAGGTTCATCATGACTTCCATACTTTGTACTCTATGCCTCTATTTATAAAACCCAGGATCCCATATGCTTTTTTAACCACTTTCTCAATCTGCCCTGCCGCCTTCAACGATTTGTGCGCAAAAACCCCCAGATCTCTCTACTCCTGTACCGCTTTTAGAATTGTGCTCTCCAGTTTATATTGCCTCTCCTCGTTCTCCCTTCTGAAATGTATCACTTTGCATTTTTCTGCTTTAAATTTCATCTGCCATGTGTCCGCCCATGCCACCAGCCTGTCTATATCCTCTTGAAGTCTATCACTATCCTCCTCACTGTTTACTACCCTTCCAAGTTTTGTGCCATCTGCAAATTTTGAAATTGTGCCCTGTACACCCAAGTCCAAGTCATTAATATATATCAAGAAAAGCAGTGGTCCCAGCACCGACCCCTGGGGAACACCACTGTACACCTCCATCCAGTCCGAGAAACAGCCGTTCACCACTACTCTCTGATTCTTGTCCCTTAGCCAATCCTGTATTCATGTTGCTACTGCCCCCTTTATTCCATGGGCCGCAATCTTGATGATAAGCCTACCGTGCGGCACTTTATCAAAGGCCTTTTGGATATCCATATACACCACATCAACTGCATTGCCCTCATCTACCCTCTCTGTTACCTCATCAAAAAACACTATCAGGTTAGTTGAACACGATTTGCCTTTAACAAATCCGCGCTGGCTTTCCCTAATCAATTCACATTCGTCCAAGTGACTGTTAATTCTGACCCGGATTATCATTTCTAAAAGTTTCCCCACCACTGAGCTTAAACTGACTGGTCTATAGTTTCTGGAGTTATCCTTGCATCCTTTTTTGAACAAGGGTGTAACATTTACAATTCTCTAGTCCTCTGTCAGCACCCCCGTATCGACGGATGTATGGAAGATTATGGCCAGTAACTTCGCAATTTCCTTACTTCCCTCAGCATCCTAGGATGCCTCCCATCTGGACCGGGTGACTTATCTACTTTAAGTACAGCCAGCCTTTCAAGTACCTCTTTAACAATTTTTAGCCTATCCAATATCTGAACTATATCTTCCTTTACTGAGACTCTGGCAGCATCTTCTTCCTTGGTAAAGACAGATGCAAAGTACTCATTTAGTATCTCGGCCATTCCCTCTGCCTCCATGAGTATATTTCCTTTATGGTCCCTAATTGGCCCCACCCCTCCTCTTACTACCCGTTTACTGTTTACATGCCTGTAGAAGTCTTTTGGATTCCCTTTTACATTGGCCGCCAGTCTATTCTCATATTCTCTCTTTGCCCCTCTTATTTCCTTTTTCACTTCCCCTTCAAACTTTCTATATTCTGACTGGTTCTCTCTTGTGTCAGCAACCTGATATCTGTCACACGCCCCTTTTTATCCTTTTCATCTTACTCACTATCCCTTTTGTCACCCAGGGAACTCTGGCTTTAGTTGCCCTACCTTTCTGCTTCTTGGGAATATGCCTAGACTGTACCCGAACCATCTCCTCTTTAAAGGGCACCCACTGTTCAATTACAGTTTTGCCTGCCAATCTTTGATTCCAATTTACCTGAGCCAGATCTGTTCTCATCCCTCTGAAATTGGCCCACCTCCAATTGAGTATTTTTACTTTAAAGTGGTCCGTGTCCTTTTCCATAGCTATTGTAAACCTTATGATACTATGATCGCTGCTCCCTAAATGCTCCCCCACTAACACTTGCTCCAGTGGGCCCGCCTCATTCCCTAGAACCAAGTCCAGCAATGCCTCCTTCCTCATTGGGCTGGAAACATACTGGTTAAGAAAGTTCTCCTGAACACATTTCAAAAAATCCTGCCCCTCTTTGCCCTTGTTACGAATAGCTAGCTGCGAACTACATACCAGCACTGGTAAAATTTTATACACTTGCATTTATGAAGCTAGAAATTTAACCTAGATACATAAGATGATGTTATAATAAAGTCAAATTTTCTATGGTATTGCTCGCAGTAAGTCAAAGGATGCACCATTGCAAGGAGGTTCTTGAAAGCATTTGGAAAGAAGTGAGTGAAATATATGATCAGGGATGATGAAGTAAGTGTTCTTGATTGTTTCCTGGAAAATAAATGCATACATTTGACCAATAAACACGCCTGGAATTCTCAGGGAGACTTCTCCCAATCTTCCACTGTCACTTTGGCAGAAGACCAGCAGAATTCCTGGAGAAACAATGTTAATGGCTGCTTATGCAGGGTTTACATTGAGTTATGTTGAGTTACATTGAAACTATAGCACAGAAACAGGTCATTCAGCCCAACAGGTCCATGCCGATGTTTATGTTCCACACAAGCCTCCTCCCTCTCTACTTCATCTAACCCTATCAGACTATCCTTCTATTCCTTTCTCCCTCATGTGCTTATCTAGCTTCCCCTTAAATGCATCTATGCTATTTGTCTCAACTACTCCTGTGGTAGAGTGTTCCACATTCTTACCACTCTTTGGGTGAAGAAGTTTCTCCTGAATTCCCTATTGGATTTATTCGCAACTATTTTATATTTATGACCTCTAGTTTTGGACTTCCCACAAGTGGAAACATTTTATCTATGTCTAATCTATCAAACCCTTTCATTATCTTAAAGACCCCTATCAGGTCACCCCTCAGCCTTCGCTTTTCTAGAGAAAAGAGCCCTAGTCTGCTGAATCTTTCCTGATAAATATATCCTCTCTGATCTGGTATCATCCCTGTGAATCTTTGTTGCACCTTCTCCAATGCCTCTATATCCTTTCTATAATATGGGGACCAGAACTGTGCACAATACTCCAAGTGTGGAATAACGAAGGTTCTACACAAGTTGAACATAACTTCTCCGCTTTTCAATTGTATCCCCTTAGAAATGAACCCCCACTTTTTGATGGCCTTATTAACCTGTGTCACTACTTTTAGTGATTTGTGTACCTGTACCCCTAGATCCCTTTGCTTCTCTATTCCATTTAGCCTCTTATTTTCCAAGCAGTATGTGGCCTCCCCATTACCAAAATGCACCACCTCACACTTACCTTTATTGAAATTCATTTGCCAATTTCCCACTTATTCTGCAAGTTTATTCATGTCCTCTTGCATTTTGACGCATTCTTCCTTTGTATTAACTATATCCCCAATTTATTGACATCCGCAAATTTTGAAATTGTACTTCCGATTCCTGAATCCAAATTTTTATTGTAAATTATGAACAACAGTGGTCCCAGCACCGATCCTTGTGGAACACCACTTCCCACCTTTTGCCAGTCTGAGTGGCTACCCTTAACTCCTACTCTCTGTTTTCTGTTTTGTAGACAACTTGCTACTATTCTGCTACCTGTCCCCTGACTCCACATGCTCTCACCTTAGTCATGAGTGTACAATGCGGTTCTTATTGAAGGCCTTTTGAAAATCCAAATATATTACATCTACTACATTACCCTTGTTTACTCTTTCTGGTACTTCTTCTTCAAAGAATTCAATAAGGTTGGTCAAGCATGACTTTCCCTTCTGAAATCCGTGACGACTATTTTTTATTGAATTTTCATTCTGTAGATGTCTTTCTAAAAGGGGTTCAGGATCAGAGAGATCTGGAGATCTGGGGATATATGTACACAAATCATTGAAGGTGGCAGGGCAGGTTGAGAAAGTCGTTTAAAAAGCATACGGGATCCTGGGCTTTATAAATAGAGGCATAGAGTACAAAAGCAAGGAAGTCATGATGAACCTTTGGAAAACACTGGTTCGGCCACAACTGGAGTATTGTGTCCAGTTCTGGGCACCGCACTTTAGGAAAGATGTGAAGGCCTTAGAGAGGTTACAGAAGAGATTTATAAGAATGACTCCAGGGATGAGGGATTTTAAATATGTGGATAGACTGGAGAAGCTGGGGTTGTTCACCATGGAACAGAGAAGGTTGAGAGGAGATTTGATAGAGGTATTCAAAATCATGAGGGTTCTAGACAGTGTAGATAGAGAGAAACTGTTCCCATTGGCAGAAGGGTCAAGAACCAAAGGACAAAGATTTGTGATTGGCAAAAGAACCAAAGATGACATGAGGAAAAACTTTTTTACACAGCGAGTGGTTAGGATCTGGAATGCACTGCCAGAGGGGGTGGAGGAGGCATTTTTTTTTTATTCGTTCATGGGATGTGGGCATCGCTGGCGAGGCCAGCATTTATTGCCCATTCCTAATTGCCCTTGAGAAGGTGGTGGCGAGCCGCCTTCTTGAACCGATGCAGTCCATGTGGTGAAGGTTCTCCCACAATGCTGTTCGGAAGGGAGTTCCAGGATTTTGACCCAGCGACGATGAAGGAACGGCGATATATTTCCAAGTCGGGATGGTGTGTGACTTGGAGGGGAATGTGCAGGTGGTGTTGTTCCCATGTGCCTGCTGCTCTTGTCCTTCTAGGTGGTAGAGGTCGCGAGTTTGGGAGGTGCTGTCGAAGAAGCCTTGGTGAGTTGCTGCAGTGCATCCTGTGGATGGTACACACTGCAGCCACAGTGCGCCGGTGGTGAAGGGACTGAATGTTTCGGGTGGTGGATGGGGTGCCAATCAAGCGGGCTGCTTTGTCCTGGATGGTGTCGAGCTTCTTGAGTGTCGTTGGAGCTGCACTCATCCAGGCAAGTGGAGAGTATTCCATCACACTCCTGACTTGTGCCTTGTAGATGGTGGGAAGGCTTTGGGGAGTCAAGAGGTGAGTCACTCGCCGCAGAATACCCAGCCTCTAACCTGCTCTTGGAGCCACAGTATTTATGTGGCTGGTCCAGTTAAGTTTCTGTTCAATGGTGACCCCCAGGATGTTGATGGTGGGGGATTCGGCGATGGTAATGCCGTTGAATGTCAAGGGGAGGTGGTTCGACACTCTCTTGTTGGAGATAGCCATTGCCTGGCACTTATCTGGCACGAATGTTACTTGCCACTTATCAGCTCAATCCTGGATGTTGTCCAGGTCTTGCTGCATGTGGGCACGGACTGCTTAGTTATCTGAGGGGTTGCGAATGGAACTGAACACTGTGCAATCATCAGCGAACATCCCCATTTCTGACCTTATGATGGAGGGAAGGTCATTGATGAAGCAGCTGAAGATGGTTGGGTTTGGAACACTGCCCTGAGGAACTCCTGCAGCAATGTCTTGGGGCTGAGATGATTGGCCTCCAACGACCATTACCATCTTCCTTTGTGCTAGGTATGACTCCAGCCACTGGAGAGTTTCCCCCCTGATTCCCATTGACTTCAATTTTACTAGGGCTCCTTGGTACCACACTCGGTCAAATGCTGCCTTGATGTCAAGGGCAGTCACTCTCACCTCATCTCTGGAATTCAGCTCTTTTGTCCATGTTTGGACCACGGCTGTAATGAGGTCTGGAGCCGAGTGGTCCTGGCGGAACCCAAACTGAGCATCGGTGAGCAGGTTATTGGTGAGTAAGTGCTGCTTGATAGCACTGTCGACGACACCTTCCATCACTTTGCTGATGATTGAGAGTAGACTGATGGGACCCACTGCAGGTAAATGATAGAATCAAAGAAATTATCGCGCAGAGGGCCATTCAGCCCATCATGCCTGCTATATTGTTGCATGTGTGACAAATTAAGCTTGAAGTAACATCACTGGAGATATAATATTATATAAGTTATTATATACATTGTGTGTTACATGGTATAACACGCCTGCCATAAAATAACATATGCTCCGTCTTGCATGAAATCTGATGGTCTACATTAAATTCTTGTAACCAGCATGAATTTTATCCATTACACTTTGGGTGTCATATTTTGCATATGCAAATTCTGTGTCACACTTGCATCTGAGAAAAATGATTAAACCTACCTCTGCAATCGCATTTTCTGCGTTTAAAATTTGTCCAACAATGTTTCCTACTGCAGCCTGTGCTTTTCTTAGAAGCCAAGTGCATCCCAGTGCCATCAATGTCAGCTAAGGAGACTGAACAAGGTATCAGTCTACAATCCCTGCTTCCTTGTCCATTCCTGTACATCAATGGAAAATTACTGAGAATAAAATCCCCAGGAAACCACGTATAGAAGCAATAAGAGTAACCAGAACAATGGCGTTATTTAGCAAAAACAACGTTTTACCTATATGACTTGGTGCACTTTGAAATTTGGTGTTCTTTATTCTTTATATTTTGTAATGTATTCAAAATGGCTATACCAGCTAGACGGGTATGATACCATAGTGGTTATGTTACTCAGACTAGTAATCCAGAAGCCTGGACTAATAATCTGTGAGACATGAGTTCAAATCCTGTCACAGCAGCTGGGGAATTTAAATTCTGTTAATTAAAATAAAATCTGGAATAAAAACCATTAGTAATAGTGACCATGAAACTACTGGATTGTTGTAAAAACCCATCTGGTTCACTAATGTCTTTTAGGGAAGGAAACCTGCCGTCCTTACCCGGTCTGTCCTATATGTGACTCCAGACGCACAGCAATGTGGTTGATTCTTAACTGCCCTCTGAAATGACCTAGCAAGCCACTCAGTTGTCAAGAAGGCGGCTCACCACCACCTTCTCAAGGACAATTAGGGATGGGCAATAAATGCTGGCCTTGCCAGCGACCCCGACATCCCATGAATGAATAAAAAAATATTTTTTTATACTGTATTCGCTTTACGACGCAGTCTCTTCTACATTGGGAGGCCAAATGCAATTTGGGTGATTGCTTTGCTGAACATCTCCGTTCAGTCTGCAAGCGTGACCCTGACCTTCCAGTCGTTCGCCATTTTAATTCTCCGTCCCACTCCCACTCTAACCTCTGTCCTCGGCCGACAACACTGTTTGAGGAATAGCACCTCGTCTTTCGATAGCACCTCGTCTTCCGGATTTAACATTGATTTCAATAACTTCAGATCATAAACACTGCTCCCATTTTATCAGACAGCAGGTGCTAGTAATGGCTCCGCTGTTGCCATTTACATCTCCTCTAGACCCATCTTTTGTTTCTTTACTTGTCCCATTACCACCCTCCTTGCCTTGACCCATCAGATGCTGCCTGACCTGCTGAGCGTTTGCAGCATTTTCTGTTTTTATTTCAGATTTCCAGCATCTGCAGTATTTTGCTTTTGATTCTTTTTTTAATGTTTATCTCAGAACTGAAGAATTAACAGCAAAATTGATTAATATAAACAGAAGGCATTCTGGAAGGATTGTGCCATTTTTCAAGTTTGGTGGGAGGTTCTAAATAAAAGTCCTGAATTAAAGCCTATTTATTTAAGGAGATCTTTTGGTTAGATTAAGTGCTGTTGCAGATATATTTGACAAAGAAGGAAATTTGCAAATTAGGTTAATCTTTCCTTAATGTTTATATATTTATAGATAAAGTTATAAACAAGGCCAATAATATTTTGGGTTTTATAAATAGCAGCATAGATTAGAAGAGTAAGGAGGTTATGATAAATTTGCACACGGCAATGGTTAGGCCATAATTCGAGTGCTGTGCAGTTTTTGGCACCCCATTATAGAAAGGACATTAAAGCTTGGAGATTGCGTGACAGATTCACCAGGGTCATACCAGGGATAACTAACCATAGTTATGAGACGAGACATGAGATGCTGGTGCAGTGAAGGCTAAGAGGAGATTTAATAGGGTTTTTAAAATGAGGAAGGGTTTTGCTAGCGTGATTAGGGAAAGACTATTATTTCTTGATGGGAAGTCAGTGACAAGGGGGCATCAATTTAACATTTTCACTGACAGAATGAGAAGAGAAGTTAGAAGAGATTTCTCTACCTGGAGATTTGTTGGATTATGGAATGCTTTGCCACAGGTTGTGGCAGAGACCATTGCATCTTTTAAGGGAAGTGTAGATAAACATTTGAAACAGAAGAAGGAGCAGGGTAGTGAGATTAGTTTTGGATTGCTCTAGTGAAGAACCAGCACAGACAAAATGGGCTGAATGGCCTCCTGCTGTGCTGTAAGCATTTATGGTTCTGTGGTTCTATTTCTTGGTCCTCATTATAAAAACCCATAAACTAAACAAATGGACCCTAAAGGTAGACCATGTTCTAAGCAGAAATGTATTCATTTATGTGACTGAGTGGAATAAATTATTTATTTTCCTAAATGTAGTGAATGAGGAAAATGCTATTTATTTTCTAGCATCCAATCAAAAACACTTATCTCAACGTTTCTGAGCTGATGTCTTTCCAAATCCTTTCGGTGGACGTGTGATCCTCTCCTCCACTTTCCTACTTCTCCCTTCCAACACCATGACCATTGATTCACTGGGAGCAATGCCACGGGAGATCTGCTAGTAAATTGAAAACAGCTGTGCGGTCATCATTGTTATTTTAACCCCCTTCTATGAATTGTCTGTATTTAGAGTCCATTCATTTCCAAATGACTGTCAATTTAATGTTACTGGTGCCAATCAGAAGTAGCTCCAGGATGGAGTTGCTCCCATCAGGCTACCTAATGGCATGGTTTCCATAGAGACCCAAAGAATGCATTTAAGGATCAGGTTGTAGCTTAGTTCACTGCACAATCCAATTCTGCAAGGAGCACTTCAAAGCTGCATTTTAGAGCACACTGGCAACATATAATAATTTCTCCCACTTATTAGTCTCCCAGTTGTACTTAAAGGTGCTAAACAACATGAGAAGCTGAGAGAGATCAGTTGTCATCTATCTGTGACATCATGCTAAAAGTTCCTGAATTTTTGTGAAAACGGAATAATATTATGGAATCATACAGCCATGCCTGTGCCGGCTCTTTGAAAAAGTTATCCAATTATTATAGATCTTTGATTTCTGGTCTATTGAACAATTGTTATCAATCATTTCCTCATCCCTTCTTTAAGATGTTGATTCCATGCTGAGGTAAGGTTGCACAGGAGCTCCTCCCTTCTAGTACTTTGCCCATTTGGCCTTTATTCATTTGTGATGCTTGACGGTGACTGCAAGTTATCCAACATAACAACTAAGCCCCACAAGCACACTTCCAGGATCCATCCGAAAACACATCAGATTTCACATGTACGCTGATGACACCAAGTTCTATCTCACCACCACCTCTCTCAACCCCGCCACTGCATCTGATTTGTCACGCTGCTTGTTCGACATCCAGTATTGGATGAGCAGAAATTTCCTCCAATTAAATATTGGGAAGACCAAAGCCATTGTCTTCAGTCCCTGCCACAAACTCCGTTCCCTGGCCACCGATTCCATCCCCCTCCCTGGCCACTGTCTGAGGCTGAATCAGATTGTTCGCAAGTTCTCACTTGAATGTATCTTTACTGAGTGTTATGAAATATCTCATTAAATGCCTGCCACTGCATCTCTACTGACATATCCCTTAACCTAAGTTTCCAGTTCACTTTAGCCAGCTCTGTCTTCATGCCCTCATAATTGCCCTTATTTAAGTTTAAAACACTAGTCTTAGACTTGCTCTTCTCTCCCTCAAACTGAATGTGAAATTCAATCATATTGTGATCACTGCTACCTAAAGGCTCCTTTACAATGAGGTCATTAATTAATCCTGTCTCATTACACATTACCAGATCTAGAATAGCCTACTCTCTGGTTGGCTCTAGAATGTGCTGATCCAAGAAACTGTCTCGAAAGCACTCTATGAACTCATCTTCCATGCTATCTTTCCCAATCAGATTCTTCCAATCTATATAAAATCACCCATGATTATCGCTGTTCCTTTCTCACAAGCCCCCTTTATTTCTTCTTGTATACCCTGTCCTACAGTGTGGTTACTGTTAGGGGGCCTATAAACTACTCCCACAAGTGACTTCTTGCCTTTACTGTTTCTTACCTCTACCCAAACTGATTCTACATCTTGCTCTTTAGAACTAAAGTCATTTCTCTCTATTATACTGATGTCATCCTTAATTAACAGAGCTACCCCTCCACCTTTTCCGAGCTTTCTGTCCTTCCGAAATGTCAAGTACCCTTGAATATTCAGGTTCCAGCCTTTGTCATCTTGCAGCCATGTCTCTGTAATGGCTATCAGATCATGCATATTTATTTCTATTTGAGCTGTCAATTCATCCATTTTGTTACGAATGCTACGCACATTCAGATACAAAGCCTTTAGTGCTGTCTTTTTACAACCTCTAGTCTTATCTGCTGGCGCTCTCTTAAGTTTGCATGCTCTGTCCTTTCCTGCCGCTCTCTGATTATCATTTCCCTTGTTGCTACCTTGCTCTCTTGCCTTGTCTTCTTTCTTTAATTTATCACATCTTCCCTTACTTGATCCCTCGCCCCCACTATTTAGTTTAAAGCCTTCTCTACCACCTGACACAACCTATCTGATACAAACTTAAAGCTCATTCTTTGCATCTCATGAAGATGCACCTTCAAGATTCAAATGAGGAATGGGAATCTTTACCATGAGCACTTTCTTTCAAGGACATAACACCGCAAATCATTTTGGAATAACCTGCATGCCGCACAGTCACTTTCTTGGAAACCAGGTTGGTGTGCAGGTTATACACCTTTGTCATTGTGCATGTGCTCCTTCAGCTTCCAACCTTTTCAGATGACTTTTCTGTTAGGAGAACAAGATGCTGCCAGGTGCAGAAAGGACCACTTGTTTACAGGTAGGTGCCAAAAGCACATCTGCGCTGACATGCTCGATGCCTGATCAGTATGTCAACTTCATTTACCTGCCTGTGCTTCATATCTCTCGATACCCTTACCTGAGAAAAATCTATCGATCCCAGTTTTGAAAGCTCCTAGCATCCACAGCCTTTTGAGGGAGAGAGTTCCAGATTTCTACTATCCTTTATGTGGGAAAAGTGCTCCCTGATTTCACTCCTAAATGGCCCACCTCTAATATTAAGAGTATGCCCTCTCGTTCTGGATTCCCCCACCAGAGGAAATAATTTTTCTGTTTCTACCCTATTGAATCCCGTTATCATTTTAAACACCTCAAATAAACTACCCCTCAACCTTCTAAACTCAAGGGACTATAAACCGAGTTGATGCAGCCTGACCTCATAATTTAACACTTTAAGCCCCGGTATCATTCTGGTGAATCTGCACCACATCTCTTCCAAGGCCAATATATCTTTCCTGAGGTTTGAAGCCTAAAACTGAATGTAATACTCCATATGGGGTCTGACCAAGGCTCTGTACAACTAAAGCATCATTTCCTCACTTTTGAATTCCAGTTCTCATGAGATAAAAGCCAACATTCCATTAGTCTTTTAGATTATTTCTTGTATCTGTGCACTAGCTTTTAGTGATTTTTGAACATTGATACCTAAATCCCTTTGCTCCTCCACAGCTCCTAGTTTCTCACCTTTAAGAAAATATTCTGATTTGTCTTTCTCAAACCCAAAGTGGATGAACTATCATAGTATCATTGTATCATGGTATGTTACAGCACAGAAGGAGGCCATTCAGCCCATCGTGCCTGTGCCAGCAATTTGAAAGAGCTATCCAATTAGTCCCACTCCTCTGCAAATTTTTTCCCTTCAATTCCGTTTTGAAAGTTACTATTGAATTTGCTTCCACCACCCTTTCAGGGAGTGCATTCCAGATCATTACAACTCTCAGCATAAAGTAATGTTTCCTCATGTCGCCTCTGGCTCTTTTGCCAACCACCTTAAATCTGTGTCCTCTGGTGACCGACCTTTCTGCCACTTGAAACAGTTTCTCCTTATTTACTCTGCCAAAACCGCTCATGATTTTGAACACCTCTATCAAGTCTTCTCTTAACCTTCTCTGCTAGAAGGTGGACATGGCTGGACATGGCTGCAGAGTGACCAACGCTGGGAGGGGAATATCCAAGGGTATTTGATAATTAGGAAGGACAGGCAAAAAGGAAAAGGAGGTGGGGTGGCGTTCTTAGTAAATGGTGAAATCAGAGCAATAGTGAGAAAGGATATTGGCTCAGAAAATCAAGATGTAGAATCAGTCTGGGTGGAGTTAAGAAGCACCAAGGGGCAGAAAACACTGTTGGGAGTTGTCTGTAGGCCTCCAAACAGTAGTGGTAATGTAGGGGATGGCATCAAACAGGAAATTAGAGAAGCATGTAACAAGGGTACTACAGTAATCATGGGTGACTTTAATCTACATATAGACTGGCCAAACCAAATTAGCAATAATACTGAGGAGGATGAATTCCTGGAGTGTGTACGAGGTGGTTTTTTAGACCAATACGTTGAGGAGCAAACCAGGGAATAGGCTATCCTAGATTGGGTATTGTGCAAAGAGAAGTGGTTAATTAATAATCTTGTTGTGCGGGATCCTTTAGGGAAGAGTGACCATAACATGATAGAATTCTTCATTAAGATGGAAAATGAAGTAGTCCAATCTGAAACTAGGGTCCTAAATCTAAACAAAGGAAACTACGGAGGTATGAGGGAGTGAGTTGGCTATGATAGATTGGGGAGCTTCATTAAAAGGCGTGACGGTGGATAGGCAATGGCTAACATTTAAGGAATGAATGCATGAATTGCAACAATTATACATTCCTTTCAGGCACAAAAACACAAAAGGAAATGCGGCCCAACCATGGCTGACAAAAGAAATTAAGGATAGTATGAGATCCAAAGAGGAGTCATATAAAGTTGCCAGAAAAAGTAGCAAGCCTGAGGATTGGGAGCAGTTCAGAATTCAGCAAAAAGGACCAAGAGATTGATTAAGAGGGGAAAAATAGAGTATGAGAGTGAACTTGCAAGGAACATAAAAGTGGACTGTAAAAGCTTCTACAAGTAAGTAAAAAGAAAAAGATTAGTGAAGACAAATGTAGGTCCCTTACACTCAGAAATGGGAGAATTTATAATGGGGAACAAGGAAATGGCAGAGCAATTAAACAAATACTTTGGTTCTGTCTTCACGGAAGAGGACACAGATAACTTCCCAGAAATGCTAGGGAACCAAGGGACTAGTGAGAAGGAGGAATTAAAGGAAATTAGTATTAGTAAAAAAGTAGTGCTGGAGAAATTAATGGGACTGAAAGCTGATAAATCCCCAGGGCCTGATAATCTGCATCCCAGAGTACTAAAAGAGGTAGCCTTGGAAATAATGGATGCATTAGTTGTCATCTTCCAAAATTCTATAGATTATGGAACAGTTCCTGCAGATTGGAGGGTGGCAAATGTAACCCCACTATTTAAAAAAGGAGGGAGAGAGAAAACAGGGAACTACAGACTGGTTAGCATAACATCAGTAGTAGGGAAAATGCTAGTCTATTATAAAGGATGTGATAACAGGACACTTAGAAAATATCAACGGGATTAGACAAAGATTTATGAAAGGGAAATCATGTTTGACAAACCTACTGGAGTTTTTTGAGGATGTAACTGGTAGACTAGATAAGGGAGAACCAATGGGTGTGGTTTATTTGGATTTTCAGAAGGCCTTTGATAAAGTCCCACATAAGAGGTTAGTGTGCAAAATTAAAGCACATGGGATTGGGGGTGATATACTGGCATGGATTAAAAATTGGTTAACAGACAGGAAACAGAGAGTAGGTATAAATGGGTCTTTTTCGGGGTGGCAGGCAGTGACTAGTGGGGTACCGCAGGGATCAGTGCTTGGGCCCCAGCTATTCACAATATATATCAATGATTTGGATGAGGGAATTAAATGTAATATTTCCAAGTTTGCTGATGACACAAAATTAGGTGGGATCGTGAGTTGTGAGGAGGATGCAAAGAGGCTTCAGGGCGATTTAGTCAAGTTGAGTGAGTGGGCAAATACATGGCAGATGCAGTATAATGTGGATAAATGTGAAGTTATCCACTTCGGAAGGAAAAACAGAAAGGCAGAGTATTATTTAAATGGTGATAGATTGGGAAATATTGGTGTACAAAGGGACTTGGGTATCCTTGTACACCAGTCACTGAAAGCAAACATGCAGGTGCAGCAAGCAGTTAGGAAGGCAAATGGTATGTTGGCCTTCACTGCAAGAGGATTTGAGTATAGGAGCAAGGATGTCTTACTGCAGTTATACAGGGCTTTGGTGAGACCACACCTGGAGTATTGTGTGCAGTTTTGGTCTCCTTACCTAAGAAAGGACATACTTGCCATAGAGGGAGTGCAGCAAAGGTTCACCAGACTGATCCCTGGGATGGCAGGACTGTCGTATGAGGAGAGATTGGGTTGACTCAGCCTGTATTCACACAACTTTAGAAGAATGAGAGGGGATCTCATTGAAACATATACAATTCTGACAGGGCGAGACAGACTGGATGCAGGGAGAATGTTTCCCCTGGCTGGGGGGGTCCAGAACGAGGGGTTACAGGCTCAGGATATGGGGTAGACTTTTAGGACTGAGATGAGGAGAAATTTCTTCACTCAGAGGGTGGTGAACCTGTGGAATTCTCTACCACAGAAGGCTGTGGAGGCCAAGTCACTGAATATATTTAAGGAAGAGCTAGATAAGTTTCCAGGCACAAAAGGCATCAAGGGGTATGGGGAGAGAGCGAGAATATGGCATTGAGATAGAGGATCAGCCATGATCATATTGAATGGCGGAGCAGGCTCGAATGGCCTACTCCTGCTCCTATTTTCTATATGTTTCTATGGAAGGAGAATAACCCCAGCTTCTCCAGTCTCTCCACATAACTGAAAGTCCCTCATCCCTGGCACCATTCTAGTAAATCTCGTCTATACTTTCTCTAAGCCTTTATGTTCTTTCCTAAATGTGGTGCCCAGAATAAACGCAATACTCCAGCTGAGGCCGAACCAGTGTTTTATAAACGTTTAACTTAACTTCCTTGTTTTAGTACTCTATGCCTCTATTAATAAAGCCCAGGATCCCGTATGCTTTTTTAACAGCCTTCTCAACTTGTCATTCTACCTTCAAAGATTTGTTTATATACATCCCCAGGTCTCTCTGTCATCTCTTTAAAATCACACCATTTAGTTTATAGTCCTCTCCTCATTCTTCCCACCAAAATGTATCACTTCATACTTCTCTGTGTTAAATTAATCTGTCCATTTCACCAGTCTGTCTATGTCCTTCTGAAGTCTGTTACTATCCTCTTTTCATTATTCATTCATGGGATGTGGGCGTCGCCGACAAGGCCAGCATTTATTGCCCATCCCTAATTGCCCTTGAGAAGGTGGTGGTGAGCCGCCTTCTTGAACTGCTGCAGTCTGTGTGGTGAAGGTTCTCCCACCTTTGCTGTTAGGAAGGGAGTTCCAGGATTTTGACCCAGCGACGATGAAGGAACGGCGATATATTTCCAAGTCGGGATGGAGGGGAATGTGCAGGTGGTGTTGTTCCCATGTACCTGCTGCTCTTGTCCTTCTAAGTGGTAGAAGTCGCGGGTTGGGGAAGTGCTGTCGAAGAAGCCTTGGCGAGTTGCTGCAGTGCATCCTGTGGATGGTACACACTGCAGCCACAGTGCGCCGGTGGTGAAGGGTGTGAATGTTTAGGGTGGTGGATGGGGTGCCAATCAAGTGGGCTGCTTTTTCCTGGATGGTGTTGAGCTTCTTGAGTGTTGTTGGAGCTGCACTCATCCAAGCAAGTGGAGAGTATTCCATCACACTCCTAACTTGTGCCTTGTAGATGGTGGAAAGGCTTTGGGGAGTCAGGAGGTGAGTCACTTGCCACAGAATACCCAGCCTCTGACCTGCTCTCGTAGCCACAGTATTTATATGGCTGGTCCAGTTAAGCTTCTGGTCAATGGTGACCCCCAGAATGTTGATGGTGGGGGATTCGGCAATGGTAATGCCATTGAATGTCAAGGGGAGGTGGTTAGACTCTCTCTTGTTGGAGATGGTCATTGCCTGGCACTTATCTGGCGCGAATGTTACTTGCCACTTATCAGCCCAAGTCTGGATGTTGTCCAGGTCTTGCTGCACGCGGGCTCGGACTGCTTCATTATCTGAGGGGTTGAGTATGGAACTGAACACTGTGCAATCATCAGCGAACATCCCCATTTCTGACCTTATGATGGAGGGAAGGTCATTGATGAAGCAGCTGAAGATGGTTGGGCCTAGGACACTACCCTGAGGAACTCCTGCAGCAATGCCCTGGGGCTGAGATGATTGTCCTCCAACAACCACTACCATCTTCCTTTGTGCTAGGTATGACTCCAGCCACTCTACCTTGTTTACTACATTCCTGAGTTTCGTGTCATCTGCAAACCTTGAAATTATACCCTGTATACACAAGTCTAGGTCATTAATATATATTAAAAAAAACTGTGTTCCTAATATTGACCTCTGGGGAACACCACTGTATACTTCCCTCCATTCTGTAAAACAACCATTTACCAGTACTCTTTGCTTTCTATCCCTTAGCCAATTTTGTATCCACACTTTTAATCCCATGGACTTTAATTTTGCTAACAAGTCTATTATGTGGTACTTTATCAAAACCCCTTTGAAAGTCCATGTATGCAACATCAACCGCACTACTCTCATCAACCCGCTCTGTTACTTCATCAAAGAACTCAATCAAGTTAGTCAAACACGATTTTTCTTTAACAAATCCATGATGACTTTCATTTTTAGTCCATAGTTTTCCAAGTGCCAATTAATTTTGTCCCGGATTATTGTCTCTAAAAATTTCCCCACCACTGACGTTAGGCTGACTGGCCTGTATTTGCAGGGTTTATCCTTCTACCCTTTTTTGATCAGGGATGTAACATTTGCAATCCTCTAGTCCTCTGGCACCATCCCCATATCTAATGAGGATTGGAAGATTGTGACCAGATCCTCCGCAATTTCCACCCTTACTTCCCTCAGTAACCTAGGATGCATCCCATCTGGACTGGGTGACTGTTCTACTTTGAGTACTGCCAATCTTTTTAAGTACCTCCTCTTTATCTGTTTTTATCCTATCCAATGTCACTACTACCTCCTCCTTTACTGCTACACTGGCAGCATCCTCTTCTCTAGTGAAGACCGATGCAAAGTGCTCATTTAGTACCTCAGCCATACTCTCTGCCTCCACAAGAAGAGCTCCCTTTTTGACCCTAATCGGCCCCACCCTCCCTTTTACTACCCTTTTGCTATTTTTATATTTGTAAAAGACTTTTGGGTTCCATTTTATGTTAGCCGCTAATCTATTCTCATTCTCACTCTTTGCCCCTCTTATTACCTTTTTTAGATCTCCTCTATACTTTCTGTATTTAGCTTGGTTCTTGACTGAATTATGAACCGTACATTTGCCATTAGCCTCTTTTGTCTGTTTCATTTTAATCTCTATATCTTTAGTCATCCACAGAGCTCTAGCTTTCCTTTCCCCCCTGTGAGAACGTGTCTACTCTGTACCCTAACCGTCCCCTCCTTGAAGGCCCCCCATTGTTCAATTACTGCTTTGCTTACCAATTTTTGATTCCAATCCAACTGGGCCAGATCCCTTTTAACTGACTGAAATTATCCCTCCTCCAGTTAAGTATTTTTACGCTTGATTGTTCCTTGTCCTTTCTCATAATTATTCTAAAACCAATGGTATGATCACTGTTCCCCAATGCTCCACCACTGAAATTTGCTCCACTTGCCCCACTTCATTCTGTAAAACTAGATGTAACACTGCTTCCTTCCTCATTGGGCTGGAATCACACTAATCAAGAAAATTCTCTTGTACACATTTCAGGAACTCCTCTCCCTCTTTGCCCTTTACATTGTTACTGTCCCAGTCTATATTGGGATAATTGAAGTCCCCCATTATCACTATATAGTTCTTGCATCTTTCTGTAATTTGCCTGCAAATTTGCTTCTCTATCTCCTTCCCACTATTTGGTGGCCTATAGTATACACCAAGTAGTGTAATAGCTCCTCTATTGTTCCTTAATTCTAACCAAATAGATTCTGTCTTTGACCCCTCAATTACATCATCCCTTTCTCGTGCTATAATAGTTTCTTTGATCAATACTGCCACCTGATCCCCCTTTCTTTCCTTCTCTATCTTTCCTGAATACCTTGCAGCCAAGAATATTAATTCTCTCCTTCTTTGAGCCAGGTCTCTGTTATTGCCACTATATCATAGTCCCATGTGGCGACTTGTACCTGCAGCTCACCAACTTTATTTACCACACTCCGTGCATTTACGCACATGCACTCCAAACTCATCTTCGACTGCCTCGCATTTGCCTCTGTCTGATCCCTCCTATTTCTGAAATATTCTTTACTCTAATGCTATTTGTCTCTCCCAGTCTTCTGTGCACCTTGTTTCTCCTTTCTAATGTTTCATTCTTGTGCCCTCCTCCCTGCCAAATTAGTTTAAACCCTCCCCCACAGCACTAGTTAGCCTCCCCATGAGGACATTGGTCCCAGCTCTGTTGATGTGCAACCCATTCGGCTTGTATAGGTCCATTTGCCCCAGAACTGGTCCTAATGCCCCAGGAATCTGAAGCCCTCCCTCCAGCACCATTTCTGCAGCCACACATTAACCTGTTTTATCCTGCTATTCCTATACTCATTAGCGTGTGGCACTGGGAATAATCCAGAGATTACTACCTTTGTGGTCCTGCTTTTTAACTTCCTCCCTAGCTCCTGAAACTATGACTGCAGGTCCTCAACCCTTTTTCTTCCTATGTCATTGATTCCCACATGGACCCCAACTTCTGGCTGTTCTCCTTCCTTCCCTCAAAATGTTCTGCACCCTCTCAGTGATGGCCTTTACCCAGGCATCAAGGACGCAACACATTATTCGGGACTCACCTCTGTGGTTGCAGAAATGCCAGTCTATCCCCCGACTATTGAATCCCCATAACAACTGCATTTCTTTTGCCCCCCCTGTGCAGCCGATTCTCCCACGTGCCATGGATTTGCTCCTGACTGCGCTCCCCTGAGGACTCAACACCTTCTCTGGTATTCAACACTGAATACCGATTTGTCAGTGCCACACACCAAAGGGACTCTTACACTGGCTGCCTGTTCCTTCTAGTCTGCCTGGTCGTCACCCACACCCTCTCCGCCTGAACTCTGTGTAGCTGCGGGGTGACCACCTCCTGAAACGTGCAATCCATGAAACTCTCAGCTTCCTGTACGCAGTGTAATGATGCCAGCCATCCCTCAAGCTCAGAAACCCTGAGCTCGAGCTCGAGCAGTTGGCGGCACTTCCTGCCCATGTGGTTTTCCAGGACACGTGAAGTCTTCTGGAGATCCCACATGGCACAGGATGTGCATGTGACGGGCCCCAGCTGTCCTGCCATGTTAGCTAACAGCTATTTAAAATGTTTGTTTAGCTGTAAGGTTTTAAGGTTAACACTAAAACACTAAGAGTCTAATCATTAAAAAAAAACTAACCACTACCAGAAACTCTAACCGATCAATTAAATACTTACACTAACTTAACACTAACCACCAAAAACACGAACCAATAAACTAAATAATTACCTGTAACTTACCCCCGCCGCTCCTGCTTGTGCTGTGATGTCACTTTTTGCTTCATCTGTCTGTTTCAAATTCGCCGCTCTCCCTCCGCTTTATGGTCTCTCCCCGGGTCCCGCTCTTCCTCCGCTTTATGGTCTCTCCCCGGGTCCCGCTCTCCCTCCACTTTATGGTCTCTCCCGGGTCCCGCTCTCCCTCCGCTTTATGGTCTCTCCCCGGGTCCCACTCTCCCTCCACTTTATGGTCTCTCCCAGGTCCCACTCTCCCTCCACTTTATGGTCTCTCCCGGGTCCCACTCTCCCTCCACTTTATGGTCTCTCCCAGGTCCCGCTCTCACTCCGCTTTATGGTCCCTCCCAGGTCCCACTCTCACTCCGCTTTATGGTCTCACACTTCCCCCACATTGAATTCCATCTGCCATAGTTTTGTCCAATCACTTAGTCCTTTCTACATCCTTTCTAATTTCCTTCTCCCATCTACACAACTTACTGTGCCTCCTACCGTAGTGTCTTCTACAAATTTGAATATAGAATTCTCTATTCCTTCAATAAAGTCATTAATATATATATATATATGGTGAAAAGCTGAGGGAAATCACTTGTCAGATCCTACCAATCAGAGAATGTTCCCTTTATCCCTACTCTCTGCCTCCATTCAAAGGGGTGATTCAAGGGGTTCAGGGTGAACATGTTCCCACAAAGAAAAAGGGAGGGGCTACCAAATCTAGAGCCCCCTGGATGTCAAGAAGCATTCAGGGTAAGATAAGGCAGCATAAGAAAGCCTATGATAGACACCGGGAACTCAATACTAGGGAAAGCTTAGAGGAGTATACAAAGTGCAGGGGTGAAGTTAAAAAGGAAATTAGGAAAGCAAAGAGAGGGCATGAAAAAATATTAGCAGCTAAAATCAAAGAAAACCCAAAGATGTTTTATAAATACATAAAGAGCAAGAGGATAACTAAGGAAAGAGTAGGGCCTATTGGAAACCAAAAAGGTAAATTATGTGTGGAGGCAGAAGATGTGGGTATGGTTCTTAATGAATACTTTGCATCTGTCTTCACAAAGGAGAAGGATGATGCAGGGATTGTAGTTAAGGAGGAGGAGTGTGAAATATTGGATGGGATAAACATATTGAGAGAGGAAGTATTAAGGGTGGATAAATTACCAGGGCTGGATGAAATGTACCCCAGGCTGTTAAAAGAAGCCAGGGAAGAAATAGCAGAGGCTTTAACAATCATTTTCCAAACTTCACTGGATACAGGCGTAGTGCTGTATGATTCTGAGGATTGCTAACATTGTACCATTGTTTAAAAAGGGAGCGAAGGATAGACCAAGTAATTACAGGTCAGTCAGCCTAACCTTGGTGGTGGGCAAATTATTGGAATCAATTCTGAGGGACAGGATAAACTGTCACTTAGAAAGGCACAGACTAATCAAGGACAGTCAACACGGATTTGTTAAGGGGAGGTCGTGTCTGACTAACTTGATTGAATTTTTCGAGGAGGTGACAAGGAGGATCGATGAGGGTAGTGCAATTGATGTAGTCCACATGGATTTTAGCAAGGCTTTTGACAAGGTCCCACATGGCAGATTGGTCAAAAAAGTAAAGGCCCATGGGATCCAAGGGAATGTGGCAAATTGGATCCAAAATTGGCTCAGTGGCAGGAAGCAAAGGGTAATGGTCGATGGGCGTTTTTGCAACTGGAAGGCTGTTTCCAGTGGGGTACCGCAGGGCTCGGTACTAGGTCCTTTGCTTTTTGAGGTATACATTAACGATTTGGACTTAAACGTAGGGGGCATGATTAAGAAATTTGCGGATGACACAAAGATAGGCCGTATGGTTGATAGCGAGGAGGAAAGCTGTAGACTGCAGAAAGATATCAATGGACTGATGAGATGGGCAGAAAAGTGGCAAATGGAGTTCAATCCAGAGAAGTGTGAGGTAATGCATTTGGGGAGAGCAAACAAGGCAAGGGAATACACAATAAATGGGAAGATACTGAGAGGTGTAGAGGAAGTGAGGGACCTTGGAGTGCATGTCCACAGATCCTTGAAGATAACAGTTCAAGCGGATAAGGTGGTTAAGAAGGCATATGGAATGCTTTCCTTTATTAGCCGAGGCATAGAATATAAAAGCAGGGATGTTATGCTGGAACTGTATAAAACACTAATTAGGCCACAGCTTGAGTACTGCGCACAGTTCTGGTCACCACATTACAGGAAGGATGTAATTGCACCAGAGAGGGTGCAGAAGAGATTTATAAGGATATTGCCAGGACTGGAGAATTTTAGCTATGATGAGAGATTGGATAGGCTAGGGTTATTTTCCTTGGAACAGAGGAGGCTGAGGGCTGATTTGGTTGAGGTGTACAAAATTATGAGGGGCCTGGAGTGGATAGGAAGGACCTATTTCTCTTAGCGAAGGGGTCAATAACCAGGGGGCATAGATTTAAAGTGATTGGTAGAAGGATTAGAGCGGAAATTAGGAAAGGTTTTTTTACCCAGAAGGTGGTGGGGGGCTGGAACTCACTGCCTGAGAGGGTGGTAGAGGCAGAAACCCTCAACTCATATAAAAAATACCTGGATGTGCACCTGAAGAGCCATGACCTGCAGGGCTATGGACCAAATGTGGGAAAGTGGGATTAGGCTGGGTGGCTCGTTTCTCAGCTAGCGCGGACACGATGGGCTGAATGGCCTCCTTCTGTGTCGTAAATTTTATATGATTCTATGATTCCTACCTCCTAACCAATTCCCAAAACATGTCATAAGGTTAAGTCCAATTCCATGTGCTTTCATTTTTTCTAATAATCTTCGGTGTGGAATCTTATCAAATGCTTTCTGGAAGTCCATTTACACAACATTGATAGACAAACAAAGAGAAACATTAATGTGAAACCCACCCTCTTGAGCAAGCTGCCTGAGAAGAGGTGGTGAGCAGGTTAATGCAGTGTCTACAGTAAAGAGGTCACCCTCCCAAATGAGGAAGAAATTCAACCCGAGTTGAAGTTTTCCAAGTAAGTGAGTCCTGCACTGATCTCTTAGCAATCTCCTACAGTAGCACACCTTTAACACACACACAAGGACTTTCTCCTCAAGCAGCTTCATGCTTACATGGGATTTTTCCTTATCTTTGCGCACCCTTTTGCTCTTTAACGCTTGTGTTTGCTCTCTAACACAAGGCAACAGTATTCATGCATGACACACCCTTTGCCTTCCCAGGAAATCTTTGACTGTTGGCGGGTATGGCCATGAAAGACTCTCTCAATGCCCACTTGCCTGCTGCTTATCCTTGCACTCTTGTTTAAGAAAGCTCAGCAGCCAATAGCATATCTATGACAGGTCTGGGAGTATGGGATCACAGAGACACAAATATCCAAAATGTAAATCTCTATTTTCTCTTTTCAGGTGCTGTCAGACTTGTGCGTTTCTAGTATTTTCTGTAACTTAGTTACCACCTAAAGAACTGTAAGGTATGACCTATTACATTAAACCAACTATTTACCTAAAACCATGCTGACTGCTTCATCTGCTCCCTGTGCTCTTTAGGTACTTTTTGAGTCAAAATTTGTCAAAGATATATCATGGTGTTGCCTTTAAAAAAAATTTCAGACACAGTACAGCTCCCTCACAGATGCAGACTTTAGGGGGCCAGCCTTTAAAAGAAGACTGATTTCTGTGCACCAGTAATTGCTCAATGCACTGGACTGCCTGCCAGTGAGCTTCCATAACATGTCGGAGATTGTGGAGGAGTCCATTTCCAACTTGTGTCGGGTTCTCGCGCATGATATCAACACTCTGCAGTCAGTCATGGAGCATGTGATCACCTCAATGGACACTACAGCTGAGGTCTCCCTGAAGGAGTCTGTGGCACCTGTAATAGCATCTCTCATGGATGCTCATACTGGGTCCTTCTGGGAAAGCTCAGCTGTAGCGTCCATTGAGGTGATCACAACCACCTCCTCTACCTTGGACAGGATGAGAAACCGAATGGATAAGGCCGGCAGTCGGGCCATGAATGTCCTACAGTAGGCTCTCCTGCAGATCAGTGGTTGTGCTGAGCCGCAGCCTGGTCACAGAGGCACTCATGCAATGGGAATGGAGTATGATGCCATCTCTCGTGATGATAGCATATCTGGACCCTTGCAATCCCCTGAATCAATGCCTGCCCTGGTGCAAGAAAGCCAGCTGGACCAGACTGCCCTGGTAAATGTCAAGTTGCTATAGACATTAATAAACTTGCTAATGGGCGTGTAATTGCAAATTAATTTCAATATAGATAGGTGTGAGGTGGTGCATGTTGGTAGGAAGAATAAGGAGGCCACATACTCCTTGGAATATAAGAATCTAATCAGGGTGGAGGAGCAAAGGGATCTAGGGGTACAGATACACAAATAACTAAAAGTTAATAAGGCCATAAAAAAAGCAAACAAAGCACTAGGGTTCATTTCCAGAGGGATACGATTGAAAAGCAGAGACGTATGTTAAATTTGCATAGAACCTTGGGTTAGACCACACTTGGAGAACTGTGCACGGTTCTGGTCTCCGTATTATAAAAAGGATTTAGAGGCACTGGAGAAGGTGCAAAAAAGTTTTATAAGGTTGATATTAGAACTGAGAGGTACACATATCAGGAAAGATTGAACAGGCTGGAAAGAGAAAGCTGAGGGATGACCTGATAGAGGTCTTTAAGATTATGAAAGGGTTTGATAGGGTAGATGTAGCGAAGATGTTTCCACTTGTGGGGGTGACCAGCACTAGGGGCCATAAATCTTGGATAGTCACCAATAAATCCAATAGGGAATTCAGGAGAATCTTCTTTACCCAGTGAGGTGTTAGAATGTGGAACATGGAATAATTGAGGTGAATAGCATGGATACATTTAAGGGGAAGTTAGATAAGTACATGAGGAAGAAAGGAATGGAAGGGTATGCTGATAGAGTTAGATGAAGAGGGGTGGGAGGAAGCTTGTGTGGAGCATAATGGCCAAATGGCCTATTTCTGTGTTGTATACTCTATGTAATTCTCTGTCTGCAGCCAGGCCCTCTCAGGCCTGAGCTTCTAGTGACTCAATCAAAGGCATCTGAAGAGCCCTTGACTGAGCCACAGCAGCCTTCTTCCTCCCATGTGGCACCCAGGGGTGGGGAAGGTGGGGGGCGGGGGAGAAACACATCATGGAAACACCAGATTATAAAGAGCACTTAAGACAGGTACTAGAGGCTCACACAGGGTGATAATTAGTTTGTTGGTATTTGTGCAGTAAAATGATAACCCTTTTTGAAATGTTTGTGTATTCCTGTAGTAGCTGATGATCCTGCAATGTTAGTTGACATGAATATTAATGTTGGTCTTTGAGCAGAACAAGTTTATTCGTTGGTGCAAGGACTGGGACTGATGTTTGCTCATGCCTTTTAATGCAGGGGTGCAGGGATTGTTCAGCTGAAGTGCTCTTCAGTGAGCTGCTATTGGAGAGCTCTGGCAGCAAACATATGTTAGATTTCTCAGGCTTCCTCGCATCCTACATGTCTTCAGCATTGTCTTCCTCATCTTGCTGAAGGCCCTTCTCCAATAGCGGCTCTACGCATTGTCCCATTGCAAAACAAAGCTGTGCAGCATACAGTAGCTCTGTTTGTTCCTTCCTTCTGTTGTTGCTCCTCCTCCTCTTGCAAGAATGGAATTGCAAAAAAGTTTTTTTTTTATTTGTTCATGGGATGTGGGTGTCACTGGCGAGGCCAGCATTTATTTCCCATCCCTAATTGCCCTTGCGAAGGTGGTGGTGAGCCGTCTTCTTGAACTGCTGCAGTCCGTGTGGTGAAGGTTCTCCCACAGTGCTGTTAGGAAGGGAGTTCCAGGATTTTGACCCAATGACGATGAAGGAACGGCGATATATTTCCAAGTCGGGATAATGTGTGACTTGGAGGGGAACGTGCAGGTGGTGTTGTTCCCATGTGCCTGCTGCCCTTGTCCTTCTAGGTGGTAGAGGTCGCGGGTTTGGGAGGTGCTGTCGAAGAAGCCTTGACGAGTTGCTGCAGTGCATCCTGTAGATGGTGCACTCTGCAGCCACAGTGTGCCGGTGGTGCAGGGAGTGAATGTTTAGGGTGGTGGATGGGGTGCCAATCAAGCGGGCTGCTTTATCCTGGATGGTGTCGAGCTTCTTGAGTGTTGTTGGAGCTGCACTCATCCAGGCAAGTGGAGAGTATTCCATCACTCTCCTGACTTGTGCCTTGTAGATGGTGGAACGGCTTTGGGGAGTCAGTCCACCATGAAGAAAAAAAGTGCACTGCTAGAAGCCCCATAACGGCTCAAAACATTCTACAGCCTATGCAAGCACTTTGAAATGGTCTAAAGTAGCAAAAAACCACAATGTAATATAAGTAAGCCAAAACTTTCTACCGTTTTACCTGAGAGCCACTGAGGATCTCTTTAAATATTGCTGGAGACAGCCACCCGTGGTTTTGGAACTGGCAATAGCAACATGGGCAGAGACGAAAATGGCATTTGAGGCCCCAATGATGTCATCTGACCCCCAATTCGCATATTGTCATTCGGCCCTAGCCCGTTTCCAACTAGGTCCACCTGAAAATTGGAATGGGCAGTGAGTGGCACGTTGGTGGTCCTGTTTCCCATTCGACTGTTTTTAGACATAAATAGGGAGGAAGTGAGAAAAAAATCACCCCCCACAGAGCTAATCCTGTCTCCTTTTGCTCCCTCTGCGGGCCATCTTTAACTTCATCTCATCTCCCCTCCTTCACTGTTCCCCTTAGCCTGTGGGAGGGAGGGGTGACCATCTTCCAGAATGTATCTTCCATTAGCCTTTCCTCCCCACATCTTGCAGATTGTAGTCAGCTGGTTCTCAAGCTCACCACTGTTTTTATTGTTATTGTGTATGATATTGTTACTGCTGCTGTTATTTTTGCTATTGCCATGGAAACATTTTTTTATGATGATCTGGAATGCACTGCCTGAAAGGGTGGTGGAAACAGATTCAACAGTAACTTTCAAAAGGGATTTGGATAAATACTCGAAGGGAAAAAATTTAGAGGAAAGAGCAGGGGAATGGGACTTATTGGATAGCTCTTTCAAAGAGCCAGCACAAGCACAATGGGCCAAATGGCTTCCTCCTGTGCTGTACCTACTACGATACAATGATACTGTTATTGCTACTGAAAATGTCATTACTATTGTTGCTTATGTTACTGTTATTGTCACTGTGATTGATATTGGTGTTCCTGTGTTATCATTACTGTTCCTGATATTGTTATTCTTGCTCTCATTATTGCTTTTACCATTACTTATGTTGTTACTGTAGAAGTTAATGTTACTATTGTAGTCTGATATTGTTACATTATTGTTGCTGCTGTAGTTGTTATCAATATTTTTTTTATTCATTCATGGGATCTGGGCGTCGCTGGCGAGGCCGGCATTTATTGCCCATCCCTAATTGCCCTTGAGAAGGTGATGGTGAGCCGCCTTCTTGAACCACTGCAGTCCGTGCGGTGAAGGTTCTCCCACAGTGCTGTTAGGAAGGGAGTTCCAGGATTTTGACCCAGTGACGATGAAGGAACGGCGATATATTCCCAAGTCGGGATGGTGTGTGACTTGGAGGGGAACGTGCAGGTGGTGTTGTTCCCATGTACCTGCTGCTCTTGTCCTTCTAGGTGGTAGAGGTCACTGGTTTGGGAGGTGCTGTCAAAGAAATCTTGGCGAGTTGCTGCAGTGCATCCTGTGGATAGTACACACTGCAGCCACAGTGCGCCGGTGGTGAAGGGAGTGAATGTTTCGGGTGGTGGATGGGGTGCCAATCAAGCGGGCTGCTTTGTCCTGGATGGTGTCGAGCTTCTTGAGTGTTGTTGGAGCTGCACTCATCCAAGCAAGTGGAGAGTATTCCATCACACTCCTGACTTGTGCCTTGTAGATGGTGGAAAGGCTTTGGGGAGTCAGGGGGTGAGTCACTCGCCACAGAATACCCAGCCTCTGACCTGCTCTTGTAGCCACAGTATTTATGTGGCTGGTCCAGTTAAGTTTCTGATCAATGGTGACCCCCAGGATGTTGTTGGTGGGGGATTCGGCGATGGTATTGCCCTTGAATGTCAAGGGGAGGTGGTTAGACTCTCTCTTGTTGGAGATGGTCATTGCCTGGCACTTGTCTGGCGCGAATGTTACTTGCCACCTATGAGCCCAAGCCTGGATGTTATCCAGGTCTTGCTGCATGCGGGCTCGGACTGCTTCATTATTGCTGTAATGGTTGCTGATATTGTTACTGTTACTATTATTGTTCTTCCAACTGCTATCGTTTAGGGGTATCAAGGGATATGGACCAAAGGTGGATAACTGGAGTTGAGGTACAGATGAGCCATGATTTAATAGAGTGGCGGATCAGGCTCGAGGGGCTGAATGGTCTACTCCTGTTCCTATATTCCTGTATTCTTTATTATTGTTGTTTATAGTCACTGTCTTTATTGCCGATATTGTTATAATTATTGCTTTTTTTTAACTGCTGTTACTATTGTTTATAACTATTATTCTATTCTTGTTATTGTTCCAATATTGTTATTACTGACAATAAGAACATTCAAATAGTAAGGAATAGCACCTACATAAGGTTCCCAAAACCACATGTTTTTTTTTGCGGGGGTGGGGGGGTTATGTATTATCCCCCAACACAAACCAACTTGCTCCTCTCATAATGTTGGCTGAATGAGTAGCTCAGATAAACTCAGACAGTAATTATGCCAAATTATCCTTGTCCGTTCTCCTTAATTAAATGAAATTAATTTCATAAACCGTTTAGAGTTTAACTGTACAAGTGGTTGTCACCAACACACCTTTGCTGGAGATTCTGGAAAGCATTTAAATGCCGCAAGCATAATAAATCACAGGAATAATTGACACTTTCCTTAAAAATAGCAAATTAGGTCCAGTGAATCACTATTAAAATGCCAATCATCAATGATGTAATTCTTGTTCTACAATATCTGGAAGACATGGAACCATCATTTTAAAAAAAAAGTTGTGCCCTGAAGCTCCATTGGCAACTCTCACAGCCCTAATTTTCCCAGACAACAAATTGCAGTCTGCGATGATCGTTACTTGACAGCAGAGATTTACGTTCTTGCATCACTACACTGCATCTCTGATTTAAACATTCAGAAGGAAAATATGCCTCACTGAAAAGCCAGCCAGTGAGTTTAGAATGCATTCCTTAGAAGCCAGACGGTAGGTGTCCAAAGCTTGGAGCACATTTCCCATTAGCTTGGAAACTGGAGTCCACTGTCCAGGAGTTTGGATTCTCTTTAAATGTGGAACACATTCCCCTTGAATCTGGAGTGCAGTCCCTTTGAATCTGAAGCAAATTTCCCTTGAATCTGGAGCCTCAAGCACATACTCCATGAATCTAAGTCTGGATTGAGTGAAATTGTGCAATGCATCCCGCGGGTCTAGAGTGCATTCCTCTTGAGTCGGAGACTGGAGCTCAGTTCCCATGAGTCTTGAGCACATTGCCCGTTGAGTCTGGAGCACGTTCTTTACAGGCAAGGCACTCTTTAGCTAATGGGAGTTGAGTCAAGAGCCTGGCACACACTCTTCATCAGTCTGGATTGACCCCTTGAGGGCCCAGAGCCTAGGTGTTTCCAGTGAGCCCATAGCCTAAGAATTCTCTTAGAACCTGAGGCACCTTCCTCATGAGATTGGAACCATAAACCAGGAGTGCATTCTACAGAAGAGGAGACCTTGACCTTTCCTTGTCTAGTATCAGGCGTTGTACTAGTCCCCAGATTGCTACTATTGTGTTGGGAGAGCAAAATTATGGATATTGGCTTCACATTTTAAAGACTTAAACCAAACGAATAAATTATTAATAGTGCATTCACACTCCACAACTCTAGGGTTAGTGCCAATTGGTTTGGGCTCTGAACCCTTGCTAAACGCAGACTGTAAATTGAGTATGAAAGCCCAAACTAACGCCCGTGCAAAGCCGAGAGAGATTCCCTTCTGCAGGGGCGTCTGACTCCACTTGGTTCCAGGTGTCAGATGGGGCACTGTCACAGAATTCAAACTGCTTGACACCAACCCTACAATTGTTGGGAAAACGAATCCTGTGACAAAGAGAAGTTCCAGGCCATTAACCATTAACAACAGGGGGCCCTCGCATTTAATTTTTCATAGGTTCTTACTGCCCCCTTCTGCCCCCTTCTCCCTGACGCTAAGGATGATACGCAAACAGGGTCCATGTCGGAGCGAATCCATCTGTAGACCCAAAAGTTGAACCCAGAGCACCTGATGGGTTGACACCCAATCTGCAGATCGCAGGCTGCAGTATAAAAATGGTCTTCTGTAATGTGGGTTCCAAGGGCAGAGTAGGGTAGGAAAAATTGAAATTAACCTAATCTTTTTTTCTCCAATTGGTTTTTCCTCCTGGAGATAAAGGCAAAAATCTTTTTAATGACTCCTAAATTTTTTAAAAAACTGTTTTGTACACGTGTGTTATGATATCATCATGTTAGTGTGCAATAGCATCAATTGTTTTCAGACAATGAAAGTAGGATTGAATTTTGGAGGTGTCAGTGTGAGCTTGTCAACCTAGAAGTGACCTCTTGGTCATTACTGTCCAGTCTGTTAGGGAGAATACTGCCTTTTCTTTATAAATGTGTTTTTAAAATGTCATAGCCTTGAAGCTGTGTTATATTTAATCTGCGGGCCAGTCTCCATTATTAACAGTGGGAGTCTTTCTCTTCGGCTGCCTTTGTGTACCTTTGCGTTTGGTAGATTGGTTCAACTTTCCACATGTAAACATTACAAAGCCCAGTACAGTAAAGAATGTATGTGCTGTGAGTGCTGTGCAAAGCGAACTGAAGCCGTCATTATACTCCTAACAGTTAGTGCCTCCTTGTCAGGGCAGCTTAGATATTTAAAATACCTATGAAATCCCTTCAAGTATGCGCGTGTGTGTGTGTTTTTAATTATTTGGGGCAACTATTCCATAAGGAAATTAAATGGTGGTTTAGAGGAAGCCCATTCCTTGAACTTCTCGCCCATATGAGTTCTTTCATGTAAGTTCTTTATCATAGCAAACCGCTCTTGTATACACGAGCTCCATCCAGCCCATCCCATTCCATCCTAGAAAATGCAGACTGGAACAAACAGTTGCTTCTCCGCACTGGGAATGTGTCACTTGTCCGTGATCTTTCCATTAACCCCCACACAGACACTTGGGCAGTGAAGGGAGAGTCCTCCCCAATCTGGAATGCACTGCCTGAAGGGGCGGTGGAAGCAGATTCAATAGTAACTTTCAAAAGGGAATTGGATAAATACTTGAAAAGGAGAAATTAGCAGGGCTATTGGGAAAGAGTTGGGGGAGTGGGACTAATTGGTTGGCTCTTTCAAACAGCCGACACAGGCACAGTGGGCCGAATGGCCTTCTTCTGCGCTGTAGATTCTATGGATTCTATGAATTCAGTTGACCAGCTTTTGACACCGGAGCTGATGAAACTTTATAAGTATAACTGTTCAAACCAGTATTCCTATAGTACTGTTATTACCCGGCTACAGTTTACATCACTCTGTCAGCATCGTTTGCGTGTCCAATGTCTTAAAAAAAACCCTCAGCATGTTTATGTCTAAGAAAGAAGATGCAGTCATAAAACACGTTGGAAAAATATCTTTTGCAGTTCATACATTTAAACAAACCTTCGCGCACACCTTTCTCCAATGTATCACAGTTACATTAGGCTTCAGAGAAAATTTATTTTAAAAAAAATTTGTTCAAAAACAAAAGCAGCACTGAGAAAAAAAGTCTGTTGATCGCAAGCGACCAAATGTTTGCTACAAACAATATTTTCGTTTCTTACATTGTTTTTTAAAAAAAGTTCCAGAATGATTGAACGAAACAGAATGTAAAATGTAGCCCGGTCTTTCACACCCTGTCGTAGTAAATACAACCATTCTATCTCCAGTATGTTGTGACTTAAAGAGATGACGCTAAAACATAAATATTTCTTCTCATTTTGCAAAATATTTTAAAGTATCTGTACACAATTTCTTTTTTTTCCTCCCTATTATCAAAAGTTGAGTGTAACTGAAATGCTGTATATTTTAATAATATTCAAACAGAGCATTTTGGCACATTTCTATATTATAAAACTACTGTATTAAACTATTACAAAATATGCAAATAATACGGTTTAGTAAATTTACAGCTGTTTTTTGTCGAATTTTAATTCGTATGCAAAAAAAACTTTGTACAAACTACTATTTTCATTAGAATATGAATATTCATAATCAAGCTTCCTCACTTTTTAAAAAATAATTTCTTCCAATAAAATTCAGTCCCAGATGGAAATGACGAGGGCGTCGCTAATGCTGAACGGACAGTTGTTTATGAGCGCGCACATATTTGCAGCACATCTGGTTTACAAAATAGCACGTTTAACACCAAGAAACAAAAAACCGTAAATGGGATGGTCAAAACGTTATATTTTTTTTGCACCTAGACTTTAAATTAAAATAATATATTCTCGTATTTTACACTATTTCAAATAACGAAATGTGATTCAGTTAAGTAATGATCTCTCCAAAATCTAATTTACAATTCTGTGTATAAAAATATAATTTATGGACCCCCCAACGAAGTGTACCTTTGTCCAAAAAGAGAGAAAAAAAACCCCAACACAATGCAAGAGCGGAACACAAGTAAATATAAATGCACCAACAGTCCTAACGGAATTCGTTGTAGGCATTTCTGAAATGTTTCATGACATTAGACACGTAGAAAAATATATTCTGCGCTTCTTGATTGACCACACAAAATAATTTCCTTTCTGGTGGGGCCAAAAAAATGTTCACGTGGGAATAAATTATCAATGGAGTTTTAAGGCTCTTGAAGTTCCAGTTTTTACAAGTAAATAAACAAAAAGACAACAGAAACAAACACAGGGGAAAAAAAACCCAATACAAATGTGAACGAAATAAATATCCCCCAAAAACTTCCTGGGGTCTCTGTCGAAATTCTACTTTGTTTTTTTTTGTGTGTGTTCTACTGTAAAGTCTGTTTCCCCCCTCCCCCCTGTAATCTCGCCCTCCCCTTTTAAACTATTTCAGCTAGAGTCCAATGCCATTCCCAGTGGATGGATAGATGCGCCGTCCAAAACCCATCTACCTATTTGATACAAGGCGCTGGAGTACCAGTGAACCCCGTCTTCCTGGACAGTACTGTTGACCATTAAGGGGTCGCTCGGTAAAAATGAAGACCAGGCCGCGTAGCTCATTCGTATAGGCGCGAAAGCCCAATGGGCCAGTGTGTGCTCCTCTATCACGGCATAGCAAGAGGCCAGGACCTGGTTGACCACGAGGGTGCCCTGGACAGTCAGTGGGGCGTAAGCACCTGTCATCTCCTCCAAGTAAACCTTCTCGACTCTGGCGGGCTGGAGCCGGTGACCGTCTCCGGCCGTGATGTACACCAACTGTCCGGATCTCACGTTGCTGGCGAAAGTTGCCTTGAACACAGTTTGCCCCTGGTTCGACTCCTGCCCCGCGAAAAGTAGATGCGCCGCTGTGAGGGTGAGCCTCCTCCGAGGTTCTCGCGTTTCGATCACATAGAAAACTTTCTTGGCCTCTTCCGCCCTGTCCAAGAACATGACGAAGTCGCTGTAGAGAAGGTTCCCCTCGTCGTCTGCCGCCAGTACCCGGTCTCCCGGTCTCAGATCCTTCACTGATTTGGTCCCACCGTTCTCTAGACTTACTTTGGCTGAAGCTGGGAAGCAGCCTCCAGACTTAGCAGCGACCGAGTTTTCTGTTCGAAAAAAAAGAGGAGCAGAAACATTTTTAGAATTATGTTGAGACTACTGTTATATGGGTTATAGAATAAGCAGATAGATTACAAGGCAAGCCTCTCAACCCGGTGATACTGACTTGGCTGCAATTCGGAAGCAACAGGCGTTAATGGATGTAGTTATATTGCCAACTTTCACGTCAACCTGAAATAGTTTGTGGTGTGCACGGGCGCGATAGAAGCAGCTTTACTCAGGGACCAGGCCCGAATCTGACTCCGGGGAGCCCATCGATGTGAGACTCCCGCGGAAGCCCATCTCACAGAGCTCCAGTTCACACAGGTGGTTCAATAGTAACTCCAGCCCAAAGCCAAGACACATTTGAAACAACATTTGAAGACATTAATAATCTCGCAGAATGGTCGTGTAATTGGCAAATGAATTTGAATATAAATAAGTGTGAGGTGGTGCATTTTGGGAGGAAGAATCAGGAGGCCGCGTACTGCTTAGATAATAAGAGTCTAAACGGGATAGAGGAGCAAAGGGACCTGTAGGAACAGATACACAAATCACTAAAAGTAGCAATGCAGGTTAATGAGGTCATAAAAAGGCAAACCAAGCACTAGGGTTCATTTCTAGAGGCATAGACTTGAAAAGCAGGGAAGTTATGTTATACTTGTACAGAACTTTGGTTAGACCACACTTGGAGTACTATGAACAGTTCTGGTCTCCATATTATAAAAGGGATATAGAGGCATTGGAGAAGGTGCTAAAAAGATTCACAAGGATGATACCAGAACTGAAAGTTCTATCAGGAATGAATCATAGAATCATAGAAATTTACGGCACGGAAGGTGGCCATTCGGCCCATTGTGTCCGTGCTGGCCAAAAAATAGCTAACCAGCCTAATCCCACTTTCCAGTTCTTGGTCCGTAGCCTTGTAGGTTCAAGTGCATATCCAAGTACTTTTTAAATGCGATGAGGGTTTCTGCCTCTACCATTCTTCCAAGCAGTGAGTTCCAGAACCCCCCACCCCCACCCTCTGGGTGAAAACATTTCCCCTCAACTCCCTGCTAATCCTTCTACCAATTACTTTAAATCTATGCCCCCTAGTTATTGACCTCTCTTCTAAGGGAAATAGGTCCTCCCTATCCACTCTATCTAGGCCCCTCATAATGTTATACACTTCAATTAAAGCTCCCCTCAGTCTCCTTTGTTCCAAAGAAAACAACCCCAGCCTATCCAATCTTTCCTCATAGCTAAAATTCTCCAGTCCTGGCAACATTCTCGTAAATCTCCTCTGTACCCCCTCCAGTGCAATCACATCTTTCCTGTAATGTGGTGACCAGAACTGTACACAGTGCTCTAGCTGTGGCCTAACTAGTCTTTTATACAGTCCTGGCATAATCTCCCTGCTCTTATATTCTATGCCTTGGCTAATAAAAGAAAGTATCCTGTATGATTTCATAATCACCTTATCTACCTGTCCTGCTACCTTCAGGGATCTATGGACATGCACTCCAAGGTCCCTCTGTTCCTCTACATTTCTCAGTGTGGTACCAATTATTGTGTACTCCCTTGCCTTGTTTGTTCTCTCCAAGTGCATTAACTCACACTTTTCTGGATTGAATTCCATTTGCCACTTTTCTGCCCACCTGACCAGTTCATTGACACCTTCCGGCCGTCTAAGGCTTTCTTCCTCATTATCAACCATACGGCCAATTTTGGTATCATCTGTAAACTTCTTAATCATGCCTCCTACATTTAAGTCTAAATCATTGATATATACCGCAAAACGCAAGGGACCTAGTACTGAGCCCTGCAGAACCCCATGGGAAACAGCCTTCCAGTCACAAAAACAGCTGTCGACCATTATGCTTTGCTTTATGCAACTGAGCCAATTTTGGATCCAACTTGCCACCCTGGATCCCATGGGCTTTTACTTTTCTGACCAGTCTGCCATGTGGGACCTTGTCAAAAGCCTTGCTAAAATCCATGTAGACTACATCAAATGCGCTACCCTCATTGACCCTCCTTGTTACCTCCTCAAAAAATTCAATCAAGTTAGTCAGACACGACCTTCCCTTAATAAATCCACGCTGACTGTCCTTGATTATTCCGTGTCTTTCTATATGTGGATTAATATTGTCTCTCAGAATTTTTTCCAATAATTTGCCCACCACTGAGGTTAGGCTGACTGGCCTGTAATTACTCGGTCTATCCCTTTCTCCCTTTTTGAACAATGGTACAACATTAGCAGTCCTCCAGTTTCTTGCACCACACCTGTAGCAGGGAGGATTGGAAAGTGATGGTCAGAGCCTCCGTTATTTCCTCCCTTGCTTCTCTTAACAGACTAGGATACATTTCATCCCGGCCTAGCAATTTATCCACTTTCAAAGATACTAAACCCCTTAATAATTCCTCTCTCACTATGTTTATCCCATCCAATATTTCACATTCCTCCTTAACTACAATGTCTGGATCATCCCCCTCATTTGTGAAGACAGACGCAAAGTATTTATTAAGAATCATACCCACGTCTTCCGCCTCCACAGACAGGTTACCTTTTTGGCCTCTAATAGAACCTACTCTTTCCTTAGTTATCCTCTTGCTCTTTATGTATTTATAAAACATCTTTGGGTTTTCCTTGATTTTACTTAACAATATTTTTTCATGCCCTCTCTTTGCTTTCCTAATTTCCTTTTTAATTTCACCCCTGCACTTTCTATACTCCTCTCGGCTTTCTGTAGTATTGAGCTCTTGGTGTCTGACATAAGCTTTCCTTTCTTGCCTTATCTTACCCTGAATGCTCCTTGACATCCAGGGGGCTCTAGAAAGGCTGAACAGGCCTGGGCTCTTTCCTCTAGAAAAGCGAAGGCTGAGGGTTGACCTGATAAAGATCTTTACGACAATGAAAGGCTTTGATAATGTAGAGGTAGAGAAAATGTTTCCACTTATGGGGAGTCCAAAACTAGAGGTCATAAATATAAGATAGTCACTAATAAATCCAATAGGGAATTCATGATAAACTCCTTTACCCAAAGAGTGGTAAGAATGTGGAATGCATTACCACAAGGAGTAATTGAGGCGACTAGCACAGATGCATTTAAAGAGAAGCTAGATAGGCACACCAGGGAGAAAGGAATAGAAGGGTGTGCTGATAGGGTTAGATGAAGTATGGAGGGAGGAGGCTCCTGTGGAGCATAAACATGGACATAGACCCGTTGGGCCCAATGGCCAATTTTTGTGCAGTAGACTCGATGTAACTTGCATTTATATAGGACCTTTAAGGTAGTAACAAGTCCCAAGGCTGCAACTGAATCAGACAAAAAAAAATTGACACCAAGCCAAAGAAGGAGATATTAGGACCAGTGACTAAACGCTTGGTCAAAGAAGTAGGTTTTAGAAACGTGCTCAGGTGATCTGTTGGACCTCCCGAGGACTTTGTAAATTTATTGTACGAGGTTGACACTCCCGCCCGCTTTACTCTAAGATCAAAAATAGTCTTTGGAGGAGGAGAACTTCTGCACATGTCTGCACGCTACCTTGTGGCTAAACCCTTTGCGATACGTAGATGGCAGTATGACTCTGGACTGCATATGACACTCCATTAATACCGGTATGGGACTAGTAGCTGCAGTTTAACTGGAGCTTAAAACGACATTCCACATTGTCCCCGGCATCCCCACTTTCTACCAGAAATAAAGCAGCAACTTTTATCAGACGGGTTGAGTTATTTCAAATTCAACGTG